>NW_026067892.1:79298-103006 GCF_014885135.2 Alexandromys fortis | reverse complement strand
GCTCCTCAGAGAAAATATTTGAATACCTGGACCGGACTCCTTGTTCTCCACTCAGTGGCTCGTTGGCACCCTTAAACATGGAAGGTCTTGTCGAGTTCCAGGACGTCTCCTTTGCCTACCCAAACCATCCCGATGTTCAGGTTCTTCAGGTACTGCCCACCGAACCTGAATCCCCCTCTCCTACCTTTGCCGCTTCCATCTTCGTACCAGGGCTCCTTCCTAACCCTCAAAAGTGCCGATGAGAGCCGTGTGTTTATACATGACTCAACCCAAGCACAGGTTGGTTTACCAATGACAAGAGAAGGCTTCACAGAGAAGGCTTCTGGGGCTGGAGCGATGGCTCACTGGCTAAGAGTATGTGCTGCTCTTGCAGAGGACCCAGTTCGGTTCCCAGCATGCATATGGTGGCTCACAACCACCTGCTCCAGTTCCAGGGGGATCCTGTACCCTCTTTGGACCTCTGTGGGCACAAGGCATGAACATGACATGGATGCACACATGCTGGGGAAGTAGTCACACACATAAAATTAAACAAATAAATCTTTAAAAAAATTAAGAGAAAGCTCCTATGACAAAGAAGTTGGCAAGGCAACACGCAACTCCAGCTGCCGTTTGAGATGCAGATGTTATTTCTACTTCTTGGGATGGCTCAGCCTCCAGTTTTACTCCCCAGTGATGCTTCTTGCCCACGCATTTGCCCCAGCCTCTCTCTCTTCTCCTTCCATGACGTCATCCCAGAAGTCCAAGCACACAGAGGCCAGGGATTGCTCAGTATTCTCCCATGTTTCCTCTTGGGTAATATGTCACATCACACACGAGAATAGTGACAGGCTCCAGGCTGGAGGAGCTCCTGCCATGTGCTTCTCTGCCTCCAGGGCCTGACGTTCACACTGCACCCTGGAAAGGTGACAGCGTTGGTGGGGCCCAACGGGTCCGGGAAGAGCACCGTGGCTGCCCTGCTGCAGAATCTGTACCAGCCCACAGGGGGCCAGGTGCTGCTGGACGGCCAGCCCCTGGTCCAGTATGATCACCACTACCTGCACAACCAGGTGCGAGGGGCTTTGGAGAGGGAGGGGCAGGAGAGAGGAGCAAGCGTAGGGGAGGGGAGGAGACCAAGCCAGGAGGATATTCTCAGTGAAAACTCTTGCAGAAGCTCCGGGGGTGCAGTGGGGGCTGTGTGCAGGACACATGACTGTATGGTGTGCCCTTACTTGTGACTGCAGTCCTAGACAATAACACTCCCATGGTTCCTGCCTGTGGCCCTTCACCTTTCACCTTAGGTGGCCGCAGTGGGACAAGAGCCACTGCTATTTGGAAGAAGTTTCCGAGAAAATATTGCCTATGGCCTGATCCGGACTCCAACCATGGAGGAAATCAGAGCTGTGGCCATGAAGTCTGGAGCCCACGATTTCATCTCTGGACTCCCTGAGGGCTATGACACAGGTACCCCAGACTCCGATAACCCTGCCTTTGTTACTCAAGTCCTCCCGCCCTTCGCATCTCAATTTGTAGCTGAAACTATTGTTTCTGTGGTTCACATCCTCAGAACTCCCCTTCCAGCTGCCTCCGGTGGTCGTGTGTGTGTGTGTGTGTGTGTGTGTGTGTGTGTGTGTGCCTGCATGTGTTTGAGAGTGTCTCTGTGTATGAATCTCTCTGTGTATGAATGTGAGTGTGTCTGTATGTGTGAGTGTGCGCATGTGTGTGTACACACCTGTCTCTATCTCAGCTGGTCTCTTCCCTCTGCAGAGGTGGGTGAGACTGGGAACCAGCTGTCAGGGGGTCAGCGACAGGCAGTGGCCTTGGCCCGAGCTTTGATCCGGAAGCCACGCCTGCTTATCTTGGACGATGCCACCAGTGCCCTGGATGCCAACAACCAGCTACGGGTGAGGCTCTTGTTCTCCTCTTCTTTCTCTCTGGGACCATCTTGCCATAGTCTTGGCTGGCTTGGAACTCAGTTTGAAGACCACGCTGGCGTCAGACATGTAGCAGGCTTTCTTTTTTCTTTGGCTGCCACCCAGCTCCCAAATCATGACATGGAGACTTGTTATTAGTTTTGAACGCTCAGCCTAGCTTAGGCTCATTTTGGGCTAGCTCTTTCAACCTAAATTAACTTGTTTCTCTTTATCTTTTTGCCTCAGGGATTTTTGCTTTTTCTTTCTGTATGTCCTACTTTTCCTGCTTCTTCTGTGTCTGTCTGTCTGGCCCTGGGCATCTCTCTCTTTCTTCCTCATTTTCTCCTCCTTCTCTCTCATTCTTTTTTCAAGTCTAGATTTCTTCTATTTATTCTTTCTACCTGCCAGCCTCGCCTATCCCTCTCCTGCCTAGCTAGTGACCATTCAGCTTCTTATTAGACCAATCAGGTGCCTTAGTCAGGCAAGGTGAAACAAATGCCACACATCTCTGTGTAATTAAACAAAGGCAGCAGAAACAAATGTAACACATCTTTACATTGTTAACAAAGGCAGCAGAAACAAATGTAACACATCTTCACCCAGTTAAAATAATATTCCAGGACCCTGACCCACTGCAGTCTTCCTGCCTTCTGAGGGTGGGGTTGCCCTGCTCTGTCACCTCCTTAAGGTCTCAGTGCCACGACCTTGCTTCTGTTGCTCATCCAGTTAGTTACGCCAACAATGTAACTGTTCAAACCTGTCTTGGGAGTTTTCAGTTCCCGCTTACTTTTCTCCAGGACACTCAGAACCCGTAAAAAGGGCCTCTGTCCTAACAGTGTCGATGAGGGCTGAGTGTGCGTTGTGCCCCAGATGTGTGTCAATGAGGGCTGAGTGTGCTTTGTGCCCCAGATGTGTGTCAATGAGGGCTGAGTATGCGTTGTGCCCTAGAAGTGTGTCGACAAGGGCTGAGCGTGCGTTGTGCCCCAGATATGCTATCCTGCCCTTTGTACTCATTTGTCCATCAGAGTCTTTTGCTCTGCTTATTCTGTGGATGGCAAAATAGAGACTAAGAGAGGTTGATTAACCTTCTAAAAATCACACAGCTCCAAATCCAAGTCCTCTGCCTGAATTCTCATGTTCTTTGTTACTAAGTTAAATTTTTCTTTACATTTTTAGGCTTATTTATTTTATGTGTATGAACACTTATTTTATGTATATGAGTGTTTATTTTGCCTATGAGCGTCTTATTTATTTTATGTGTATGAGTGTTTGGCCTGAATATGTGTGTGTTGCATGGAAGCCTAGTGCCCCGGAAAGTCAGAAGAGAGTGCTGGATCCCCTGAAACTGGAGTTACGGGTGATTGTGAAACACCATGTGGGGGCTGGGACTCAACTCTGGGTCCTCTGGAAGAGCAGCCAGTACCTTAGCTGCTGAGATGGCAGACGGGTTTTTCTTTGTGCTGCCAGCATGCAAAAATGACTCGGAGACTTATTATTATTTATGAAAGCTTGGCCTTAGCTTAGGCCTGTTTCCCTTTCTTTCTTTCTTTGTTTTGAGACAGACAGTGTCATAGCCCTAGTTGTCCTGGATCTCATCTGTAGACCAGGCTGGCCTCGAACTCACAGAGATCCGCCTGCCTCTGCCTCCCAAGTGCTGGGATTAAAGGCGTGCGCCACCACCGCCCGGCCTAACTAGTTACATTAATCCATATCTTTTGTGTGGCTACGCTACCTTTACTCTGTACTGCCCATCCCGTTTCCTCTCCATCTTGCTGGCGGCTCTGGTTTCTTACTCTCTGAGTCTTCTCTGTCCCCAGAAGTCCAACCTAACCTCTTCCTGCCTAACTAATGGTCATCCAGCCCTTTATTAAGACCAATCACAGTGACACATCTTCACACAGTGTAAAGAAATATTCCACAGCATCGCTCCAGCTCCGAAGTTAAATTTCTTTAAATTAAATATAAAATCTCTCAGTTTATTCGTGGGTTATTTAAAAGGGTTTATGCAGTAGGGACAGGGAAATGGGTGGGTGGGGCAGAGAGGAGGGAAATGGGAGGCGGTATGATTACATTTCATTGTATACACGTGTGAAATTCTCAAAGCACAAATTAACATATATTTTTGAATGTAAAAAAATACCCACATATTAAGGCTAGATGAGGCAACCCTAGTCTTACTGCAGCTTGATAGGCCATGCTTGATTGATATCCCAGGAAGTCCTGCCTTTTCTCAAGGGAAACAGAGGAGTAGATGGGGGAGAGGGGAAGTGAAGGGGAGGGTCTGAGAGGAGAGGAGGGAGGGGAAACTTATGGGTAGTTGAGGGAGACGTCAGTTCCCTCCGCTGGTGCTTTAGTGAATCTGTGCCACCTCTTGCGAAGAGACCTTAACAAAAAAAGGCTTCAGACCAGGAATGCCAGCGTCCGGGGTTGTTGTCCTGCAGTGTGCACCAGCCCTGGAAGTTCAGAGGCTCCCGCCTGTGAGGTCTGTGTTTCTGCAGGTCCAGCGGCTCCTCTATGAGAACCGGGGACCGGCTTCTCCAGCGGTGCTGCTAATCACGCAGCAGCTCAGCCTGGCGGAGCAGGCGCACCACATCCTCGTTCTCAAAGACGGCTCCGTCTGCGAGCAGGGCAGCCATCTGCAGCTCATGGAGAAGAGCGGAGGGTGCTACCGGGCCATGGTGGAGGCTCTTGGGGCTCCTTCAGACTGACAGGCCTCTGGACCTGCGCTCTGCACACTGCCCTCCTTCGCTGTCCTCTGCTCTGTGTGGCGGAGACCCTGGGAGCAAAGATATCACCACACCCATTGGCCTGGCTCAGCTGAGGAGCAAGATAAAAATGTAACACTTGGGAGATGCCCGGAATTTACCACGAATGTTATCCCCACTCCTGCCCCTTAGACTGGATTGCAGGTACCTCAGAGTGACCCTAAACGTGGAAGACCTTGAACTCCGGATTCTCCCTCCTCCTCTCTTCTGGTGTTGTTCTGGTACCACAGCACCAGAACCTGGTTTATGCAATGTTGGGGATGGAAGTGATGAGAAGAAATGCTCAAAATGAAGCAGCTTTTAATTAACCAAAGGCATAAGCTGGCCTATGGGTAACCCGTGGGCTCTTGATATTTATAATAAAACTGTTGTTTTGTACTGTAACTTCAGTTCCTCAGCGTCCACAAACTGTTCACTGAGTTAGCCAGGGCTCTTCCCAACACACAGCCCGGAGTCTCACTCTTCAGAGTTCTCTTTTATTACTACGTCCTATCATCTTTGATTTCCTCAGCACCGAGTCCCGTGCTGAGCAGGATCAGGAGGCAGCCCCCCCCCCCCCATCCCCGCAGCTCCCTCAGTAGCTGGGTCTCAGAGCCCAAGGCAAAAGGAAGCGTGGAAGTGGGGAAGCCAGGGTGCCACTGGGCCACCTCGTCAGACTTGATCCTTTCTGAGTCTCTCACCCAGCGCCTCAGAGGCACACGCTGGGATAATCTCAAAGAAGCGGATAGGATTATTTAGTAAATCTCTTTATTCAGGGAGGGCCAGATGACCGTGACGCCAGCAGTTGCTGGGCAGATGAGGTCCGTACAGGTTGCAAGGAGAGGCGGGGTTTAGAAGAATACGAGGAAGAAGCGCTCAGGCGGAACCTGAACGTGGCAAACAGTCGGGGTAGAAGGGCAAGGGCGCGTTCTCGTGGGTGGCCTCGGGGTGCTGAGACTGTTGAACCGGGAGGAGCCCTAGGAGGGACCACATGAAAAAACCCGAACTGTGCGCTCTCCTTGAACGGCCGTTCCTTACGCATTGGCTGGCTCCCCCCCTCCCCCCCCGTCGTCCCAGGAACTAAGGACCCCAAGCGCCCTTTTATCGTATTTTCCAGGTTCTCTAAAATGATGCGCCTTTGCATGCCGCCCCCGTCCCCAGGACGCACGCCTAGGTGAAGCTGCTCAAGGCTCCTCACAGGCTCCAGCTTTCTGGAGCACCTCTTTAGGTGTCGGTACCCTGTCCGGTCCTCTGCTGTTTCCAGAGGATGCCCCGCCTGTGGGCTCTCACGTACCCCACTGCTCGGGGCCTCTGAAGGCGCACCTCTTCTTCCATCCCACCGCCCATTATCTAGCTGGTCTCACCCACCGGGCAGCAGGGGAACTCATCCCCAGTATGACATTTTTAGTTCAGACACCCATTCATTGGGCTCTTCTCGGAAAGGGCAGGGGATGGGGAGGGGGGGGTTCTGGTTCCCTCCCCTTCGAGCTGTGGCTTTCGCTTTCACTTCCTTGTCGGAGAGTCGACGGATCTCGGGGCCGAACGGTCATGGCGTTACTGGATCTGTGCGGAGGCGCTCGGGGGCAGCGGCCCGAGTGGGCTGCCCTGGGTGCAGAAAGCGGGTATCGTTCGGACCCGGGACACTACAGTTTCTCTGTGCAAGCTCCCGAGCTCGCGCTTCCGCGGGGGATGCAGGTGAGGACTGTAGGGACCCGTGAGAGATGCAACGGGAGGTAGAGGAAGGAGGGTCTGCCTGGGTCTGAGGAGGTGAGGAAGCCTGCAGGGACTGCCCAGGAGAGCAGCATCCAGGCCAGCCATAAAAAACCCACGTGGAGATGAAGGCAGAGGAGAGAAGCGGGGAGGGAGGGGGAGAGAGAGAGAGAGAGAGAGAGAGAGAGAGAGAGAGAGAGAGAGAGTATGGGGGTGTCCACCCCAAGACACTGCACAAATCACACCTTCACAGACACAACGCTGCTACAGGGCCGAGCATTGTCTTGGATGACCCGTGAACTTGGGTGGCTCACCTGGCCTCGACAACCCACCCTGTGTGTCCTGGAACATGTTAGTCTTGGTCTCAAGCCTCTCTACTGTAAAGTGAGCGTAGGTTAATGTGCTTTGTGAGACCTGAAGGAGCCATGGATGGGCAAACACCTTGAAGTCAGTTACCATGACCTTTGCTCCCTCGTGCTGGAAAACAGAAAGGATGGCGGCCATGCCTCCTGCTTTTCCTCCTCCATCTCCAGTCTGGCTGTTGGTGGTTAGAGAATCGGGAGACCCCTCCTCACCCACTACTCTCCAAAACCCTGCTGATACTGAGGTGTCCAAAGCTCCCTTTCCGCCTCTTCTCTCTTAGCCCACTGACTTCCTGAAGTCCTTTGGTTGTGACCAAGAAAGGAATGTTCAGATCGAGATGGCCCATGGTACAACCACACTAGCCTTCAAGTTCCAGCATGGGGTCATCGTGGCAGTGGACTCCCGGGCCTCTGCGGGCACTTACATTAGTGAGTATGCCTGATTTAGGGCGGGAGGTGTTCCCTTCTCTTGGTAGCCTGAGGCCTGCACACCGCCTCGGGTAGAGCAGCTGCTAAGGAGCTGGTGCACTGTGGGCTCATTCCCTTGATCTCAAAATTCTTCTAGGCACCTTAAGGGTGAACAAGGTGATCGAGATTAACCCTTACCTGCTTGGCACCATGTCTGGCTGTGCTGCTGACTGTCAGTACTGGGATCGGTTGCTGGCCAAGGAATGCAGGTGGGCAGATTTCCTCATTTCATTTGTTCAATCCTCACATCTCCGAGGTCAGTTACCCCGGCCATCCAGCTCAGCGCTAATAAGGAATTTTTAAAAAAAAGGCTTTGTGCAATTAAAAATCTCCAAATCTTAGACTTCGCTCTGCTTATAAAACCAGGTAATCTGCCGATTCTTTAATGTGGACGCCATCCATCCTATAGGATGGCATTCTTGTTGTTTTTCAAGATAGGATCTCTCTGTGTAATCCTGGCTGTCCTGGAACTCATTCTGTAGACCAGGCTGGCCTCAAACTCACAGAGATCCTCCTGCCTCTGCCTCCCAAGTGCTGGTATTAAAGGTGTGCCCCACTTTATCAGGCTTTTTAAAATGTGGTTCAGATAATTTAAATCCCAAAACTCTGCCTTGTTCTTACGTCCCACCAGCGCATAGCTTCCAAACACTCATCTCTGCAATCCTTTCTTGCTTCATTCTGTGGGAGTCCTCCCACCTGCCACGCCTTAGTCCTCCCTCCTTCTCCCCTAGGCTGTACTACCTGCGGAATGGGGAGCGTATCTCTGTGTCGGCAGCCTCCAAGCTTCTTTCCAACATGATGCTCCAGTACAAGGGCATGGGCCTCTCCATGGGCAGCATGATCTGTGGCTGGGACAAGAAGGTGGGTGACCCACTCCTAAGCTCCCCACTCTTGCTGTGGCTGGGACAAGAAAGGGGTGACCCGTTCCTATGCTCCCCACTCTTGCTGTGGCTGGGACAAGAAGGGGGGTGACCCGCTCCTAAGCTCCCCATTCTTTCTGTGGCTGGGAGGCTGGGACAAGAAGGGGGTGACCTGTTCCTATGCTCCCTACTCTTGCTGTGGCTGGGACAAGAAGGGGGGTGACCCGCTCCTATGCTCCCCACTCTTGCTGTGGCTGGGACAAGAAGGGGTGAACCACTCCTATGCTCCCCACTCTGGATAAGCTGTTTCTTACCTGTTGGACACTACCCTCCCCCACTACCCTCCCTCATGTTTGGTTCAGGTTCTGATGTTTACCAGAGTGTGCTCTCTTAACCAAGTGTTTCCACGGCAGTATCGCTATGATGGCTACTCTCCATCAATCACACTAAGTCTTTATATTATCAACAAACCAGTTCCAGACTTTACTCAGGATGGTTTCCCATCCTATAGGGACCAGGACTCTACTACGTAGATGAAAATGGGACTCGGCTCTCAGGACAGATGTTCTCCACGGGCAGCGGGAACAGCTACGCCTATGGGGTGATGGACAGTGGCTACCGGCAGGATCTCAGTCCCGAAGAGGCCTATGACCTTGGCCGCAGGGCTATCGTTCACGCCACCCACAGAGACTGCTATTCTGGAGGTGTAGTCAATAGTAAGAGACTGGTCTGGGGTTCCCCAAACACCTTGGGAGGGGGATTTTAGACTGGGGGACTTGGGGGCACTGGGGTGGAGATTTTCACATTTGACAACACAGAAGTCCCAGGATCTCAGCTTGTGTGTGGATGCGGGGTGTGAGTGTGAGAGCCCATGTAAGAGGCTGCTGCCAGCCACGCCACACCACCGACCGGAGGCTTACTGAAGACTGGTTTGACACCATTTTTTTTTTCTCAATCGCTCACAGTGTACCACATGAAGGAAGACGGTTGGGTGAAGGTGGAAAGCTCGGATGTCAGCGACCTGATGCACAAGTACCGAGAGGCCAGTCAGTGATGGCAGCGGCTGCTGGGTACTCGGGGACCTGGGTCAGCTTCAGTGCCAGGAGAAAGAAGGGCCCAACCTGGGCTGGAGACAGAAAGCTCTGAGGGCATGGAGAGGGCCAGGTTCACCCTCTGTCTCCCCAAGCAGCCCATCCCCGGGTACCTTCTAAGTACAATAAAAGAAAAACGGTTATACATATCTCTGTGTTGTGGCTGAATGGAGTCAGGCTGTGGGGTCCTTTGGAGGCAGGGTTAGGGAGCAAACAGGAAGCCAAGCAGGGCTTCAGTTGAGAAGGGGGCGCCACCTTCTCTCTGAGTAGCCGAGCGTCACTAGGTTCTTCCTGGACATCCCCTGGCACTCAGCTCTCAGGAGGACCCATCACCCTTCTCTTTGGACGCTCATTTTCCATTTCATTCAGCCCACAGCCCTTCCTGGAGTGTCAGGGTCTGGGGACGCCAGTGTGCCCCCTTATGGATGTTTTGGGGTGCCCCGGAAGGCTTTGTGAATCGCTTAAGTAGCACCTTTGTGACACTGGACACTGAATATAAAGACGCTGCTGGGTTCAATTTCACGATGTCACCTCTGGCTGCGTGGTGAGAGCGTAATGAAGAGAGGTGAGCCGGACTCCCCGGAGTCGGGGAAGCAGGGGAAAAAGAGAAAGAGAAGAGAATGTAGGGTCGGAAGCACAGGAGTGGTCAAGAGCCCGGCCCCAGGCTAAAGGAGAAGAGGAGCAGCCAGGCAGGAGCTTTTCTTCACTAGGGACAGATAAGGGTGGCCATGTAGCAGGACCCACTTCAATGCTCTCACCTCCCAACCCAAAATTTATTTATTTATTTATTTATTTATTTATTTATTTATTTATTATGTATACAATATTCTGTTGGCGTGTATGCCTGAAGGCCAGAAGAGGGCACCAGACCTCATTACAGATGGTTGTGAGCCACCATGTGGTTGCTGGGAATTGAACTCAGGACCCCTGGAAGAGCAGGCAATGCTCTTAACCTCTGAGCCATCTCTCCAGCCCCCTCCCAACCCGAAATTAAACATGAAGTGTTTCATGAGTAGTCAACATTTCAAAGGGGATTTTTTTTCTTTAGAGGTAGTTTCAACCTGCTGAGTCATTTCTGAGTGTGGGGCTTGGTGGAGGGACCTGGCGTGTGCGACAAAGACACCTTGTTTTCATAGCTGAGAATGGAACCGATGTCAGCCTCAGCCTAGAGAGGGCTCTACTCTTTTTTTTTCAGTGCATTTAAAAATTTATTTATATATTTTTATTTATTTATTAAAGATTTCTGTCTCTTCCCCACTACTGCCTCCCATTTCCCTCCCCCTCCCCCAACCAAGTCTCCCTCCCTTGTCAGCTCAAAGAGCAATCAGGGTTCCCTGCCCTCTGGGAAGTCCAAGGACCACCCACCTCCATCCAGGTCTAGTAAGGTGGGCATCCAAACTGCCTAGGCTCCCACAAAGCCAGTACATGCAGTAGGATCAAAAACCCGTTGCCATTGTTCTTGGGGTCTCAGTAGTCCTCATTGTCCGCTATGTTCAGCGAGTCCGGTTTTATCCCAGGCTTTTTCAGACCCAGGCCAGCTGGCCTTGGTGAGTTCCCGATAGAACATCCCTATTCTCTCAGTGTGTGGGTGCACCCCTCTCGGTCCTGAGTTCCTTGCTGAGTGAGGTAAGCCAGACCCAAAAAGAGGAACATGGGATGTACTCACTCATATTTGGTTTCTAGCCATAAATAAAGGACGTTGAGCCTATAATTAGAGATCCTAGAGAAGCTAAATAAGAAGGAGAACCCAAAGAAAAACATATAGGCATCCTCCTGAATATTAACCTTCATCAGGCAATGAAAAGAGACAGAGACAGAGACCCACATTGGAGCACCGGACAGAAATCTCAAGGTCCAAATCAGGAGCAGAAGGAGAGAGAGCACGTGCAAGGGCTCTACTCTTGAGCCCTGAGGGCTGATTTCTTCGACAACCTGGGCTCTGGGGGAGGAAGTCGGAACTGCTGCTGTTTGAGAGTGTTAGCCTCTGGCAGCCTCTCCCTCACCTCAGGTGCGACTCTGACGGGGAAGTCTGAGGACAAAGGGCCTGAGCCTCCTGGGTTCAAAATCTGTGAAAGGAAACCTTAGGTCTGGTGACAGCTGCGAGGCCTTCTATCTAGGCCTTGTGTTTTACCCCAAGACCCTGTCCTGAGCCAAAACAACAAGCCCCTCCTCACCCCCTTTCCCTCTCTCTTTCCCAAAGTGACTCGAAGTGAGTCTCCTGTGGGTTCATTGTTAATTGTTTGTGTGACCAGAAGGGCACCTAAAACGCCTCCCTTCTCCATTCTCTTCCTTCCTTCTTTCCCCTCCTCTCTCTTCCTTCACTCCCCCCTTTCTCCTCCCTTGTCCGTTTCCTTCCTTTTCCCTCCTCTTGGCTCCTTTCCTCCTCCTCCCCTTTCCCCTTCCTCATATCTACTGGAGAGTGAACCTAGAGCTCAGACAAGTGTTCCTACCTCTGACCTACAGTCCCAGACAAATGAGAGCTTCTTGAAATAGTTCTGAGCTCGAGGGAGGAACCGGGGAAATGCAGGCTTTTTCCCTTACAAAGCAGCTCAGAGCCTCTGAGAGTTTTGGTAGTAGCGGCCAACGAGGGTGAGCCTCCTTTGGGACCTGGGCGTTCACCCCGCCCGCAGATAGCAGGCGCCACCTGCTGGCCGCGGTGCGCAGCGTGGCTTGAAGCGAAAGCGAAAGCGGCGGGACCAGCGCCTTCATTAAGAGAGCCGCCGGCACGCCCAAGGGATCCAGTTTGGGAAGAAGCAGATTTCAGAAGACCTCCTGAGCTGCTGTTCCGCAGGTGAGTTCTTGTGGACAGTGTGCGAGCGCTAGTAGGGTTGCGGTCCACTCCCAAACCCTTGGTGTCCCCATCTCGCTCTGCTCGTTCTCCGCGTTACCTGTCTTAGGTCTTCTGCCCGGCGCTCCTCCCTGCCACACGTCCTCTGCCCCGCTCCCCTGCCCCATTCAAGGTCCCAGGTCCTCGGTTCCAGGTCCTGTGTCCCGCACCCAGTGTCCCAGTTTCCCTTTCACCCCTTGCCCAGGTCCTCTGCTCCCTTGCCCGGAGTCCACTGCTTTCGTCTCCTGTCCGGCGCTGGCGCCGCCTGCCGCAAGTCCTCTGTGGCTTCATCCCACCGCTGCACCCCATCTCCAGGCCCTAAGGACCCGGGGAGTGGAGGGAGTGTGACTGGGGACTGAGTCTTCTTAGTTAACACCAAGAAGCTTCAAGGGTACAGGCGTGGTGGCAGCAGACCAGTTCCCCGCCCCCTCCCGTATGTGTGTGTGTGTGTGTGTGTTTGTGTGTGTTGTGTGTGTGTGTTTGTTTATGTGTGTGTGGTGGCCTTCCCCACTCCTTTAGACAGGCAGCGTGCCATCTCTCCGGGGAGAGGTGTGACTAGGAGGGGACCTTTCCGGCGAGGCTGAACAAAATGACAGAAGCTGAGAATCCTGATGCGGGTTTGGGGCAGGAGGCCCGTGACCAGGGTTGGGAACTCCACCGCCCTAATTTCTCCCTTTCTCCCTGCAGAGCCCATCATGGCGCTGGCCCACCTGACACCCTGGGCCTCTCTGCTGCTGGTGGACATGGCTTTACTCGCGTTGCTTCGAGGGTCTCTGGGAAATCTGCTTCCCCAGGGACTTCCAGGACTGTGGCTGGAGAGCACCCTGCGCCTTGGAGGACTGTGGGGGCTGCTAACAGCGGGAGGGCTGCTCGGACTTGTTGGCACCTTTCTTCCCTTGCTCTGCCTGGCCACCCCACTCTTTTTCTCGCTGAGAGCCCTGGTGGGAGGCACCATGAGTGCCCCAGCAGTCAGAGTGGCTTTTGCCTCTTGGGGCTGGCTGCTGGCTGGCTATGGGGCTGCCGCGCTGGGGTGGGCCGTGTGGGCTGTGCTGAGCCCTCTGGCAGCCCAGGAGAAGGAACCAGGCCAGGAGAACAACAAAGCCCTGATGTGGCGGTTGCTGAAGCTCTCCAGGCCGGACCTGCCTTTCCTCATAGCTGCCTTGTTCTTCCTCGTGGTGGCTGTGTTGGGTGAGAGGGAAAGGCCTCAGTGAGAGGGAGGTGGGGGGAAGGGCCTTCGCAGGGGGCGGCCCCCTTATCCTTCTTGCCTCTTCCAGGGGAGACCTTAATTCCTCACTATTCTGGTCGTGTGATTGACATCCTGGGAGGCGATTTTGACCCGAATACTTTTGCCAGCGCCATCTTTTTCATGTGCCTGTTCTCTGCTGGGAGGTGAGTGGATGATTGACTTCAGGCCCCTTGGTAGACCCTCGTCTGGATAGGGGCCTCCAGCCTGACTTTGCTTTTCACAAAGCACAAAATTTTTCAACTGAAACACGCACAGTTATCCACCACCGACCTCCGTTCGTCCATTTTCCTCCTCCTTGTATTTTCCAACATCCTCAAAGTTTATCTTATGTCATAGGGCTAGGGAGGAGGGTCGCATGGAACAAAAGGAGCCCATGTGTCAAACGGGACCGATCCAGTGTCTTGAAGTGTCTGCCAGGATTCTCCAGCGGGGGAGGGTGTGTCTCTTCCTCCCGGCCTCCCTCCTTCTCTGCCCCCAACCCCCCATCTTATTGCTTCCTCACCATGGGCCTTGCTTCTTCTTATACAGAGCTTCTTCTTATACAGACACAGGTGCCCGCAGTCTCAAGTAAACAAAACCAGACTGCATGGCAGAGCCGTGACTAGCATGAGAACTCTCAGGTGCAGAAAGAGGGTGCAGGTTCAAGAGGGTCTGTCTGCCTGCCTGTCTGTCTGTCTGTCTCTCCCCTCCCACCTCCCTTCCTAGCCTTCATTGTGCCTCCGGTCTAGTTTTGCTGTTTTCCCCCTGAAGCTATGCCCAGGTGAACCCCTTATGGGTCAGTTCCCTCCCAAAGCCTCTGAACCCAGGCTCTGATTCCCTGTGGTGTCTCTGTAGCTGCTGACTTTTGTACTTCACTTTGGTCTCTTCCTGAATTAGCACGTGCGAAACTCCCTTCCAGCCTCCCATCTACCCTGTCTTTTTGGAGACTTCTCCTCTTCTAGACCCTTAAGTTTGGCCTGTTGGGTGTATTCTAAACCAACCCCCACCCCCGTGGTTCTTTTGTGAGTAAGGGTGTGTGCGTGCACCCTGGAGGTCAGAGGCCAGCTTGCTGAGTCAGCTCTGTCTCTTCTCTATGTGGGCTCCAGGGGCGGCACTTCTGTCTTTACCAGGCGTGGCCATGCAGTGTGTTTGGTTTCTTAAAAATATTCTTTGCGGCAGGTGATTCTCAGATGTGGGTTCACGCAGAGCTGTTGATGTGGGAGTGGTTTCTTATCAATAAAGAAACTGCCTAGGTCCATTTGATAGGCCAACCCTTATCAGGTTCACGCAGAGCTGTTTTATAAACTCAGGTTTACTTACACAGATACACACACAGATACATACATAGACACACAAACATACAGATACACACAGAGACATACAGATACACACACACACACACTCACACATTCTTACTGTGATTGCCCAAATTCCACCATTTCATATCTGCTTATTCAATATGCTAACTAAATTTGCATATGAAACCTACATTTTGTAAAACACCTGCACTTAGGCATTTAAAAACATTTCTTCCTGTAAGTTTTTATAATAAAAATTTGGTTGGAGGATGGGATTGGTGACTGGGAGTTGGTAAAATGGGAGGGAGGGTCTTGCTGCTGTTCCCACATGAGGCACGTGTGAGTTCCTGGGGATTTGTTCTGAGTTTGACCCCGCTTCTAGCCCCCAGTCTACCCTCCTACCCATTTATTCATATGTTCTCACCTCCCTTTTCCGTTTGCCTCTTATCTACTTGCCCCAATTTCCTCCCTCCCCCTTCTCTCTATCTCCCTCTCTCCACCCCCCCTCCTGTCCTCTCCCCTGCCCCCAGCTCCCTGTCTGCAGGCTGCCGAGGAGGCTTCTTCCTCTTCACCATGTCCAGGATCAACCTGCGGATACGAGAGCTGCTTTTCTCGTCCTTGCTGCGCCAAGACCTTGGTTTTTTCCAGGAGACTAAAACAGGTGAACCTTGCTTCTGGGTCGGGGGTCCTCTGTCCCTTCCTTGTGTCACTCTCCTCCCTGTCCCCTCTTCCTGCTTCCACCTCTGGGGCCTGGCAGGTGCCTTTTAGAGCAGGGTAGAGGTGTAGCCCAGTCTCTGTGGGGGAAGAGGCGGGAGAGAGTCAGTAAGACGGCCCAGAGTCTTTTGGATTTCTGTAGTGTTCACGGGTCCGCTCATTCTCTCTGTCCTCCCCAGGTGAGCTGAACTCACGCTTGAGCTCGGACACCTCCCTGATGAGCCGTTGGCTCCCCCTGAATGCCAACATCCTTCTGCGGAGCCTGGTGAAGGTGTTGGGGCTCTACTTCTTCATGCTCCGGGTGTCGCCCAGACTCACCTTCCTCTCGCTGCTGGACCTGCCCCTCACAATAGCAGCCGAGAAGGTGTACAACCCCCGCCACCAGGTACGTGTGCATGTCACAGTGCCCTGAGAGGAGACTAAAGTGTGGCGGTGTGCAGGCTTCCACACGTGAATCTCAGCATGGAGAGAGAGAGAGAGAGAGAGAGAGAGAGAGAGAGAGAGAGAGAGAGAGAGAGAGAGAGAGAGAGACTTGGTGCATGCCTTTCCCACAAATGTTTGGGAATCAGTGTGAAGAACATCTTAGGAGGTTTACATTTTATTTGTTTTTATTTTATGTGTGAGTGTTTGGCTTGAATGTATATACATCATTTGTGTGCAGTACCTGAGGAGGCCAGAAGAGGGCGATGGAGTTACACAGTTGTGAGCAGTGTAGGTACTGGGAATTGAACCTGGGTCCTCTGGAGGAGCTGCCAGTGCTCTCGCCCACTGAGGCATCTTTCCAGCCCCTAGAAAGTTTCCCCTTTCACCTCAGCATACATAATTGGATGGCGTGCAGGGGTGGGAGGACTTGAGTCTGAATTAGTTCCACCTCAGGCTTTCTGTTGTAGTAGAGCAAAGAAGATGTAAAAACACCATGTTCCTCTCCTTTGGACCACAGTTCAAAGTGCAAGCCTTCTGATTCTTCAATCCCCACCAACTTACTGCCATTTAATTTTTAGAATTTTACTGGCTGTGGTGCAGTGGCTCATTGTGGCTCTGGTTTGCATTTCCCTAACCACTGATGTTGTTAAGTGTGTTTTCATGAGCTTTTGGGACATTTGACATTCTTTGGAGGGATGCCCATCCAATTCTTTTTGTTGCTTTTCGGCCCTTTGGCTAAGAGAATTTCTATGTCCATTTTTTTTCTTTTCTTTTTAAAAAAAATTAACAGTTCTTTTTGTTGCTGTTGTTTTTATTTTAGTTTTTGGAGACAGGGTTTCACTGTGTTCCCCTAGCTGTCCTGGAACTCACTCTATACACCATGCTGGTCTTGAACTCACAGGGATACAACTACCTCTGCCTCCCAAGTGCTGGGATTAAAGGTGTACGCCACCACTGTCAAGCTTAAAATTTGCTTTTTAAAAGACATTCTTTATGTATTTTTAAAATGTATTCTGCACATTTTCTGGATGTTAGTTGGCATGCTGGGTAGGCTAGTGACATGCAGGCTGTGGCGCAGAATTCTCCAAGACAGGAAAGGCAGCAGCAGAGGGTTGACTAGAGACACCGAGGTACAGCCTTAGCCGAGACAGCAGGCAGGCTGATCGCACAGGAGAAGTCTCAGGAGCTGCTGTTATATGGGTGTGTGTGTTTCTACACACACAGTCGGGCTCTGTTCAATGTCACAGTGTCCTGGAATAGTCACTGTTGTGTGTGTTGTGGCCTTGAGGCTCTGGTGATTTCACCATGACTCAGACTCAGCTCAGCCCAGCGCTCAGGTCTTAAAGTGGCACCCACACTTGGCAGCTGGTGCTTGCTGTGGTTCACTCTTTGGAGATAACAGTCTGTTCAGAGGCAAAGGCCCTGCTGAGCCCAGCCTGCCTTGAAGCAGAACATTCCTGCTGTGCAGCTGGGGTGCTCAGACCAGCTGCCTTCCCAGAGCAGCAGCTGCCTTAGCCTCTCATCCGATTTACAAAGATGCATCTTGATGTCTCCTTCACTGTGGACAGACAGGGTCCTGTGTTGGCTGCAGTGTTGACAGACGGACAGGGTCCTGTGCTGCAGTGTGGACAGACAGGGTCCTGTGCTGACTGCAGTGTGGACAGACAGGGTCCTGTGCTGGCTGCAGTGTGGACAGACAGGGTCCTGTGCTGGCTGCAGTGTGGACAGACAGGGTCCTGTGCTGCAGTGTGGACAGGGTCGTGTGCTGCAGTGTGGACAGGGTCCTGTGCTGGCTGCCATGTGGACAGGGTCCTGTGCATCTGTCTTTGTTGCTTGTGCTTTTGGTGTCCATTTAAGAAAATATTATCAAATCCTGTGTTAGGAAGCTAGTTAACTGGGGGCTGGAGAGGTTGCTCAGTGGCTCAGAGCTTTACTTCTCTTGCAGAGAACTGGGGTTTGGTTTCCAGCACCCACACCCACATGCAAGCTATTCAGTACTCTCTTCCAGCCTCAGAGGCCGCTGCGCACGCGTGCGCGCGCACACACATACACACACACAAATAAAATAAGTCGTCATAGGAAGAGTTTTTTCAATTTTAACTCTTAAACTCAGGTATTTGATCCATTTCTAATTACAGCCCCACCTTTTTTTTTTAAATAAAGGTTTATTTTACTATTTGTGCATGTGTGTGTGCTCACGTGTGTGTGCACACACATGTGTGCAGCTGCCCACAGAGGCCAGAAGATGTCACCCGATCCCTTGGAGCTGCAGTTGCAGGCAATAGAAGCCGCCTAGCTTGGGTGCTGGGCACTGCCCTCTGGTCATCTGGAGGAGCAGCAAGCTCTCTAAAGAGCTGAGCCGTCCTGCCGGCCAGGTCTCCATTGCTCTTAACTACTGCGTCTCTTTCCCCACCTGACATCATTTTCTTCACATGGAAGTTAAACCAAATAGCACGCATGTACCACAGTATTCACCAGTGAGAGTTCAGCAATGCGCATCCTCTCCTTCCTTTTCTCTGTGAGTGTGCGTGTGAGACACACAATGGGGGGTGGGTGCCAGGAATGTGTGCACACGCAGGTGTTTCTTAGGAGCAAGTCGGGGTTCCTTGGGGCTTCCGGTCCTTATGCTGGCATGGCAAGCAGTGAGCCATCTCCCCAGCACTCCCCTCCCCCCTCCCCGGCCTGTTGTGTTCTGTCGCATTAACCAGCTTGGCCACTGTCTCTTTCCCAGGCTGTGTTAATGGAGATCCAGGATGCGGTGGCCAAGGCTGGGCAGGTGGTGCGTGAGGCGGTAGGAGGGCTGCAGACTGTGCGCAGCTTTGGGGCTGAGGAGCAGGAGGTCAGCCGCTATAAGGAGGCCCTGGAACGATGCCGACAGTTGTGGTGGCGCCGAGACCTGGAAAGAGCCGTGTATTTAGTCATCCGGAGGGTGAGGCGGCCTGTGGAGGGAAAGGGGGGATGAGGAGCCAGACCACGGAGGTTCTGGGGACCAGGGTGGCACACTGGATGGGGGGGCTCACCCATCTCTCCCCTCTTCCCTCCAGGTAATGGCCTTGGGCATGCAGGTGCTGATTCTGAACTGCGGGGTGCAGCAGATCCTGGCTGGTGAGGTGACCAGGGGAGGCCTGCTCTCCTTCCTGCTGTACCAGGAGGAAGTGGGACACTATGTCCGGGTGAGTGAGATGCCTCAGGACAGGCCTTGGCATTCTTTCTGGCCCTTTGGGCCTTGAGCTTTATTTGTTTAGCAAACAAACTAGTTAATATTCTTATGGATAATTTTGAACATGCTTTAAAAAGACATTATAAGGTATTTTCAAATAACTATTATCAGCTTTAACGATGATCAAAACCCTAACCTTGACTCTAACCCCAACCCTAACTCTAGCCATAACTAACTCTAACCCTGGCTTAACTCCATTCTAAACTAGCACTAACCCCATCCAAACAACCCAACACCAAATATCCGTAACTCTAACTTAACTTCACCTTGACTGACCTTATCCCTGATTGCAATCCCAAACCCAACCCTACCCCTAGCCTTAAACTAACCTTAAGCCTAACTTACTCCCAACAGCCCACCGAGTTGTGTTTGCCCTTACTCCCTCATACTACTTTGAAACAAATTCAGACTATCAAGTCTTATTTGTAGACATTTCCATGTTTGACTTTAGAATATAAGCATCTGAGGTATGTAGCCCCAAAAGTCATTATCACACCAAAAACTTAGCAATAACTTCTTAGAGCCATCCAGTCACACAGTGCTCAGATCTCCGCAGGTTCACACGGTGTGATTGGTTGGTGTCCTTTCAACCTCTCTGTATCTGCTGATTTAAAATCCCCAACATGCTATTTGTTGAAAGAAGGCATATTTTTGTCCTGTGGTGTTTCCTGTGGACTGTGTTCTTTCTGTGGGCTGAGCCTCTGTAGTATTGCTCCAGTGTCTACCTGTTTCTCTATTTTCTCTCCACTGGTAGATAAATACAGAAACTTTAAGATTCATCATTTCCCTTTTTATGGTTATGGCTGTGTTCTTTTTTTAAAAGAGATTTATTTATTTGTTATGTATACAACATTCTGCCTCTATATATGCGTGCAGGCCATAAGAGAGCACACCAGAAGAGGGCTCCAGATGTCACTATAGATGGTTGTGAGCCACCACGTGGTTGTTGGGAATTGAACTCAGGACCTCTGGAAAAGCAGTCAGTGCTCTTAACCTCTGAGCCATCTCTCCATCCCATGGCTGTGCTCTTTATCTGGGAGACAGCATATCTGGTTCTCTTTGTGCTGGTGTCTGCCACTGATAACCAGTGCCTTACATCTGTTAAATCCTCAGGGCTGTAAAGAGTTCTGCTCTGTGGGGTCTTCCCGTATTAACTTGGAAGCACCAGCTTAGGGACTTGATCTCATCCACTGCTGGGTTACCCAGTGGCATAGTTTGACTAGAACAGGTACTTAGCTAGTTCTTTATATTCGATCACTTAAAAAAAATAAGTTACCTTGTTTTGGCTCTGACCATAATTTTCCTGGTTACTTCTTCACCTTCCTTCATGTGTGGAGAGCTGTGCCAGGCAATCTGATAATTTCAAAGGATAGGTTGGCCACAGTGGCCACTTTTAAAAGGGTTTCCTGTCTCAAGCCAGGCTACACTGGGCACACAGAGTGCAGAGCAGTGAGTGGAAGGCTTGAGGTTTGACACTGTGTGGACTTCAGAGCTTTTCAGTTGCAAATCAGAACTCTGCGACTTTAAATTCTACCAAAATTACTCTGGTCACGAGGGCACGTGTTTGTAATCCTATGGTTCTTGTCACCCTGGGGGAAGATGTCACATTTGAGGCCAGCCTGGGCTACAGAGCCAAAACTGTTCAAAAGAGCAAAGGCAAACCCACTCTCTCTCTACTCCTAACTAAAAACAACCCCGTCAACTTTCCCTCCCCCAGTTCCATCCAAATCACACGTTCAAAGGTAAGTAAAGGCTCCTTTTTGGGTAGGGGCGGGGAGAGGCTGGCGGAGGTCATGTTGTTGGCAGAGTGTGTGGGGAGCTGAGATGNATTTTTGGGTAGGGGCGGGGAGAGGCTGGTGGAGGTCATGTTGTTGGCAGAGTGTGTGGGGAGCTGAGATGGGGACCTGTGTTCCGGTGGGGTGTGACTAGTTCTCCTGTCCGTTCCTGTTTTCCAGAGCCTGGTGTACATGTATGGGGATATGCTGAGCAATGTGGGTGCCGCTGAGAAGGTTTTCTGCTACATAGACCGAAAGCCAAATCTGCCCCAGCCTGGGACTCTGGCCCCTGCCAATCTGGAGGGCCGCGTGGAATTCCAAGATGTCTCCTTTTCGTACCCCAGTCGCTCTGAGAAGCCTGTACTCAAGGTGCCTGCGGGAGACCCCGTGGCCAGGCATCACAGCCTGTACATAGGCTCCTCTAGAAAGCTGCCCTCACCTCTTCCTGCTTTTCTAGGGCCTGACGTTCACACTGCACCCTGGAAAGGTGACAGCGTTGGTGGGGCCCAACGGGTCCGGGAAGAGCACCGTGGCTGCCCTGCTGCAGAATCTGTACCAGCCCACGGGGGGCCAGGTGCTGCTGGACGGCCAGCCCCTGGTCCAGTATGATCACCACTACCTGCACAGCCAGGTGGGAGGGGCTCCGGAGAGGGAGGGGCAGGAGAGAGGAGCAAGCGTGGAGGGCAGATGAGGCAGTCCCAGGGAAGAGAGGCTGGGGTCCATCCTAGGGACCTCTGTGGAGAGACTGGGTGTGGGGGAGTGGGGGGAGGAGGTACCAGTTCTCTGCACGCGTCCCCTCTGTCCAGGTGGTTCTGGTGGGACAGGAGCCCGTGCTCTTCTCCGGGTCTGTGAAGGACAACATTGCCTACGGCCTGAAGGACTGTGAGGATGCTCAAGTGATGGCAGCTGCTCGGGCAGCCTGTGCAGACGACTTCATAGGGGAAATGGCTGATGGGATACACACAGGTACCTACAGGTCCCGAGACCGCCCTGCCGGGGTTAGGAGAAAAGGGGCCTGGTGCAAAAGTCACTGGATACAGCGCTTGTGTTGCAAGCATGAGGACCTGAGTTCGATCTTTGGAATCCATTCTATAATGGAAAAAAAAGCCAGCGTAATCCCAGCTCTCGGGCTTCAGAGTCAGGAGGAGGTTCCTTAGGTCTCATTTCAAGCCAGTGAGAGAGTTTGTTCCCAAAACAGATAGACACTGCGGAGGAACAGCCCACACACGTACACCCGCCCCCAGCTCCGCCCTTTGCTCCCACTTCTTATTCTTCTCCACCCCCTTCCTCTCCTGCCAGGCTTTGCTATCACCTGATTGGCTAACAGAAGTAGACGGGGTAACTTGTCCTTCCCAGCAGGGAGGGGTGTTTTCTGACCTGTTGTGTCTCAAGAGGGACTTTCTCTGATTTCCTCAGACATAGGGGAGAAAGGGGGCCAGTTAGCTGTGGGACAGAAACAACGTCTGGCCATCGCCCGGGCCCTTGTGCGGAACCCACGGGTCCTCATCCTGGATGAGGCTACCAGTGCCCTGGACGCCCAGTGTGAGCAGGCTGTGAGTACCAGCGTGGGAAGGGCAGAGGACAGTGCGGTTAAGGGAGGTAGTGAAGGGTCAGGTGGTGTGGAGCTGGACGGGCAGAGAGGGGCAGATGTTCCACTGATGGGGAGAAAGTCTGCACCTTGCAGGGCTGTACACTGCTTGAATTGCAATGGTTACTTTTTTCTTGCTGAACCAAATACCCGAGAAAAGGAATTTAGAAGACAGGCCATTTTGGCTCACAGGGTTGAGAGCACACAAGCCGTCATGGCAGGGGCAGCATGGCTGTGGGAGGAGTGTGTGGTTTGCACTCCTCACATCTTGGTGGATCAAGAACCAGAGAGTGATCCAGGACCTAGGGCATGGAATGGTGCCACTCACTTTCAGGGTGGATTTTCCCTCAGTCAAGCCCTCTCTGGATGAATCAGTCCTCACAGACACATCCAAAGGTGTGCCTTGCCCATGCCCTGGGCTTTCTTAAGCTGAGTTGGCAATGAAGATGAACTATCTTCAGGATGAAAGGAGAATGGTGCGGGGTGTCTGGTCCTCCATAGCTGCCTTTCCCAGCGGCAGTAGCGCAGCCAGGAGGGACAGACCCCATCACCTGCCTTTGCAGCCCTGCACAGCTGTGCCTTCTTTACCCCAGTCACAGGGGATGGCCCAGCTGTGGTGTCCCACTCTTGCCTTTCTGAGGCTTGTGACCTGTCCTCTGCAGCTGCAGGCCTGGAGATCGCAGGGGGACAGGATGGTGCTGGTGATTGCCCACAGGCTGCACACGGTTCAGAACGCCGACCAGGTCCTGGTGCTCAAGCAGGGGCAGCTGCTGGAGCAAGACCAGCTCAGGGAAGACCAGGATGTCTATGCTCACCTGGCACAGCAGCGGCAGGAGGAGTGAGTGCTTCTCAGGCCTGTGGCCAGAAACGGACCCACGGGGACTGTGCTGGAGGCTGGATAAAGACCGGGACCATTTTTGGACCTTGTGTGTTTTGATGAGCTCGAGTGGGTGGGTGGGAGTTGGGGGATGGAGTGGTCATGGGTGGAGTGAGTGCTTCATGGTTCTAGAAACATTTTTTTTTGCTGAATATAATAAATAAGTATAAAATGTTTTTCCTTAATATATGTTATGGTTAATAGTGATTGACATTTTAGCAGCACCTAGCATCATGGACAAACATCTGGGCATGTTGATGAGGGAGTTCTAGACTGGGTTGGCCGAGCTTGGAATAACTGCAGGGGAGCCATCCCATGGGCTGGGGTGTGGCCCAGACTGCATAGAAGGGGGCAGTGAGCTGAGCACCAGCGTGATCTCTCTGCTTCCTGCAGCTGAGGTCATGTGACCAGACACCTCCATTCCTGCCTTCCCTGACATGACAGACTGTACCCTGAAGTGTGAGACAACTAAACCCTTCCTTAAGCTGCTTTTGTCAAGTGTTTGCTGCACCAATAAGAAAAGCAGCTAATAGTGTGTGTGCATGTGAATAGTGTGTGTACATATAGTGTGTGTATGTGAATAGTGTGTGCATATGAATAGTGTGTGCATATGAATAGTGTGTGCATATGAATA
>NW_026067892.1:73649-76239 GCF_014885135.2 Alexandromys fortis | reverse complement strand
TGCCCAGCACACATGGACACCCGAACCTCCCTTTCTTAGTCCTGTTGGCCCAGGCCACAGGAAGCTCCATGGCCACCGTCCTGGTTTCCCACAAGCCTTTCCAAAGTTAGCTGAGGATTTCCAGGAAAAGCCTCCCCATGCTCAGCTGGGAGACTCCCTTCCAGGAGTGTGGTTCTTACCTCATTTAAGCTCCCTGCCCACTTGTCCTCTAGGCCAGGAGCTCCCAGGGACAGTCACATGTCTCATTAGGCTGTGTGTCTTTGGCCTGGCACAGAGCCCAGGCTCACAGACCATGAATAGCAAGTCTGTTGGAGAAGGAACTCCTGCCGCAGATCCACAGCTGAGAATTAGATTCCGTCTGGTTCACGGGCACTGGGAGTGCTGGGATTGGCACACTCCTGTTCTAGGAAACAGAAACTTAGGCCTTCCTAGAAACAGCAGGTACTTTCCAGAGCTAACCAGAGCCTGCCGGGACTGTTTGCTGTCTCCCGGCCTGGCCGCCCACAGCGAGCACAGCAGTGGAGTCAGAGTGCACAGCAGCCTCTGACCCACCCACCTCCCTGGCAGGGCGAGAGAAGCATTCAGGAGGGGGAAGCCTTGTCCTTCCCTCTCCACAAAATGCCCCTTTTTATAAGGTGAAAAGAATTCTTTCATTTAGTGACCTTAGGGAAGCTGAAGCCCTCGTGGAAGATGCTCTGTGAGGAGTGTCTGATAGTTTTTGCCACAATCACACCAACACTTGTCATTCTTGACACCTGGAAGAGTACCGTAAATATAATATAGCAGGGGCTGGAGAGGTGGCTCAGTGGTTAAGGGCTCTGTCTGATTTTCCAGAGGATCCAGGTTCAATTCTTCACACCCACATGGCAGCTCACAGGCACCTGTAACTTCGGTGCCAGGGGACCTGATGCCCTCTTCTGGTCTACATAGGCACTGCACTTACCTGCCCAGACAAACATGCAGGACCACATATATGAAATTAATAAAAATAAAAAACCATGGGAGGGCTGAGTAATGATGTTTTCTGCAAAGCCCGATGACAGGAGCTCAATCCCCTGGGCCTGCATAATATAATGGAAGGAGAGAACTAACTCCCACCAATTGTCCTCTGACCTTCATATGTTCTCTCTCTCTCTTTCTCTCTCTCTCTCTCTCTCTCTCACACACACACACACACACAGACACACACAGACACACACACAAACACATAGAAAATAAATAAATAAATGAATAAATAAACAAAACGATAAGAATAAACAGCAGTGATCAGGACTGTGTGTGTGACTGTGTATGTGTGTGTGTATGTGTGACTGTGTATGTGTGTGTATGTGTGACTGTGTATGTGTGTGTATGTGTGACTGTGTATGTGTGTATGTATGTGTGACTGTGTATGTGTGACTCTGTGTGTGTGTATGTGTGACTGTGTATGTGTGACTCTGTGTGTGTGTATGTGTGACTCTGTGTGTGTATGTGTGACTGTGTATGTGTGTGTATGTGTGGCTGTGTGTGTATGTGTGACTGTGTATGTGTGTGTATGTGTGGCTGTGTGTGTGTATGTGTGACTGTGTATGTGTGTATATGTGTGACTGTGTATGTGTGTGTATGTGTGACTGTGTGTATGTGTGACTGTGTATGTGTGTGTATGTGTGACTGTGTATGTGTGTGTATGTGTGACTGTGTGTGTGTATGTGTGACTGTGTATGTGTGTGTATATATGTGTGTATATTTGTGGCTGTGTGTGTGTATGTGTGACTGTGTATGTGTGTAGGGTAAACAACTTTTTCAGTCGATTGATTCTCCCCTCTCACTGTGTGGGTCCCAGGGATTGAACTCAGGTCTTCAGACTTGGCAGCAAGCGCCTTTACCCATGGAGCCATGTTTCTGGTCCTCCTTGCAAAATCTTCATATCTAAATATAACGTATTTGATCATGCTCAGCCCCCGTCACCCCACTTACCCTCTTTTTCACACACATGTTGCTGAGAATCCCCTTTCTCTCGTGTCTGCTTTAAATCTCACAGAGAAAACCCGGAATGTTTATCTCTGAGAATCCGCCTCATTCTCTGTGCAGTATCTCCAGGTCTATCCACCTTACCACCTAACTCTGTTCCCCTACAGCCCTGCTATAGGCCCAAAGCAGTTCCTTTATTAACCAATAAAAGCAACACATAGACAGAAGGACCTCCTACACCCTAATTTTATTCTTTTTATGGATTTATAAAGCCCCATTGTGTGTACACCCCATCCTCTCTTTTCATTAGTTGATGGGCTTGTAGGCTGCTACGCAATAAACTGTGGGTGTGCAGACCATTCCACCACCTACCTATGGCTGTGCAGGCCATTCTACCGTCTACCTATGGCTGTGCAGGCCATTCTACCGTCTACCTATGGGTGTGCAGGCCGTTCCACCACCTACCTATGGGTGTGCAGGCCGTTCCACCGTCTACCTATGGGTGTGCAGGCGATTCCACCACCTACCTATGGGTGTGCAGGCCGTTCCACCATCTACCTATGGGTGTGCAGGCCATTCTACCGTCTACCTATGGGTGTGCAGGCCGTTCCACCACCTACCTATGGGTGTGCAGGCCGTT
>NW_026067892.1:60221-70933 GCF_014885135.2 Alexandromys fortis | reverse complement strand
GCCCAATAACACTTTCCTCCCCACTTGCTTTTTGGCCATGGCATTTATCTCGGCAATAGAAGGCTGGGATGTAGTAAGGAGAGAGCTGCTTGTTGGTTTCTGGCTGCTTAGCCCTGAAATAATCACACAAAAACTGTATTAATTAAATCACCCATTAGCTCTAGCTTCTTATTGGCTAACTCTTACATATTAATTTAACCCA
The DNA here is from genome assembly GCF_014885135.2 of Alexandromys fortis. Taxonomy (NCBI): domain Eukaryota; kingdom Metazoa; phylum Chordata; class Mammalia; order Rodentia; family Cricetidae; genus Alexandromys; species Alexandromys fortis. The sequence continues at coordinate 70,731 of NW_026067892.1, read as the reverse complement.
TTTCTATTAATCTGTGTATGGCTATGTGGCTGTGGCTTACCTGATAAAGTTCCGGTGTCTGTCTTCGGTGGGGCTACATGGTGTCTCTCTAACTTCACCCTTCTTTCTCCCAGCATGAGCTGTCTCCCAGCCTAGTTTTCCCCACCTAGTTCTGTTCTTTCCTGCCATAGGGTCAAAGCAGTTCTTTATTCATTAACCAATAAAAGCAACACACAGACAGAAGGACCTCCCACATCACTGGGATATATGTATACATATTTCTGTTTCACATTTTCCAAATAGCAGCTCTCTAAATCTTGTTTTCTGAAATTTATGTTTTACACTGAGAGTTGTAGCTATGGGAGACGCTAGTTCATGGACGTGCCTGTCAGTGATACAGTGCACGTGACCTTGGTGAACTCTCACAGGCTGGAAGTGGACTCTGGGAGTCAGGAGGCCCCTCCCCCTTCTCTTCTAAAGTTCCTGCCTGGGTCAGGCTGACCTCCTAACTGACACAGGGCGCAGGAAGACAGCAAAGAGCCGAGGGCATTAGAGAACAGCTGGAACTGAGCCATTTCTAACTGAGGTCTTAACTGTTTATCACATAATACGATGATGCCTATGGGGAGGCTGGGAAGTCAGAAGCTCTTACAGGGAGAGGAAGAATCTACCACCTTGGGCTCTCTTAATACAATTTCCAGCTGATTGCCTCAGGGCCACTCAGCTAGGAGTCTCCCCACCCACGGGAACACAGCTGATTGTCTCAGTGCAATTCCCCAGCTGATTTCTCTTGGGAACCTGCTTTGTGTGCTCTCTTTGCTTGCTCTCAGTTGGCAACGCTAGTCCTCTCTGCTGGCTGTGCGGAACACTCGGTAGATGGTGTTGTGCTATTATCTGCGCTAGTCCCCTCTGCTGGGTGTGTGGAACACTTGATAGATGGTGTTGTGCTTTATCTGCCATTACTCTCTGCTACTGGCTATTCATTCTATTCATTTTGCTTGATGTATGTTTAATAAACTCACCCATTTTGAAATGGGAAGCTCAGCTATTGTAGATCACCTACAATTTGTAGATTACAAATCTTTTGCCATTGTCCACAATGCCTTGTTTAGGTGCTAAAATGCATATATAAACATGTCAATAGGATAAAATTCTTTGCATAATATACAAATCATTAAATTACTTTGTTGGGTGTACTTGTCAGGTGTGTGTGTGTGTGTGTGTGCATGAGCATGCAAGTGAGAGCCTGTCTGTCAGCTTGACACAGCTAGGGTTGTCTAGGAAGAGGGAACCTCAATTGAGAAAGTGCTCCCATCATATTGACCTAGACAAGTCTGTAGGACATTTTTTTAACTTGATAATTGATGTGGAAAGGCCAGCCCACTGAGGGTGGGGCCATCCCTGGGCTGGTGGTCCTGGGTTCTGTAAGGAAGCAGGTGAGCGAGCCATGAGGAGCCATTGAGCAAGCAGAGATTCTCCTTTGCCTCTGCATCAGCTCTGCATCCAGGCTCCTCCCTGAGTTCCCCCCAGCTTCCCTCAGTGATGGACCATAAGCTGAGGATGAAATAAGCCCTTTCCTCCTCGGGAGGCTGTGTCCCTGGCGTTTACCACAGCCACAGAGAGCTGACTGAGGCGGCAGAGGTGGATTAGTTTCCACTTCTCTCCCCACGCAGTTTTCAGCACTGTATTAAAGCCATTTAAACTTTTGTCAATCATCATCATCACCATCACTGACTATTATTATTATTATTATTATTATTATTATTATTTTGAGACCAGGACTTACTCTGCAGCCCAGGCTGGCACTGAACCCATGGACTGGTAGTCCTGCCAGCCAGTGTGTTCTATAGAACCCCATCCTTCCATCTTGCTGACCTGATTTCCCAATGCTTCCTTATATTCTGTTCTTATGAATATATTTGCATGATTTTATTCCTTTGAAAATTCTGTCTCCCTGTCTGTCCTGTCTCAGTCTCCTCCCCCTTTCTTGCTTGGCATAGAGGACACAGTGCACTCTGTCTCCTGTCTTGTGACAAGCCCGCCTCTGACTCCCTTTAAGCCACGGTCACAACACTGTCTACGTCTTAGCTCAGCACCCTCTGCTGTCGACATCAGCCACCCTGTAGGAGGGGAGACCTCCTGGTCAGGATAGTTCAGATGTCAGCCACCCTATAGAAGGGGAGACCTCTTGGTCTGAATAGTCCGGGGACCCTGTAATGAGGACACAGGATGCACAATAGGCAGCCTGCTTTGTTCTAGGACCTCAGACTCTGTAGATTTTCTCCCTCCTGACTTAAACCACTGACACTGATTGATCTCCAGGTAACCAGTTCTTGACTCTCACAATGCAACTTTAACAAAGTGTTCTGCCTAGCAACAAATGATGCAAAAGTCTTCAGATTTGATTGGTTAGCAGTGTGAAGATGGTCCCATTCTCGGGGAGGCTGGAGAGTTATCTATGCTTTGTGATTTCCTTTCAGTTGTGTGGAAGACAGCCCATTCTAAAGAGACTCACCAGCCTCTTTCCTGTCCCCCCAAAATGGGTGCTGGGAGGACCCTCTGGATGGTGGCTCTCCTAGTGAGCACCATGAGGCTGGCTCCCTTCATGTCTGAAGGCAGAGACTCCCCAGGTAAGAAAGAGATTTGTTTCTGGGTGTGTTTATTGGAATTGGTGTGAGGGTTCGTCTCCCCCATAGAGCAAAGTCTCAGGATAGAGTGGCTCTGACTGAAAGAGCAGCCGTCTTCCCGCTGACCAGGAAGCCCTCATGCCCTCCTCATCACAAACAAGGAGCTGCCTGGAAAGGGATTCCGGTACCCGAGTCACAGATGCCAGGGGTTGTAGGAAGGAAGACAGAGACCTTTTTCCTTGTTGGGTTCCTTATGCATCAAATCAGACCCTAGAACCATGAAAGCCAGAGTCTGCGAACCTCTGAGTCTCCTAAACAAGAGTCCACGCTGTTCTGACTTTCTGTTTATCTGGGGACCTGGAGAAACCCTCTTCTGTCCTCTATTAAACCCATGTAAGTGTTCAGGACTGTGCTGACAGTTCTGATGTGGAAGAGAAGTCAGACAAGTTGACTATGCTGATTATCTCTGGCCTTAGGCTACTGTGTGCAGTTTGTTTTCTAGCCTGGGAGACAGGCTGTGCAAACACGAATGTTGTTAGACCATGAAACTGTGGGGTTATGAGCAGAAAACAGGATGTGATATGCTAAGAAAAGATTTCCCTTTAATGTCAGGGTCTCAACCAATACAGAAGAGGAACAAGGCTTGGGGAGGGAGCATCGCTTCTCTGAGAAAAAAAAAAAAAACCGCTCTGACTTCACCATGTCTATTTGACAAACGAAAAAGTCATAGAGTTGCTTTTTTATTTTGTTTCTGCTTGTTTGTTTCTTAGACAGGGATTCCTGTGTAACAGCTCTGGGTGTTTTTGGAACTCACTCTGTAGACCAGGCTGGCTTCGAACTCACAGATCCTCCTCCCTCTGCCTCTCAAGAGCTGGGGATAAAGGTGTGTGCCACCCCTGCACAGCTTCAGCATAGATTTTAAAGGATGAAATAATCCACATATTTTTTTCTTCTTTGGCTTGTGCGAGGGAATGGAGAATGGGAGAAACGCTGAGGGACTGGAGGATGGCAGGTCACCTGAACTCAGTGACCAAGACAGAGGAGCCTGGTCGGCCATTCAGGTTATTCTGGGTGGAGGCTGGGCCTCCCTGGTGGAGACTGGGCCTCCCTGGAGGAGGCTGCTGAGCTTAGCAGTGAGCAAATCACAGATCAAGCACAATAGCTGTTATCCTTCGAGTCGTAGCTCAGAGCCGATTCGTGGAGCTCTCCCGTGCCCTGCCTGCTGTATCACTCTCGAGTGTGCAGAGCTGAGTCACAGCGCGCTGTCATTACACGGAGTCTTTCTCTTCTTCCTGCTTCATTTCTCCTCTTTCCTCTCCATGGATACCATTCCAAGTGTGTTTTTAACATGAACGTAGTGATCAGAAATGTAAAATGTGTCCAAGATGGCTCAGTTGGTAAAGCCGCACGCCGCTAGCCCTGACAACCTGAGTCCAATCCCTGGGACCCACATGTTAGACAGGGGAGGACTCACTGCTGAGAACTGTTCTCCCTGTAGATTTCACAGTTCTAATAAATGCCATTGAGAATTGAAGACATTCGGTGTTCTCATCTCTTAACGTTATGCTTTTGGGCATGGTGCAGTCAAAATGACTCTCAAATCCACACCCTCAGACTTGGTATATCAGGCACAGGCTTTCCCAGAGCTGAACTGGTGTAGCAGGCAAGGCTTTCCCGGAGCTGCACTGGTGTAGCAGGCACAGGCTTTCCCAGAGCTGCACTGGTGTAGCAGGCAAGGCTTTCTCAGAGCTGCACTGGTGTAGCAGGTACAGACTTTTCCAGAGCTGCACTCGTGTAGCAGGCAAGACTTTCTCAGAGCTGCACTGGTGTAGCAGGTACAGACTTTCTCAGAGCTGCACTGGTGTAGCAGGTACAGACTTTCTCAGAGCTGCACTGGTGTAGCAGGTACAGACTTTCTCAGAGCTGCACTGGTGTAGCAGGTACAGACTTTCTCAGAGCTGCACTGGTGTAGCAGGTACAGACTTTCTCAGAGCTGCACTGGTGTAGCAGGTACAGACTTTCTCAGAGCTGCACTGGTGTAGCAGGTACAGACTTTCTCAGAGCTGCACTGGTGTAGCAGGTACAGACTTTCTCAGAGCTGCACTGGTGTAGCAGGTACAGACTTTCTCAGAGCTGCACTGGTGTAGCAGGTACAGACTTTCTCAGAGCTGCACTGGTGTAGCAGGTACAGACTTTCTCAGAGCTGCACTGGTGTAGCAGGTACAGACTTTCTCAGAGCTGCACTGGTGTAGCAGGTACAGACTTTCCCAGAGCTGCACTGGTGTAGCAGGTACAGACTTTCTCAGAGCTGCACTGGTGTAGCAGGTACAGACTTTCTCAGAGCTGCACTAGTGTAGCAGGCAAGGCTTTCTCAGAGCTGCACTGGTGTAGCAGGTACAGACTTTCTCAGAGCTGCACTGGTGTAGCAGGTACAGACTTTCTCAGAGCTGCACTAGTGTAGCAGGTACAGACTTTCCCGGAGCTGAGCTGGTGCAGCAGGCAGGGCTTTCCCGGAGCCGCAGCTGGTTCCTAACCCTTCTGTGGTTTCCAGAGGATTTTGTGATTCAGGCGAAGGCGGACTGTTACTTCACCAACGGGACAGACCAGGTGCGCTTCGTGGTCAGGTTCATCTTCAACCTGGAGGAGTATTTACATTTCGACAGTGACCTGGGGATGTTTGTGGCGCTGACAGAGCTGGGGGAGCCTGATGCTGAGCAGTGGAACAAACGCTGGGACCTCGTGGAGCAGAGCAGAGCGTCTGTGAACATGGTCTGCAGGCAGAACTACAAGCTGGGGGCCCCCTTCACCGTGGGGAGGAATGGTGAGTGAGGGCTAGCGGGGGACTCCATGGGAATCTTTCTTATGAGAGGCACTTAAACTTACATTTATTTATTTATAGTTTGTTTGTTTGTGTGTGTGTGTGTATGTGTGTGTGTATGTGTGTGTGTGTATGTGTGTGTGTTCCATGCATGCCACAGTGCACACGTGGCAGTCAGGGGACATCTTGAGGCAGCTTGTTCTCTCCTTCCATTGTGTGGGTCCTAGAGACTGGACTTGGGTCCTCATCCTTAATGGCTGGCACCCTTATTTGCTGAGCCATCTCGTCAACTTTCTTGCACTTCCAGCTTCTACTTAGCTCGCCTGGAACATGGATCAAGTGTGATCACAGTGCCTATAGAAGTTCTTGTCCTTGTGTGCCCTTTCTTCTCTCCTAGTGCCTCCGGAGGTGACAGTGAGCCCAGAGAGGACCCCGCTGCTGCAGCAACACAATCTGCTGCTCTGCTCTGTGACAGGCTTCTATCCCGGGGACATAAATGTTAGGTGGTTTCGGAACGGACAGGAGCAGAGGTCTGGGGTCATGTCCACTGGCCTTGTTAGGAACGGAGACTGGACCTTCCAGAAGACAGTGACGCTGGAAATGACCCCGGAGCTTGGTGACGTCTACAGCTGCCTGGTGGAGCACCCCAGCCTCCAGAGCCCTGTTTCTGTGGAGTGGGGTGAGCTTTATTTAGTGTTTTTTTTTTATTATTATTTCTGGGGCTTGACTGGTAGGGCTGGTGTCACTTCTGTGTTCATCTTGATTACAAGGTAAGTTCCCCTTATCTGTGAATTTTAGGGTCGGGGTGGGAGAGAATATGGCTGACATCCATCTCCAGAGTGTCCGAGAGACAAGGAGGGCTGTTAACTCAGCACTTGTCTCCTATTCTGGGACCTAGAATCCTTTATCACACTTTGCTTTTGTTGTTAGGGACGCTGTCATGGGCTCTAAGCCAGGGACGGGGCTGGAGAAGTGGCTCAGTTGGTAAAGTGCTTGTCATACCAGCTTGAGGACCTGAGGTTGATCCTCAGGAGCTCTGGTGCCTGCTTGTAGTCCCAGGGCCAGGGAGGTGGAGGCAGGCGGACTCTGGGGCTCATGGCCTCCCAGCCTAGTCTACTTAGTGAGTCCCAGGCCAATGAGGGACCCAGTGCAAAAACAACTACAGCAGCGTCAGCAAAGGTGGATGGAGCTGAGGATGAGGCACACACACACACACACACACACACACACACACACACAGAGAGAGAGAGAGAGAGAGAGAGAGAGAGAGAGAGAGAGAGAGAGAGAGAATCAGTGACAGATGGGAAGCATCTCCAGTTTTAGACTTGACTCTTCCCTGAGCAGTACTGGATGGGGTTTAGTATAGGCTTTGGGGTTTTAAAAAGTTGTATTCAGCTGAGCAGTGGTGAATCATGGCGTTAATCTCAACACTCAGGAGGCAAAGGCAGGAGGGTCTCTGAGTTCGAGGCCAGCCTAGTCTACAGAGTGAGTTCTAGGGCAGCCAGAGCTATACAGAGAAATGCTGTCTCTAAAAGCAAAGCAAAACAAAACAATAGTAACAACACAAAGTAGTTCCATTCAGTATTGGGAGCATTGAACATTACCTTGACTTTAAATCTTGTTTCCCACAGTGGCTCAGTCTGAATATTCGTGGAAGAAGATACTGAGTGGAGGCGCAGCGTTCCTGATTGGGCTAATCGTCTTCCTGGTGGGGGTTGTTATCCACGTTAAGGCTCGCAAAGGTAGCACACCCTTGAGAACCTTTCTGCGTGCCCTGTACTTCCGTTACTGTACAGATTCGAGTGAGGGAAGGCTGGTTGTGCTCGGGCATCAATCACTGTGATAGTGTTTTCTAAATCCAGGGGAGCCTTGTGTATGTGTGGGGGGGAAGCAGAGAGGAGTGTAGGCATTGCACCCCCAAGGGGTAGGCAGAGACAGTGGCATTGCAGGCCACTCTTCAGGAAAATCCCATTTGATCCTGACTGGGGATCCCATTCTCTTTCCAGCATCTATGGAGACCTGGTCAGGAGATGAGGTAAGCGCTCCAGTTCCTTGTCTTTGGCTGACAGATCATTTCCTGGTTCTCGTGCCAGAGTGAGACATCATGGGATGAAGGAGGCCTCTGGCTGGGTGGTTGTCTCAGTCTCTGGGATGGGAGGGTGGGAAGCCCCTGAGACCCTCCCATTGTTTCTGCAGGTCTCAAGAGCTTCTCCACCTCATCTCCAGTAAGATCCTAACGGACACTTCTCCCCCAGAGCTTGAAGGAGTGTCAAAATCCAGGACCCTGGGGCTGGTAAAGAACCCTGGCTCTAGAGTCATGAGATGCGGCTTGTATCTTCCTCTTTGGTCCTTCTCCCCCCTGCCTGTACTCAGTAGTCCCCATTTCCAGGACACTGTCCAGAGATTCCCTTAGGACCTAATTCATTCTGGTCCTGAGTTGTTTTAGTCTCTGTGGTCAGACTCTAACCCTGTGAGTGGGGACCCCAGTCTTTCTGTCTTCCAGCCATTGCTTCCAGTCTTCCAGGTGGTCACTTTAAAATCCCTTGCTTTGTAAAACAAAACAGGCATAGATAACTGTAGTTAATGTATAATTCAGTGACTTATTTAAGACAAAGCCCTTGTAATTACCAACTCAGCAGGACACAGACCTTGGCAGTCTCTGAACAACTCATCATCTGCCTTGGCCAATAAACACCTGCAGGCACACACTATACTGTGGGGTTATTTAACAGCCTCTTCAGCCAGGTGTACATCTGAGTACCACACTCCTTTGCTTTCTTGTGTCTTAGACCTCCAGATGTTTTATTTTATCCCTTCTTTCTGTTAGGATTAAATTTGTTGAGAAGCCTGAGTCACCCATGGTGAATAGTTTCCCACACTTGGAGTTTGTTCCCTGCACACTCATGGCCCACCTAACACACGGTTTTGCCCTTTATGTTTTCTGATGCAGAGGCAGGGGTCTGACTCTGGTTTGGTCCTTTTGGCATCTACAGGAGTCACATTTTATCCTGTTTCTCTTTTCAAGGTGTTACCATAACCATTGATGCTAATTGCCCAGGTCTGTTAACTTATCGCTGATTGATAAATTATGACAGTCCAGTTCTAGGATTCTTTCTTCATCTATTTATTGTGTATCGTTGTTTATATTCCTGGTTATTTGCACTAGAAGTTCCAACCTATGATGGTAAACTGTGTGTGTCTTGCAGTGATTCCAGCCTGCACCGGAGCCGCCATTGTGTTCACTGCTGTGTGCTTCTAAATCAAAGAACTAGTTTCACTCAGTAGTGATCTTAGTGGAGTAATGAAGTCCACTGGTTTGGCGAATTCCTGACATCTGTGTAATTGTTTTTCAATTTGACAAAATTGGGAGTGTTCCTGTTCTATGCAGGTGGGAAGGCTTGAGTTGTGAGTGGAACAGCTCGCTCCCTTCAATAGACCATCATTTTGTGTCAACAGAAACATTCTCCATTAATTATTGTGAATTTCACACATGCCTATTATTTGCTTCCCTCAAATCCACCCCATCCCCTCGCTTCCAGTTTCTCCTCCCCAGCACATTTGCCTCTCATTGCTTTTATTGATTTTATTGACCGAGTCAGCTTAGCTCAGCCTGCATGCACATGGGAGCAGGTCCATTTGCCGAGTGTGGGTGGCCTGTCAGGGGCTGCACCCTTGAAGAACATGGACTCTCCCTCCCCAGCAGCCATCAACTACCTGCAGCAGCTCCTCAGCTAAGGGTGGGACTTGTGAGTCCCTCCCATCCATTCGGGAATTTAGATGGCTTGATCTGGGACATGTAGACACTTTCTTAATGACTTTAACTTGCTTTAAAATCAATTATAGTTTAGTTGGTGGGAAATTTTTCTGGCGCCTTTTCAAGCACCAGACGGAATATTATTCTGTCTTAAATGGTCTCAGCATTTGTTCTACATTGCAATAAAGAGCATGAACTGTTTGAAGTACATAAAGCCTGAGCCATATTCAATTTCTTATGTTTAATATAAAACTGTTTTCCTTTCCTTTTCTGAGGACAGTGTGCAGCCTCCTGTGCTCTGCTGCAGAGCCCGGAAGACGCCGGCTCCGCACAGGAGAAGCCGGGCTGTTCCCACCTTCACTTCCCTTCTTCTTTCTACTCCTTCCTGGTTCAGCTTTGGTTTTGTTTCTCACAAATTTTCTTCTTTGGGTATTCCTGCCTGATGACTTTTCCTTTAAAAGTTTTATAATTTTATGTTGTCTGCCTTAGTCTATATTTATTCTAAGGTAGTTTTAAAATATGAAATGTAAAGCTGTTTGCCTGTAGGGTTTTTTGACAAAATCTCTGCTATCCCAGGCTGGCCTCAGCATTACTCACTGTGTAGCTGAAGCTGGTCCTGAACTCCCGACCCCCTGTTTCCACCTCCCACGTGGTAGGTTTATAGGCATTGCCACCAGGCATGGACTTTCTTTTACCTACAGGTGTTTAATTCCTTCAGTACTGTGTGTTGAAAACTCTGCCTTCTCTGTAACTTTTCACATTTTCATCAAAAATTATTTAGGGGCCGCAAGATGGCTGAGTGGGTAAAGATGCTTGAGCCAAGCCTGGCAACTGAGTTTGATTCTCAGAGAACCAAAGAGTAGCAGGAGAACTAATCCCTACAGTGGTCTCTGACCTCTGATACAGCATGGTGGTATATGTGCACTACACACATGCCACGTCCACAGCAGTGACTGCCGTGTAGTGACAAAATGCCTCTGCGCTGGCTTTTGCCTGCTGAAGGATTGGGGTTAGAGCTTCCTGGAGCGAAGCCCCAGGTGGTCCCCCTGGCAATCAGTGGTCGAGAGAGGACCTGATGCCATAGACAAATCTCATATCTGGAGATGGCCCTGAGAGCGAGCCCTCCTGACACCTTGCCTGATCTTTCTCTGTATTTCTTATCCTTCCTGTTTACAGCTGACCACTTACCAAGAAATCAAAGTGATGTGGGAGTGTCATATCAATCTGTTGATTTCATTGGCTGAGCAATAAAGAAACTGCTGGCCCTGATAGGTTAGAACATAGGTGGGAGGAATAAACAGAATAGGATGCTGGGCAGAAGAGGAAGTGAGG
>NW_026067892.1:52799-56512 GCF_014885135.2 Alexandromys fortis | reverse complement strand
AGAGAGAGAGAGAGAGAGAGAGAGAGAGAGAGAGAGAGAGAGAGAGAGAGAGAGAGAATCAGTGACAGATGGGAAGCATCTCCAGTGTTAGACTTGACTCTTCCCTGAGCAGTACTGGATGGGGTTCAGTATAGGCTTTGGGGTTTTAAAAAGTTGTATTCAGCTGAGCAGTGGTGAATCATGACATTAATCTCAGCACTCAGGAGGCAAAGGCAGGAGGGTCTCTGAGTTCGAGACCAGCCTAGTCTACAGAGTGAGTTCTAGGGCAGCCAGAGCTACACAGAGAAATGCTGTCTCTAAAAGCAAAGCAAAACAAAATAATTAATAACAACACAAAGTAGTTTCATTCAGTATTGGGAGCATTGAACATTACCTTGACTTTAAATCTTGTTTCCCACAGTGGCTCAGTCTGAATATTCGTGGAAGAAGATACTGAGTGGAGGCGCAGCGTTCCTGATTGGGCTAATCGTCTTCCTGGTGGGGGTTGTTATCCACGTCAAGGCTCGCAAAGGTAGCACACCCGTGAGAACCTTTCTGCGTGCCCTGTACTTCCGTTACTGTACAGATCCGAGTGAGGGAAGGCTGGTTGTGCTCGGGCATCACTGTGATAGTGTTTTCTAAGGCCAGGGGAGCCTCGTGTATGTGTGTGGGGGAAGCAGAGAGGAGTGTAGGCATTGCACCCCCAAGGGGTAGGCAGAGACAGTGGCATAGCAGGCCACTGTTCAGGAAAATCCCATTTGATCCTGACTGGGGATCCCATTCTCTTTCCAGCATCTATGGAGACCCGGTCAGGCGATGAGGTAAGCGCTCCAGTTCCTTGTCTTTGGCTGACAGATCATTTCCTGGTTCTCGTGCCAGAGTGAGACATCATGGGATGAAGGAGGCCTCTGGCTGGGTGGTTGTCTCAGTCTCTGGGATGGGAGGGTGGGAAGCCCCTGAGACCCTCCCATTGTTTCTGCAGGTCTCAAGAGCTTCTCCACCTCATCTCCAGTAAGATCCTAACGGACACTTCTCCCCCAGAGCGTGAAGGAGTGTCAAAATCCAGGACCCTGGGGCCGGTAAAGAACCCTGGCTCTAGAGTCATGAGATGCGGCTTGTATCTTCCTCTTTGGTCCTTCTCCCCCCTGCCTGTACTCAGTAGTCCCCATTTCCAGGACACTGTCCAGAGATTCCCTTAGGACCTAATTCATTCTGGCTCTGAGTTGTTTTAGTCTCTGTGGTCAGACTCTAACCCTGTGAGTGGGGACCCCAGTCTTTCTGTCTTCCAGCCATGGCTTCCAGTCTTCCAGGTGGTCACTTTAAAATCCCTTGCTTTGTAAAACAAAACAGGCATAGATAACTGTAGTAAATGTATAATTCAGTGACTTATTTAAGACAAAGCCCTTGTAATTACCAACTCAGCAGGACACAGACCTTGGCAGTCTCTGAACAACTCATCATCTGCCTTGGCCAATAAACACCTGCAGGCACACACTATACTGTGGGGTTATTTAACAGCCTCTTCAGCCAGGTGTACATCTGAGTACCACACTCCTTTGCTTTCTTGTGTCTTAGACCTCCAGATGTTTTATTTTATCCCTTCTATCTGTTAGGATTAAATTTGTTGAGAAGCCTGAGTCACCCATGGTGAAGAGTTTCCCACACTTGGAGTTTGTTCCCTGCACACTCATGGCCCACCAAACACACGGTTTTGCCCTTTATGTTTTCTGATGCAGAGGCAGGGGTCGGACTCTGGTTTGGTCCTTTTGGCATCTACAGGAGTCACATTTTATCCTGTTTCTCTTTTCAAGGTGTTACCATAACCATTGATGCTAATCGCCCAGGTCTGTTAACTTATCCCTGATTGATAAATTGTGACGTTCAATTCTAGGATTCTTTCTTCATCTATTTATTGTGTATCGTTGTTTATATTCCTGGTTATTTGCACTAGAAGTTCCAACCTATGATGGTAAACTGTGTGTGTCTTGCAGTGATTCCAGCCTGCACCGGAGCCGCCATTGTGTTCACTGCTGTGTGCTTCTAAACCAAAGAACTAGTTTCACTCAGTAGTGATCTTAGTGGAGTAATGAAGTCCACTGGTTTGGCGAATTCCTGACACCTGTTAATTGTTTTTCAATTTGACAAAATTGGGAGTGTTCCTGTTCTATGCAGGTGGGAAGGCTGGAGTTGTGAGTGGAACAGCTCGCTCCCTTCAATAGACCATCATTTTGTGTCAACAGAAACATTCTCCATTAATTATTGTGAATTTCACACATGCCTATTATTTGCTTCCCTCAAATCCACCCCATCCCCTCGCTTCCAGTTTCTCCTCCCCAGCACATTTGCCTCTCATTGCTTTTATTGATTTTATTGACCGAGTCAGCTTAGCTCAGCCTGCATGCACATGGGAGCAGGTCCATTTGCCGAGTGTGGGTGGCCTGTCAGGGGCTGCACCCTTGAAGAACATGGACTCTCCCTCCCCAGCAGCCATCAACTACCTGCAGCAGCTCCTCAGCTAAGGGTGGGACTTGTGAGTCCCTCCCATCCATTCGGGAATTTAGATGGCTTGATCTGGGACATGTAGACACTTTCTTAATGACTTTAACTTGCTTTAAAATCAATTATAGTTTAGTTGGTGGGAAATTTTTCTGGCGCCTTTTCAAGCACCAGACGGAATATTATTCTGTCTTAAATGGTCTCAACATTTGTTACACATTGCAATAAAGAGCATGAACTGTTTGAAGTACATAAAGCCTGAGCCATATTCAATTTCTTATGTTTAATATAAAACTGTTTTCCTTTCCTTTTCTGAGGACAGTGTGCAGCCTCCTGTGCTCTGCTGCAGAGCCCGGAAGACGCCGGCTCCGCACAGGAGAAGCCGGGCTGTTCCCACCTTCACTTCCCTTCTTCTTTCTACTCCTTCCTGGTTCAGCTTTGGTTTTGTTTCTCACAAATTTTCTTCTTTGGGTATTCCTGCCTGATGACTTTTCCTTTAAAAGTTTTATAATTTTATGTTGTCTGCCTTAGTCTATATTTATTCTAAGGTAGTTTTAAAATATGAAATGTAAAGCTGTTTGCCTGTAGGGTTTTTTGACAAAATCTCTGCTATCCCAGGCTGGCCTCAGCATTACTCACTGTGTAGCTGAAGCTGGTCCTGAACTCCCGACCCCCTGTTTCCACCTCCCACGTGGTAGGTTTATAGGCATTGCCACCAGGCATGGACTTTCTTTTACCTACAGGTGTTTAATTCCTTCAGTACTGTGTGTTGAAAACTCTGCCTTCTCTGTAACTTTTCACATTTTCATCAAAAATTATTTAGGGGCCGCAAGATGGCTGAGTGGGTAAAGATGCTTGAGCCAAGCCTGGCAACTGAGTTTGATTCTCAGAGAACCAAAGAGTAGCAGGAGAACTAATCCCTACAGTGGTCTCTGACCTCTGATACAGCATGGTGGTATATGTGCACTACACACATGCCACGTCCACAGCAGTGACTGCCGTGTAGTGACAAAATGCCTCTGCGCTGGCTTTTGCCTGCTGAAGGATTGGGGTTAGAGCTTCCTGGAGCGAAGCCCCAGGTGGTCCCCCTGGCAATCAGTGGTCGAGAGAGGACCTGATGCCATAGACAAATCTCATATCTGGAGATGGCCCTGAGAGCGAGCCCTCCTGACACCTTGCCTGATCTTTCTCTGTATTTCTTATCCTTCCTGTTTACAGCTGACCACTTACCAAGAAAT
>NW_026067892.1:44109-52522 GCF_014885135.2 Alexandromys fortis | reverse complement strand
ATGCCACGTCCACAGCAGTGACTGCCGTGTAGTGACAAAATGCCTCTGCGCTGGCTTTTGCCTGTTGAAGGATTGGGGTTAGAGCTTCCTGGAGCGAAGCCCCAGGCGGTCCCCTGGCAATCAACGGTCGAGATAGGACCTGATGCCGTAGGCAAATCTCGTATCTGGAGATAGCCTTGAGAGCGAGCCCTCCTGGCACCCTGCATGATCTTTTTCTGTATTTTTAATCTTTCCTGTTTTTAGCTGACCGCTTACCAAGAAATCAAAGTACGTCCTTGGCTCGGCCCCACCGTTCATTAAAGCAGTCCTTGAGGAAATAAAGTATGCCCCACGCCACATGAGCCTGGGAAACTTTATTAATTATGAAACAGAAACGGCTAAAGTTGATACGTTACGAGGGAATCGTCATAGTAAATCAGATTTAGAGAGAAAAGGAGAGTTAGAGAAAATTCCCCAGCGCACTCCTTGATTCACTTCCTTATATAGGAGCCTATGATGAGCAAGGGAATAGATGGGTTAATGTTGATGGACAAAGACTGTTATATTATACTTTCAACTTTATGGATAGGCTTGCTAGATCCCAACCCCCATGATGTCTGCCGCATAAGAAGGTACTAAAAAATATAGTTCAACAGGTGCAGAGAACTGATTAGGTATATTTGGTCACTAGATGAAATAAAGGGTTAAGAGGAGGAAGGGCCATGATAGCAATAATAAGACAGAAACTTTCTGTTCATAAGATGTAACCACTTGCCTGAGGTTTACAGTCCCAAGGACAAGAGTTCCTCTTCTAAGATTTACAGTCCCAAGGACAAGAGTTCCTCTTCTAAGGACGCTTTGTGTCTAACACCTGTTCCTGATAACATACTTTTTAAACATTGCTAAAAGAAGTTTTCATACTGTGCCAACTAATGATACATGACTTTCTGACTTGTTCTTTGTTTAAATACTATATAATAAAAGCATGATTTTAGTAAAATCGCAACAGATTTTCACTACACAATGTGTCTGTCTGTCATTCCCTTGCGTCGTATCCTGGCTATCCTATCCTTCACCCTGTTCTCCCGTGGATAGCAGTCTCCAAGAGGGACGGTCCATGACAGGTGGCGCTCGGAACAGGGACTTGAAGGATAGGTAAGCTTTCTCTTTTCTCTTCTCCTTTTCTTTCCAATAGTCAAGAACGACTCTCACCAGGACGCTGCAGGTTCGCCAATAAAGGATCACCGGTTAAGAATGAATAATCAAAAATATAAGGAAACCATGGGACAACATATGACTAAGAACAATAAAATGACGATAGTCATGCTGCAACGACAGTTAGCCAAAACAAAATTTCAGGTCACAAAAGACAAAGATGGAGCATTGGCTAACATTAGACAAAAAAATAAAAAATCCTATCAGGACTTCATTTCCAAACTAGAGGAGGCAGTCACCAAAATGCTGCCTCCTTCAAAAAAAAACAAATATGCTATTGAGACAATTAGCATAAAAAATGCCAATGCTCTTTGCCAAGACCTTATAAGGCCCATCAAAAAGACCAGAACAATACAGGCTACATTAAAGCCTGTACAGATGCCTCACCAGACATAGTCCTAGAGATGGCCTATGCTAAAAAATAAAGGGACAAAAACTCGGCGCCTAAATTAAAAAAACCTATGGAAGAGGTCAATAGAACCTCTCGACTCCCACTTGTTATAAATATGGAAAATCTAAGGACACTCTCTATGCCTCTTTTCTTTTCTGAACTAAGTTCTTCACTATGATAACACTCAAAGTCTCTTATGCTGGCATGCACACACACACGCATACACGTGCATAAATGCACACACATGTAGATATACACATGCATCCCTACACACATACAACACACACACAGACATAACACATATGTACACATATGCACACCCACACACACAAATACTCACACACATCCACATATGCACACACACACACACTAAATGCACTAATTGGAAATACTGAATTGGCCTGCATCTGGGTTTATTCTGCTCTGTTGATGTGATCCTATTCCTTCGCCAGTGTTACACGTCTTCATTTCTGTAGCTGTGTAAGTCTTAACATTGGCAGACTGATTTCCAGCCTCCTTATTCTTTTCAAGACAGTTTCAGCTATTCCCATTTCTTGCCTTGTTCTATGTTTGCAAAGATGGTGACGGGTTTGAAGACCATCCCTGTCTTTACTGTGCTAACTCGTCTAGCTCACAAACAGTATGTTTCTTCATTCATTGTCATTTTTTAATTGATTAGATTATTTTGTGTGTGAATGTTCACCTGCATGTGGGCGCAGTGTCTGTAGAGGCCAGAAGAGGGCGTCAGTGCCCTGGAACTGGAGTTACAGTTGTGAGCCGCCTGTGGGTGCTGACACTGAACCCAGGTCCTCTGGAATGGCAGACAGTGCTCTTAACCACTGAGCCATCTCTCCAGCCCCTTTGCCTTATTTAGTTAGTGTGTAGTTTTCACCGTACACAGTTGTGGGTGCCCTGTTAGACTTACATCTTAATATTTAACTCCTGGAATTAGTTGACAAAATCAACCAAACTGTACCAGTACAACTTCCTGCTTGTTTCTTCTCAGTGCTAGAGAGTGAAGCCAGGGACTGTGTGACTGCTGCACCCCCCACCCCCACCCCAGCTACATCTCTAGCCCATTTGGGCATTTTATTTGACTTAAATTTTGAAGCAGGATCTCACTAAGTCCACTTCAGTGGCCTTGAACTCATTTTACAGCCTAGGTTGTCCTTGAACTTGGGATCTTCCTGCCTTAGTGCCCTTTGTAACCACTGGGTGGCGATGGAAACAGAAATTCCAGTAAATTATTAAACTTTCTCCCCAACCTTAATTAACCCTGCAGACTATGAGTGTGAATATTATCACTTAGAGGTCCAGTCTCTAAGGCAGCATCAGGACCCAAAGGGAATCCACAGCATGGGGAAGCTAGGACTTTTCTGATTGAGGGGTAGGGAGGGAAGAACACTCACACGCTCTGTTCATGTTGTTTTCACCCTGTTCTCTTCTCTCTCAAGTTTTACTACTTTCTTGTTCTGTCCCCCATGTCTTTTTACAGCTTACATATCCCAACAGACTCTCTCAGCCAGTCCAGGGCTCACAAAAGGGCTACATTCAATTATTAACCGAATTATTATAGAACCCACGGCTATGTAAACATTTTTCACTAACACTCTGGAATCAGAAGTTGTAAATTTCATTTTTACTTTGGATCTCTGAGGTGCTCTGGAGACTGTGAGTCTCAGAGCATGGAGATGCAGGGGAGATGGGAGATGCCATAGTTTTTCTAGTACAGGCCCAGGTTACTGTATATATTTTAATATCAGCTCAGCCAACACTTTCCATGATACTATGCCCATAACACCTAAAACTAAAGTGTGTTTTCTGCCTGTGTGTAACTTCTAATTATCTAAGAACACCTGCAGCCCTCTTTTGGGTTACAGAGTCAAATCATTTTCTTAACCTTGACTAGTCAGAATTTGTTTTCACAAATTTAGATTAGCAATGTGTACAAGGACTTTATCATTTGCAGCTAGCAATAATTGAGCTTTTTTTTTTTTAATTTCCAACCTAGCCAGACAGTACAGTTTTTTGTCGTTGTGAACTAGATTGGGAATGTTTGTCTTAAAAACCATTCACAAGGCCTCTGGTCTAACTCAAAGCTCCTTTGAAGATTTATGTCAGCTAGTGGTGTTTACCCATAAAAGTAAATGAACTTGAGCCATTCTGGCTCCTAGTTATCATGAATTTGAACTGAGAACAGAAGCAGCTTCTAGTGACTCTACAGCACATCCTTGTAATCATTTTTATTCATCAGAATTATACAGCTTAAGGAGGAGTCATCTTCTGACAATCCACAGATATTAGTGTCCAAGATCAGGATGCTTTCATGAGACAAACACACTACAATACAGGTAGTGGGGGACTCTCCACACACACACACACACACACACACACACGTATATATACATATATTTATACACATTTACTCATATATAATATATATTATATACACTATCAGATACCAGATAATAACGTGTAAAAGTACAGCAGAAGCAAGAGATATTTTGGAGTCTGTTGTCTTATGGCCTAAATGAAATTGATTCATCAGAGAATTTGCTCTTGGTTGACTGACATCTCAAACCTCAGTTGTCATCTGCTGTTCCTCTGACACGTCTACTGTTAATATATCTATTATATAATAATATAAGACTTCCCATGGTCATGATTTCTCTTCACAGCAGCAGGACACTGACTAAGATAGATGATATGTATAACCTCCCCTTGTTAATCTTATCTGAGTATTTGTACACATACGCACACCACTGTGTAATATTTATTGAAGAACATCAAAGTCCTTTATTTACCTGAGAAGGGTGCACAGAATTCAAATATAAAAAAACTGTGACTAGCTGCAATTCAACTCTGTGGTTTTTTTTTCAAAGTGAGAACCTCAAGTATTTATGGACATGGGAATGAAACACCATTATCTTCATCGATCATTACACATTGTATATATGTATTATTAGCACACTATATTTCATTGATATGTAAGGTTATTATATATACATAGAAAGGAAAACTAAATTTTTGCAGATAACGAGAAAATGCCTGTTTGTGTTCATTAAAAGTTAAAATTATGGGTTAGTGTGACAGGTAGTTTGTCACCTTGATACAACCTGTGATTATCTGCACAGAGAGGCAGTGAATGACTGCAGAGACCACGCTGCCTGTGGTCATGTCTGTGGGAATATTGTCTTGCTTGTGTGTTCAATGACTTGGGAAGGCCCACGCCACTGTGGGCAGCACCATTCCCTAGACAGGAGATCCTGCACTGTGTGAGCACAAATAGGCTCACATGAATCATCTCTGCTGCTTCAAGTTCCTTGGTTTCCTGCTGTGATGGACTGCAACCTAGAATCATGACCTAAAACCAACCTTTTTTTTTTTATTATTTTTTTTTTCAGTCACAGCAACAGAAACGAAACTAGAAAAGATAGTGAGGGATGATCCAGCTTAGCACTGAGTAGAACCCAGGTCAGGAAAACACCCTTTGCAAACCAAGCTGATTGATAAGGGAGGATGTAGACAGGGGAGGAGGGTTTGGGATGCTCAGGGTCACTAGGTTCCAGGAGACACAGGCATGTCAGGGACACCCAGAGTGAAGAATGTCTAGATAAAGCTCTGGGCATATCTCTCTCTGAAATGGTTTCTAGAGCAGGTTAAACGAGGTGGGCAGGACCGTCTGTAGGCTGGGGGCCCAGAATACACGAAAAGGAGAAAACAAGGCAAGCACAAGAATTCACTCTCTTTGCTTCCTGACTGTGGGTGCAGTGTGAGCCACTACCTCAAGGTTCTGTTGTCACGACTTTGCCACCAGGAAGGACTGTGGCCTCCAACTGTGAGACAAATCAACCTTCCCTTCCTTAAGTTCTTGGTCATGTGTTCTGTTACAGCTACAAAGAAATTAATGAGTACAGTCAGATGTGGAGGTGGACGAGCCTTACTAGGGACTGAAGATGGTGATGACATCTTAGCTCCTGGTCTGTGTCCTTCAAGTCCCCACAATGGTGAAGTGCCCACCCATCAATCAGTATGAAAGATCCTTCAGGAAACTTCAGTCTACAACCAAACAAGCAAATATTTAGATCCTACAAGTTGTTCTATGGATTAATGGGAAATTCATAAAGAAATGATTCAGACTGAGCTACAGATTTGATATCTCAACATTACTGCACTCTGTTTTCTTTCATTCTTTTTTTATTTTTTTGAGATAGAGTCCCTGGCTCTCCTGGAACTTTCTGTGTAGAACAGCTTGCCTTGAACTCACAGAGGTCCCCCTGCCTCTGCTAATGTGGGACTCCCCTCTGTATGCTATGGATATGTTTTATTACCATTGGTTAATAAAGAAGCTGCTTTAGCCTTTACCAGGGCAAAATATAGGTAGGCAGAAAAACTAAACTGAATGCAAGAAGAAAGAAGGCAGAGTCATGCAGACACCATGTAGCTGCCAAAGGAGAAAGATGCCAGAACCTTATCTAGCTAGGCCACAGCCTTGTGGCAATATGTAGATTAATAGAAATGGGTTAATTTAAGATGTAAGAGTTGTTTAGTAAAAAGCATGAGCTAATAGCCCAAAGAGTATATAATTAATATTAGGCCTCAGAATGATTATTTTATAAGTAACTGCAGGAGCTACTGAGTGGACCTGGTGGGCTGAAAGAAACTTGTGCAGGGAGACCAGTGCAATGGAGAATATTTGTATCTACATCTGGTTCCCAAAAATTTGGCAAGAATCCATATAAAGTCTAAGAAAGCTTTAAAAATAGGCATCTAGACCCACAAAATGGGAGTCAATTGGAGCTTCTTGGTAGCCACATATTTTCAGATAGGCTCTGTTTGCTGGCAGTGAGCAGAGGCACAGGACCTTTAAGAGAAGGCTTCCTGGTTAGGGCTAGTGGCAGGAAGGGCTCTGATTCTTTCGGGAGGCCCTGCTATGGAGCACTTAAATGGGGTTAGTGAGCGTTATGTGGCAAGTTACTTAATGGTGGTGATTTCGAGCCGCTGTGTCCCTGGAGCGAGGGTGGTGAAAACATACCTCTGCCATATTGAAAAGCTGAGAAAGGCACATCCAGCATCCAGGGCCAGAGCAATCATACCATTACCTTTAAAATAATGTTCCTTTGATGTGGGATTCCTTTCTGTATGCTATAAATATGTTTTATTACCATTGGTTTTGGCCAATGGCTTAGTAGAGTAAAGCCAGGCAGGAAATCCAAACAGAGATATAGAGGGAAATTAGGCAGAGTCAAAGAGAAACCATGTAGCTGCCAAAGGAGACAGCTGCCAACTGCCAGCCTACTGGTAGGCTACAGCCCTGTGGTGATTCACAGATTAATAGAAACGGGTTAATTTAAGATGTAACAGTTAGCTAGAAATATGCATAAGCTATTGGACAAACAGTGTTGTAATTAATACACTTTCTGGGTGATTATTTGGATCTGAGTGGCCAGGAAACAAGAGAGCAGTCTCTGCCTGCACTGCTTGTCAGAAAAAGGTTCAGATAGCAACAGAACAGAGTCAGATATAAAAGACCTCTAAACGAGACACAATGTGTTTAAAAAATGTATGTAGGCTTGGGAAAGAGATGAAAGAGAGTATAGACAACTATAAAAAGAAATAAATAGTTTAAACAAATAAACCAAAGTCTTTAAAGAGACAGTAAAATAATATAAAACAAATAAACCAAATAAAAATTAAAAAATACACAGTCTGAATTATTCATATTATTGTGTTTTCTATTAATTTTTTGACTGTGAATGAGCTAACTACAGAGAGAATTTTATTGTATGCCCTGTTAAGCTAAACCAACATAAATATTTTAAAGGTATCCTGACTTTAATATTTGAGTCTAAGGATAAATTACTTTGAAAAAGAGATTCTGCTTTGTTTCCACAGAAGATGAGAATCTGTGGATTCCTTCCAGACCAATGTGGTCTGATGGAACAAGACCCCCTGAAAGGTCTCTGTGAACCTTAAAAATACTTTGCCCAACAAACAGCAGGAAACAGTTTGGAGAAAACAATGCCCAAATTCCCAAAATGATTGTTTATAAATGCTTGTTTTCATTTAAAGGTGGTTGATTATAAGTGGTTAATGGTCACAGTCAATCTCTTTCTAAAAAAGGGGATAAGACATAGAAATGGATACTTTACATTGGTATGGTCTTTGGCTTATTGATTCAAACTTATGGTCAATTTTGTTATATGTATGTTTCCACTCTTGTTTAAGGTATTATATTTAAGCAGCTTATTTAAAAATGTAATGTATAATCTAAAATTAATAGTCATTTATAATATTCAAACTTGTAGTCAGTTAGGTTTTCTAGATATACAGAGATATATTTCAGTTAGATAAATAATCTTCAACATTTCAAAGGCCTACAGAATATGGCATTTAAAATGTTTTAAGAACTTGGACTTTTCTTGACAGTGAGACATGTCTGTCTCTGGCAGCACCAATTAATTCAGAGAGGTTGAGAGCATCCAAGAAACTTGTTATGGAATTTGCCTTCAATGTGACAAGGCTAGCCATTTGGTCAAGAAACTGCCCTTGCCTGGATTACTTAAAGGTATTCTGTATGAGCTGGATATGCAGGACCCACAGAAAAATGACTACCGAACTTGTCAAAAGATGGGGTGATCCTTCAGGGTTCCTGCTTCACAGAAGAAACCTCCAGACATTCTACGGGACACAGAAGAAAGCAACTGATGAACTGCCAATGTAGGGGAAATTTCCTGCTTCACTGAAAAGTCTGCCAGACACTATGAGCCTGTAGGCTGAAGATGGATGCCTGAACATCGCAAAAGAACTTTGGGTGACTGTCCAGAC
>NW_026067892.1:38390-42584 GCF_014885135.2 Alexandromys fortis | reverse complement strand
ATAATGAGACAGAAACTTTCTGTTCATAAGATGAAACCACTTGCCTGAGGTTTACAGTCCCAAGGACAAGATTTCCTCTTCTAAGGACGCTTTATGTCTAACACCTGTTCCTGATAATATACTTTTCTTAAACATTGCTGATGTGACTAAAAGAAGCTTTCATACTGTGCCAGCTAATGATACATGACCTTCTGATTTGTTCTATATAATGAAAGCATGAATTCAGTAAAATCGCAGCAGATTCTCACTACACAGTGTGTCTGTCTGTCATTCCCTTGCATCGTATCCTGGCTATCCTATCCTTCAACCCTGTTCTCCCGTGGATAGCTGTCTCCCAGAGGGACGGTCCGTGGCATACCTCGATTGATCATTACACATTGTATGTATGTATTATTATCACACTATATTTTATCAATATGTAAATTATTGCAGATAACGAGAAAATGCCTGGTTGTGTTCATTGAAAGTTAAAATTATGGGTTAGATAGTGTGACAGGTAGTTTGTCACCTTGATATAACCTGTAATTATCTGCACAGAGAGGCCAGTGAAGGACTGCAGAGACCACGCGGCCTGTGGTCACGTCTGTGGGAGTATTGTCTTGCTTGTGTGTTCAATGACTTGGGAAGGCCCACGCCACTGTGGGCGGCACCATTCCCTAGGCAGGAGATCCTGCCCTGTGTGAGCGCAGAGAGTGAGCTGAGCACAAGTAGGCTCACACGCATTCCCTTTGCTGCTTCAAGTTCCTGCTTGGTTTCCCACTGTGATGGACTGAAACCTGGAATCATGACCTAAAACCAACCTTTTATTGTGTTTTTAGATTAGCACTAAGTAGAACCCAGGTCAGGAAAACACCCTTTGCAAACCAAGCTGATTGATAAGGGAGGATGTAGACAGGGGAGGAGGGTTTGGGATGCTCAGGGTCACTAGGTTCCAGGAGACACAGGCATGTCAGGGACACCCAGAGTGAAGAATGTCTAGATAAAGCTCTGGGCATATCTCTCTCTGAAATGGTTTCTAGAGCAGGTTAAACGAGGTGGGCAGGACCGTCTGTAGGCTGGGGGCCCAGAATACACGAAAAGGAGAAAACAAGGCAAGCACAAGAATTCACTCTCTTTGCTTCCTGACTGTGGGTGCAGTGTGAGCCACTACCTCAAGGTTCTGTTGTCACGACTTTGCCACCAGGAAGGACTGTGGCCTCCAACTGTGAGACAAATCAACCTTCCCTTCCTTAAGTTCTTGGTCATGTGTTCTGTTACAGCTACAAAGAAATTAATGAGTACAGTCAGATGTGGAGGTGGACGAGCCTTACTAGGGACTGAAGATGGTGATGACATCTTAGCTCCTGGTCTGTGTCCTTCAAGTCCCCACAATGGTGAAGTGCCCACCCATCAATCAGTATGAAAGATCCTTCAGGAAACTTCAGTCTACAACCAAACAAGCAAATATTTAGATCCTACAAGTTGTTCTATGGATTAATGGGAAATTCATAAAGAAATGATTCAGACTGAGCTACAGATTTGATATCTCAACATTACTGCACTCTGTTTTCTTTCATTCTTTTTTTATTTTTTTGAGATAGAGTCCCTGGCTCTCCTGGAACTTTCTGTGTAGAACAGCTTGCCTTGAACTCACAGAGGTCCCCCTGCCTCTGCTAATGTGGGACTCCCCTCTGTATGCTATGGATATGTTTTATTACCATTGGTTAATAAAGAAGCTGCTTTAGCCTTTACCAGGGCAAAATATAGGTAGGCAGAAAAACTAAACTGAATGCAAGAAGAAAGAAGGCAGAGTCATGCAGACACCATGTAGCTGCCAAAGGAGAAAGATGCCAGAACCTTATCTAGCTAGGCCACAGCCTTGTGGCAATATGTAGATTAATAGAAATGGGTTAATTTAAGATGTAAGAGTTGTTTAGTAAAAAGCATGAGCTAATAGCCCAAAGAGTATATAATTAATATTAGGCCTCAGAATGATTATTTTATAAGTAACTGCAGGAGCTACTGAGTGGACCTGGTGGGCTGAAAGAAACTTGTGCAGGGAGACCAGTGCAATGGAGAATATTTGTATCTACATCTGGTTCCCAAAAATTTGGCAAGAATCCATATAAAGTCTAAGAAAGCTTTAAAAATAGGCATCTAGACCCACAAAATGGGAGTCAATTGGAGCTTCTTGGTAGCCACATATTTTCAGATAGGCTCTGTTTGCTGGCAGTGAGCAGAGGCACAGGACCTTTAAGAGAAGGCTTCCTGGTTAGGGCTAGTGGCAGGAAGGGCTCTGATTCTTTCGGGAGGCCCTGCTATGGAGCACTTAAATGGGGTTAGTGAGCGTTATGTGGCAAGTTACTTAATGGTGGTGATTTCGAGCCGCTGTGTCCCTGGAGCGAGGGTGGTGAAAACATACCTCTGCCATATTGAAAAGCTGAGAAAGGCACATCCAGCATCCAGGGCCAGAGCAATCATACCATTACCTTTAAAATAATGTTCCTTTGATGTGGGATTCCTTTCTGTATGCTATAAATATGTTTTATTACCATTGGTTTTGGCCAATGGCTTAGTAGAGTAAAGCCAGGCAGGAAATCCAAACAGAGATATAGAGGGAAATTAGGCAGAGTCAAAGAGAAACCATGTAGCTGCCAAAGGAGACAGCTGCCAACTGCCAGCCTACTGGTAGGCTACAGCCCTGTGGTGATTCACAGATTAATAGAAACGGGTTAATTTAAGATGTAACAGTTAGCTAGAAATATGCATAAGCTATTGGACAAACAGTGTTGTAATTAATACACTTTCTGGGTGATTATTTGGATCTGAGTGGCCAGGAAACAAGAGAGCAGTCTCTGCCTGCACTGCTTGTCAGAAAAAGGTTCAGATAGCAACAGAACAGAGTCAGATATAAAAGACCTCTAAACGAGACACAATGTGTTTAAAAAATGTATGTAGGCTTGGGAAAGAGATGAAAGAGAGTATAGACAACTATAAAAAGAAATAAATAGTTTAAACAAATAAACCAAAGTCTTTAAAGAGACAGTAAAATAATATAAAACAAATAAACCAAATAAAAATTAAAAAATACACAGTCTGAATTATTCATATTATTGTGTTTTCTATTAATTTTTTGACTGTGAATGAGCTAACTACAGAGAGAATTTTATTGTATGCCCTGTTAAGCTAAACCAACATAAATATTTTAAAGGTATCCTGACTTTAATATTTGAGTCTAAGGATAAATTACTTTGAAAAAGAGATTCTGCTTTGTTTCCACAGAAGATGAGAATCTGTGGATTCCTTCCAGACCAATGTGGTCTGATGGAACAAGACCCCCTGAAAGGTCTCTGTGAACCTTAAAAATACTTTGCCCAACAAACAGCAGGAAACAGTTTGGAGAAAACAATGCCCAAATTCCCAAAATGATTGTTTATAAATGCTTGTTTTCATTTAAAGGTGGTTGATTATAAGTGGTTAATGGTCACAGTCAATCTCTTTCTAAAAAAGGGGATAAGACATAGAAATGGATACTTTACATTGGTATGGTCTTTGGCTTATTGATTCAAACTTATGGTCAATTTTGTTATATGTATGTTTCCACTCTTGTTTAAGGTATTATATTTAAGCAGCTTATTTAAAAATGTAATGTATAATCTAAAATTAATAGTCATTTATAATATTCAAACTTGTAGTCAGTTAGGTTTTCTAGATATACAGAGATATATTTCAGTTAGATAAATAATCTTCAACATTTCAAAGGCCTACAGAATATGGCATTTAAAATGTTTTAAGAACTTGGACTTTTCTTGACAGTGAGACATGTCTGTCTCTGGCAGCACCAATTAATTCAGAGAGGTTGAGAGCATCCAAGAAACTTGTTATGGAATTTGCCTTCAATGTGACAAGGCTAGCCATTTGGTCAAGAAACTGCCCTTGCCTGGATTACTTAAAGGTATTCTGTATGAGCTGGATATGCAGGACCCACAGAAAAATGACTACCGAACTTGTCAAAAGATGGGGTGATCCTTCAGGGTTCCTGCTTCACAGAAGAAACCTCCAGACATTCTACGGGACACAGAAGAAAGCAACTGATGAACTGCCAATGTAGGGGAAATTTCCTGCTTCACTGAAAAGTCTGCCAGACACTATGAGCCTGTAGGCTGAAGATGGATGCCTGAACATCGCAAAAGAACTTTGGGTGACTGTCCAGAC
>NW_026067892.1:22173-35213 GCF_014885135.2 Alexandromys fortis | reverse complement strand
GTCATGATTTCTCTTCACAGCAGCAGGACACTGACTAAGATAGATGATATGTATAACCTCCCCTTGTTAATCTTATCTGAGTATTTGTACACATACGCACACCACTGTGTAATATTTATTGAAGAACATCAAAGTCCTTTATTTACCTGAGAAGGGTGCACAGAATTCAAATATAAAAAAACTGTGACTAGCTGCAATTCAACTCTGTGGTTTTTTTTTCAAAGTGAGAACCTCAAGTATTTATGGACATGGGAATGAAACACCATTATCTTCATCGATCATTACACATTGTATATATGTATTATTAGCACACTATATTTCATTGATATGTAAGGTTATTATATATACATAGAAAGGAAAACTAAATTTTTGCAGATAACGAGAAAATGCCTGTTTGTGTTCATTAAAAGTTAAAATTATGGGTTAGTGTGACAGGTAGTTTGTCACCTTGATACAACCTGTGATTATCTGCACAGAGAGGCAGTGAATGACTGCAGAGACCACGCTGCCTGTGGTCATGTCTGTGGGAATATTGTCTTGCTTGTGTGTTCAATGACTTGGGAAGGCCCACGCCACTGTGGGCAGCACCATTCCCTAGACAGGAGATCCTGCACTGTGTGAGCACAAATAGGCTCACATGAATCATCTCTGCTGCTTCAAGTTCCTTGGTTTCCTGCTGTGATGGACTGCAACCTAGAATCATGACCTAAAACCAACCTTTTTTTTTTTATTATTTTTTTTTTCAGTCACAGCAACAGAAACGAAACTAGAAAAGATAGTGAGGGATGATCCAGCTTAGCACTGAGTAGAACC
This sequence comes from Alexandromys fortis, assembly GCF_014885135.2. NCBI lineage: Eukaryota > Metazoa > Chordata > Mammalia > Rodentia > Cricetidae > Alexandromys > Alexandromys fortis. The sequence goes on along the minus strand of NW_026067892.1, from coordinate 34,400 downwards.
CAGGTCAGGAAAACACCCTTTGCAAACCAAGCTGATTGATAAGGGAGGATGTAGACAGGGGAGGAGGGTTTGGGATGCTCAGGGTCACTAGGTTCCAGGAGACACAGGCATGTCAGGGACACCCAGAGTGAAGAATGTCTAGATAAAGCTCTGGGCATATCTCTCTCTGAAATGGTTTCTAGAGCAGGTTAAACGAGGTTGGAAGATCCATCCTAGATGTGGGCAGGACCGTCTGTGGGCTGGGGGCCCAGAATACATGAAAAGGAGAAAACAAGGCAAACACAAGAATTCACTCTCTTTGCTTCCTGACTGTGGGTGCAGTGTGAGCCACTACCTCAAGGTTCTGTTGTCACGACTTTGCCACCAGGAAGGACTGTGGCCTCCAACTGTGAGACAAATCAACCTTCCCTTCCTTAAGTTCTTGGTCATGTGTTCTGTTACAGCTACAAAGAAATTAATGAGTACAGTCAGATGTGGAGGTGGACGAGCCTTACTAGGGACTGAAGATGGTGATGACATCTTAGCTCCTGGTCTGTGTCCTTCAAGTCCCCACAATGGTGAAGTGCCCACCCATCAATCAGTATGAAAGATCCTTCAGGAAACTTCAGTCTACAACCAAACAAGCAAATATTTAGATCCTACAAGTTGTTCTATGGATTAATGGGAAATTCATAAAGAAATGATTCAGACTGAGCTACAGATTTGATATCTCAACATTACTGCACTCTGTTTTCTTTCATTCTTTTTTTATTTTTTTGAGATAGAGTCCCTGGCTCTCCTGGAACTTTCTGTGTAGAACAGCTTGCCTTGAACTCACAGAGGTCCCCCTGCCTCTGCTAATGTGGGACTCCCCTCTGTATGCTATGGATATGTTTTATTACCATTGGTTAATAAAGAAGCTGCTTTAGCCTTTACCAGGGCAAAATATAGGTAGGCAGAAAAACTAAACTGAATGCAAGAAGAAAGAAGGCAGAGTCATGCAGACACCATGTAGCTGCCAAAGGAGAAAGATGCCAGAACCTTATCTAGCTAGGCCACAGCCTTGTGGCAATATGTAGATTAATAGAAATGGGTTAATTTAAGATGTAAGAGTTGTTTAGTAAAAAGCATGAGCTAATAGCCCAAAGAGTATATAATTAATATTAGGCCTCAGAATGATTATTTTATAAGTAACTGCAGGAGCTACTGAGTGGACCTGGTGGGCTGAAAGAAACTTGTGCAGGGAGACCAGTGCAATGGAGAATATTTGTATCTACATCTGGTTCCCAAAAATTTGGCAAGAATCCATATAAAGTCTAAGAAAGCTTTAAAAATAGGCATCTAGACCCACAAAATGGGAGTCAATTGGAGCTTCTTGGTAGCCACATATTTTCAGATAGGCTCTGTTTGCTGGCAGTGAGCAGAGGCACAGGACCTTTAAGAGAAGGCTTCCTGGTTAGGGCTAGTGGCAGGAAGGGCTCTGATTCTTTCGGGAGGCCCTGCTATGGAGCACTTAAATGGGGTTAGTGAGCGTTATGTGGCAAGTTACTTAATGGTGGTGATTTCGAGCCGCTGTGTCCCTGGAGCGAGGGTGGTGAAAACATACCTCTGCCATATTGAAAAGCTGAGAAAGGCACATCCAGCATCCAGGGCCAGAGCAATCATACCATTACCTTTAAAATAATGTTCCTTTGATGTGGGATTCCTTTCTGTATGCTATAAATATGTTTTATTACCATTGGTTTTGGCCAATGGCTTAGTAGAGTAAAGCCAGGCAGGAAATCCAAACAGAGATATAGAGGGAAATTAGGCAGAGTCAAAGAGAAACCATGTAGCTGCCAAAGGAGACAGCTGCCAACTGCCAGCCTACTGGTAGGCTACAGCCCTGTGGTGATTCACAGATTAATAGAAACGGGTTAATTTAAGATGTAACAGTTAGCTAGAAATATGCATAAGCTATTGGACAAACAGTGTTGTAATTAATACACTTTCTGGGTGATTATTTGGATCTGAGTGGCCAGGAAACAAGAGAGCAGTCTCTGCCTGCACTGCTTGTCAGAAAAAGGTTCAGATAGCAACAGAACAGAGTCAGATATAAAAGACCTCTAAACGAGACACAATGTGTTTAAAAAATGTATGTAGGCTTGGGAAAGAGATGAAAGAGAGTATAGACAACTATAAAAAGAAATAAATAGTTTAAACAAATAAACCAAAGTCTTTAAAGAGACAGTAAAATAATATAAAACAAATAAACCAAATAAAAATTAAAAAATACACAGTCTGAATTATTCATATTATTGTGTTTTCTATTAATTTTTTGACTGTGAATGAGCTAACTACAGAGAGAATTTTATTGTATGCCCTGTTAAGCTAAACCAACATAAATATTTTAAAGGTATCCTGACTTTAATATTTGAGTCTAAGGATAAATTACTTTGAAAAAGAGATTCTGCTTTGTTTCCACAGAAGATGAGAATCTGTGGATTCCTTCCAGACCAATGTGGTCTGATGGAACAAGACCCCCTGAAAGGTCTCTGTGAACCTTAAAAATACTTTGCCCAACAAACAGCAGGAAACAGTTTGGAGAAAACAATGCCCAAATTCCCAAAATGATTGTTTATAAATGCTTGTTTTCATTTAAAGGTGGTTGATTATAAGTGGTTAATGGTCACAGTCAATCTCTTTCTAAAAAAGGGGATAAGACATAGAAATGGATACTTTACATTGGTATGGTCTTTGGCTTATTGATTCAAACTTATGGTCAATTTTGTTATATGTATGTTTCCACTCTTGTTTAAGGTATTATATTTAAGCAGCTTATTTAAAAATGTAATGTATAATCTAAAATTAATAGTCATTTATAATATTCAAACTTGTAGTCAGTTAGGTTTTCTAGATATACAGAGATATATTTCAGTTAGATAAATAATCTTCAACATTTCAAAGGCCTACAGAATATGGCATTTAAAATGTTTTAAGAACTTGGACTTTTCTTGACAGTGAGACATGTCTGTCTCTGGCAGCACCAATTAATTCAGAGAGGTTGAGAGCATCCAAGAAACTTGTTATGGAATTTGCCTTCAATGTGACAAGGCTAGCCATTTGGTCAAGAAACTGCCCTTGCCTGGATTACTTAAAGGTATTCTGTATGAGCTGGATATGCAGGACCCACAGAAAAATGACTACCGAACTTGTCAAAAGATGGGGTGATCCTTCAGGGTTCCTGCTTCACAGAAGAAACCTCCAGACATTCTACGGGACACAGAAGAAAGCAACTGATGAACTGCCAATGTAGGGGAAATTTCCTGCTTCACTGAAAAGTCTGCCAGACACTATGAGCCTGTAGGCTGAAGATGGATGCCTGAACATCGCAAAAGAACTTTGGGTGACTGTCCAGACAGCAAGATGTCTTTGTCATTTCTAGAACTTTGTAGTTGCCTACAATGGACATCCTGCTTACTTAAGTAATATTAATCCTTTGGGGGTCTTGAGTTGAAGACAGATAGTTATAGTTTTCCTTAGTTATGAAAAAGTTAAGTTAGATATGAAACTTTAGACTCCCAAAGAAATATTGTAATTATAATTCTTGCTTAGTACCTGTTTTGTTATATGTAATTTTACTATGTTAAAGTTCAAACCTTCCTTTTTATTTAGACAGAAAAATAGGAGATGATGTGGGATTCCCCTCTGTATGCTATAAATATGTTTTATTACTGTTGGTTAATAAAGAAGTCGCTTTGGTCTATGGCAGAGCAGAATATAGGTAGGCAAGAAAACTGAACTGAATGCAGGGAGAAAGAAAGTGGAGTCAGAGAGATGCCATGTAGCTGCCATATGTGTATATGTGTTGTGTGTATCATGTATGTGTTATATGTTTTGTGTGGTGTGTGTATGTGTGTGGTATGTATTGTGTGTGTGGTATGTGTGTGTTGTATGTGTGTTGTGTTGTGTGTGTGATTTTTCCATCATTTGCATCTCCTCTAAGAAGGAGATCAACCCTGTAAAGAAAGATCTGTGATATTTTCCCACATGGTCTCACCTGGCTTCAGGCACAGTCGTGTCCTTAATTGACCATAGGTATCCAGGTCTTCATTTCTGTCCCTGTCTTCTTGTTGAGGTGTACCATTTTCTCATTGGTGGTATGTATTAATTTCTTAGTTCATAGGAGTTTATAATTTTATTAGTCTCTCCAAAGAACCATCTCTAGTTTAAATTTTTATTCTTTTCTACTTTTCAATTTTCCTTTATAATTCTTGCTCTAATTTTTAATAATTCTTCTTTTTATTTTTTATTTTTTTTTTGCCTTCCCTAGGTTCTTTTTTTAACCTTATGGTAATAGGGCACATTGTGTATTCTAAACACCTCTTCTGCAGCAATATACACATTTATAGGAATTAATTTCTAGGAGTACTTAACTAGATTCTGATCACTTTGATGTGTTGTTCATCTAACTTTGTTCTCAGTTCCACTGCTCTCAGGGTTTGTGTTCTGAGGCGACAAGGAATGCGGGCTGTCAGGGACAGCGTAGGTGGGAGAAGTACGATGATGTTCGACTTAACATATTCACGGGGCGACATCCTTCACCCCAGCAAAGCACACGGACGCACGATAGAACCTGGAGAAGAAACTGCAGGGATCTGAGGGTAATAGATAGAGAGAAAATCTTTGCAACAGTGACCTTCCGGCCCGCTGTGGCGGCGCACAGCTTTAATTCCAGCACCCGGGAGCCAAAGACAGGTGGATGAATCTCTGTGAGTCTGAAGCCAGCCTGGTCTACACAGTGAGTTCCAGAACAGCCAGAGCTACATGGTGAGATCCTGTCTCAAAAATAAAACCTTCCGTTCTGAACGGGGTCGTTATGGGAACAAGTCTGCGGTCTTCCCAGCTGTGCTGTCTTCTGCTGTTGCTGTGGGGTCTGACGAGGGCAAACTGGGCGGGGAAACCAGCGGTGAAGATCTTGGGGAAGCATTAATCCAGGGAGTGAAGTGACGGCTTCAAGGGTGGAAACTCCGAGAATCATGGCTTTAAAGAGAAAAAGGAAGGGAGTGGGGAACATTATTTATTTCCAGAAACAAAATCATAAAATCAGAGGACACCGACTTCCCCACATTGTTAATGAAACGGTACTGCGCTGCGGAAACACTAGAGGGCGACCTTGAGCTAAGAAACCCAGAACGCCTTGGCTGTACTTATCCTAATACACTTAACTGTTCTGGTTAATAAAGGAAAATAGAAGCAAACAGAATACAGAGCTGTAGGTGGGATCACAGCTGCTGTTAACTGGTGCATATCATCTCCAAGACTAAGGACAAGAGGAGGAGCCACGGCTACAGCAGCGAGGCCAGAGTGAACGGTGCATACATTCACTGCTCGAAGGAAAACCCAAATTAAGAATGAGAAACCCAGAAATTAAGTGGGTAGGAAACAGGAAGACACAAAATGAAAGTTAACTTGACAGGAGAAAAGAAAATAACAAAACCATAAAAGAAAAATTAGTCAAAAATGGGTGACGTACCAAAATGAATTAAAAACATATTAAGGGCTTTGCAAAAAATGGCTTCAAACAGTCAAGAAAATGACTATGGAACAAAATATTCTTTGATTAGATTTCGAAGACAGGGGACACTCCAGTCTCTCATGGTCGTTAACCTGACAGGGAAGGCCAGTCCTCCCACACAGGCCAGCAGCTGCCCCTTCCCCACGTCTCACCCTTCTAGTCCTGGGTGGGCGTGGCTCTGCTCTAGGAGTCTCAGATCCTCTCCCTGGAGAGCCCTCCTTCATCTGGAAGTTTCATCAATTTCCCTCTGATCCCCGTGAGTTTAGAAGCCTCCTGCTGTTTCTTTTTCCCAGTTACTGTGGGAACCAGTGTTTCTGTAGAAGTACTGTGTTCCTTTGCTTTTGTTTTGTTTCTTTCTCCACTGTTGGGAATTGTCCTAGTCAGGGTCACTATTGCTGTGAGGAAACGCCATGACCAAACAGTCTGGGGAGGAAGGGGTTGATCTGGCTTATGCTTCCACATCACTGTTCATCATCACAGGAGGTCAGCACAGGAACTGAAGCAGGGCAGGAACCTGGGGGCAGGGGCTGAGGCAGAGGCCGTGGAGGGGAGCTGTTCATTGGGTTGTTCATCATTGCTTGCTCAGCCTGCTTTCTTGCAGAACCCAGGACCACCAGCCAGGGATGGCCCCACCCACAGTTGGCTGGGCCCATCAGTCACTAGTTAGGAAAATGCTCTACAGCCAGATCTCATGGAGGCCTTTTCTCAGTTGAGGCTCCCTCATCTCGGATGACTCCAGCTGTGTCAAGTTAACACAAAACTAGTCAGCACAGGAATCAAACTCCAGGACTTGTGCGTGCTAGGCAAGCGCTCAGCTTGGACACACACACACACACACACACACACACACACACACACACACACACAGAGAGAGAGAGAGAGAGAGAGAGAGAGACAGAGAGAGAGAGAGAGAGACAGAGAGAGAGAGAGAGAGACAGAGCGAGACTGTGGGTGTTTAGTAGATTTGGTAATTTCATGGTGAGACAGAAGGACAAGGCAGAGAGAGGAGCCAGAGCAGAAGCTGTGGGAGGCAGACGGCAGATGGATAGGACAGAGACCGCTAACGAGGTGTTTTCCTAATCTCAGAATCCTTACGGCCACATGGTCAGACTCCAGTCCTCTTTGGTCTTTGTTTTACATCAAACTATGACAAAACACATTACCCATGGCATTCCCGAGGCAGCCACAGCTGTGAGTGTGAAGTGGGCCACACACCAGCGGGTGGTCACACTGTGCTGCTGACACTCAGGGCAAGCGGTCCCGTCCCAGGCTCACAGGTCTGGACTGGGAAAGGCAAGCCTCACTGACTGCTCCACCAGGGTTCCAGTGGACAAAACTGCTGGAGAGGTGGTTTGGATGCCGCAGAAGCAAAGAAGCATGAGACAGAGGAGCCTGAGTCTGCTTTAGTGTGACAACCCTGATCTGAGACGGGAGAGTTACATGCTTAAAACCAACGCTTAAGAAAGACCTGAAGCGATGGTTATACACTTTTTGTTCTTGCAGAGAGCCTGGGTTCACTTCCCAGCTCCACACGGTGACCCACAGACTTCTGTTACTCCAGTCCCAGGAGATCTGACACCCCCTGGGTTTCTTAGACACCAGAAACACACATGGTACCCATACATGCAGTGAAACATTCACACACATGAAATAATACATAAATATAACACAGAGACCAAATTTGATAAAGTGGTGGCACACGTCTTTAATCCCAGCACTTGGGAGGCAGAGGTAGGAGGATCTCTGAGTTTGAGGCCAGCCTGGTCTACAGGAAGCAGCTGGAGAAGGAGGAGAGTCCCCCTCTGGCCTCCATGAGCATCTGCACACATGTGACATTCACTCACACAGACACATGTACATAGACACAAATAAAAGCAATAAAGTGTCAATCTTAAAATTTAAAAAAATACTCTGGAGATTTTGATTGTTTCTTTAAATCTTAGAATGTGACACATCTTCCCTCACTACCCCATCCCACAATCTGTAATTTCCTAATAACCTCACGTATCTCTTATTTTATGCTGCTTCCCTAGCTGCTCTTCTGGGCTTCCTGCTGGCAGTCTTGGTGACTTAGTCTGCTGGAGACAGGTGATGCTGCCTCACCCTCCTCTCTCATTGGCTGGGTCAGAGACCACCGCCTGTAAAGCCTCTGTCATCAGTGTCTCTATTTCAGCTTCAGTGCTAAGTGTGAGGCCTGAATGTTAGCGATTGAAGAAGAGAAACCGCTGTGGAAAGTCCCCTCATGCCTTCTGGAGTGTCTGCTCTTGTGTCTACAAAATTACATGGTTTCAAGGGAGGCAGTGGGGTCAGTGTAGGACTGGGGGGACACAGTCCACTCTAAGTCACAATCAGATCATGGACCCTAATCCCAGGGTGGTCTCCATCAGCTATGGTAGAGGTTTCTTGTTCACCTTTGCCACTCTGTGTGTGTATGTGTGTGAAGGCGTAAGTCACAACAGGATTCAGGGTCACTGCCTCAGTGTGCTTCCCTGTGAGGGATCTAGGAGACAGTCTAACGGGATGAGACCGGCTCAGAGTCACCGTGTGCTGTTCCTGGTCTCGGTCTAACCAATGAGAAGGCACGGCTCTAGACCTTGTGAGCAGCTGATTCTCACACAGGATTTCATGGTTTGCTCGGTAGGAGACGAGAGCTGGGGACAGGAGAGACAACTAAAGTCCTCATGTCCCCAAGGAGTCCAGAGGGCTGTAGAGGCCATTTCTTCCCTCCACTCAGTATTAAAAACAAAACCCAAATTAAACTTGGCTTCTTTCTGTCCCGTGTTCTTGGAACTGGGACCCTGTTCCTAAACCCACAAGTGTCCTTTGGGTCAGACACGTGGGCAGGTGCATTACCAGGCCCTGCAGTCATGCAGCATCCAGTGTCTCACTGTTGCTGATTCTCATCTACTCTGTTTTTCTACTTCTATTGTGCGGTGCGCACCTCTTGCCAAGCACCTGCTGTGCACTTACAAGTGCTGACTCCCTGAGTGAGGTACTGAGACAATCACCATTCCCATTAGGGATGAGGAAGCTGGGACAGAAGGGCTAAGTGTAAAGTAACACGAGTGAGTGACGAAACCGCAGTCGGCACCAGGCTGTCTGGTTTCAGAGGACACACATTAACGATCTGCACCATCTGCTGCATGACCTTGTTCACTACCCACACGAGACAACTGCTGAGTCTGCCTCGGCTTCCCTCCATTTCCCGCACGTCCTGCACGGATCCTCTCTTAGGGAGTGGAAATCTGCACTGTTGCTGCTGAGTGTGCTCTGTCCTCTCAGGTCCATAGGGTGACGTCTGTGCAGACAGCTGTGAGGACAGCTCTGTGTCCTCAGTTGTTACAATGTCTGGTGTCTGATTGAGTAGCTGCTAATGAGTAAAATCAGATACTTTAGCAGAAGCACAAGCGAGCAGACATGACTTCAAATGTACACACCAACACTGTACAGGGTGAGGAATCTGGAGTTTTACTTATAACTTTTCTTTAGATATGGTCTAATATGTTGCCCTGGCTGTCCTGGAACTCATATGTAGACTAGGCTGGCCTTGAACTTATAGAGTTCCACCACCTCTGCTTCCTGAGAGCTGCGTGTGCTGGCAGGCTGAGCCATATTACCAAATGTAGACATTTAAAGGAAGTGACTCCATCTAAGTTTAGTAAAAATTGTGTTTTCATATAAAGAATTGATCACGACCAATTTAACTGGAGATGCAAGGGTCATGTGCACAGCGCCCACTACTTTGTTAGTTCCCCCTCCCTGAAGGGGCTGCCCCTTCTTAGTTTTCCCACATCAGTGCTTACGTTTCCAAATGGATGGGGCTTGGCTCATGTGAACAGGAGAGCTCCTTGGCTTCTCAGTTTTCAGTGACAGGCGAGGTGAAGGGGTTCTGACAGAAGATTATATGTGAGAGGAAGGAGAAAGGCTGATGGCCAAAGTCAGGGAAAGTCATGGGAGGTTGGCAGAGGCTGCCATTTGTCCCGGGTGCCCAGACTCCCAAAATAATCACATGGAAATCTGTATTAATTCCAACACGGTTTGGGCAATAGCTTAAGTGTATTTCTGACTAACTCTTATGTCTTAAATTAACTCATTTCTAATAATCTGTGTATCACCATGTGGCTGTGGCTTACCAGCAAGGTTCCAGTGCATCTCTCTCCTGAGGGTGGTTATATGGCTTCTCCCTACCTCCACCTACTCTCCCTATATCTCTTTTAACCTGGCTGTATTTTGTTAAGCCATTGGCTGAAATCAGCTTCCTTATTCATTAACCAATAAAAGCAACACATATACAGAAGAACCTCCCACACTGATGAGATGTGGGTTTAGCAGGTCAGATGACACTGTGTGTTGCCTTGACTTCAGGACACCCCACAACTTGATGGAGAAAAGCAAGTGTAAGATTAGAATTTCATGTTTTTGTGACTGTTGCTCTTGCTTGGATTCTGGTTTGGGACAATGAGGAACACTTGGGTTAGAGGGAGGTTCCAGCATGATTAATAAAAACCCAGAGGTAGATATTAGGGTTCAATTTGAAGACAAGAAAAGCATAGCAGTAAACCACTGGCTCTTACCTCTACCTCTGTCCTAAAATGGTGATCCTTCCTCCAGGAATCATCGGAATGAGACTTCCTGGCTAGTTCAGTTGGTAGAGCATGAGACTTTTAATCTCAGGGTTGTGGGTTTGAGTCCCATATTGGGCACCAAATGTAACACTATTAATAAAAACTCAAAGACAGATATTGGGGTTCAAGCTGAAGTCCAGAAAAGCAAAGCATCCATCCACTGGTTCTTACCAGGCAGTGGTGGCACACAACTTCAATCCTAGTAGCCACACTAGTTTGCCGTAGACACGGGGTGATAGTGGTGCACGCCTTTAATCCCAGAACTAGAGAGGAATATAAAACAGGAGGAGACAGCTCTCAGGCTCAGTCTCATTCTGAGATTCCTGGAGGCAGGATCTCCATTTTGGACTGAGGTTGAGATAAGAGTGAGTGGTTGGCTGCTTTGCTTTTCTGATCTTCAGGTTGAACCCCAGTATCTGTCTCTGGGTTTTTATTAATTGTGCTACAAAAATGCACTTGGCTCTGCCATTTCTTTCACATCCTGTCTTTAGACCCTCCCTGGAAAGTTGAGGTTCTGCTCAGCAAGACCACGGGTGCTACCAGGAGGCTCCCCCTGGCTGTCCTCTGACTGCAGGGCCCTGCCATCACCTCCTTCAGCTCTCCAGCTTGAGAGGTGTACTTGCTTTTTTTTTTTTGTTTGTTTGTTTGCTTTTTCTGTTGCTGTGATAATAAACACCTTGAGTTAGGGAGGAGAGAAAGGTTTATTTTGGCTATGGTCCTAGCAGGACAGAGTCTTCATGGCAGGACAGCACTGCAGAAGGCGGGAATGGTGTGGCATCAGGCAGGGATGCTGGTCAGCAGGAGCAGGAAGTTTGCTGGCCACGTTTTCATCTACACAGAGGAAGCAGAGAAAGAACAGGAAGTGAGGCAAGGCTTTGTACCATCAAAGCCCACCCCCAGTGGCATACTTCCTCCAATAAAAAGAAAGTCCTGTGACTTTCCCAGACAACACTAGGTGTGGATAATTGTAAAAATCCTTGAGCCCATGAGCACCAGACAGCAGCTGAGGCAGCTGTAACTGCTCTCCCTAGCCCAGTGCACCCCTGTGATTGGCTGTTCTCAGATGTTAGAGCTAGGAACAGGTCCTGGCCAGACTCCTCTCAGAGTAACAAAGCTGAGTTTGTAACCAGAAGACACCAGATGGGACTCGATGGACCCTGGGGGTAAGAATGTAAATGAAAAGAAATGGAGGAGCACAGCCACGTCCTGGAAGGAGGAATTGCTTTTGGAGCCTCTCTTAGGGTTTCTATTGCTGTAAAGAGACACCATGACCAAAACAACTCTTATAAAGGAAAAGATTTAATTAGGGTGGCCTACAGTTTCAGAGGTTTAGTTCATTATTAATATGACAAGACATGGCAGCATGCAGGCAGACATGGTGCTGGATGCTGGAAAGGAGCTGAGAGTTCTATATCTTTATGTACAGGCAGCAGGAGGTGAACTGAGACACACTTCCTCCAACAAAACCACACCTCCTAGTAGTGCCACTCCCTATGAGCTTATGGGGGCCAATTACATTCAAACTACCACAGAGCCATTACCAGAAAAGTCAGCCAGGACCTGTGTGTGGAGCCAATTAAGACACCTGCCTGACAGTAACATTACTTAGTCAGCACCCAGAATCTTCTAATGTAATTGTCAACCATTCAGGATTCAGCAAAGTGCCATGCTCACCACACAATGAGGACAATCACAGCATGGATGAGAAGATTAAACTGAACCAATATCAAGATGAATCAGATGTTGGAAAATTACAGCAGGACATTAAAGCAACATCATGAAATACTCTAGTAAGCAATGCCGAGCTCACCCAAACAGATAAAAACAACAGCACAATAAAAATAATCAAACAAAAAAACAAAAATAGACGGCCTTGCTGAATAATATTACAGACCGAGAGGAATTAATGGGAATTGCAGAACGAATTACTGTGCTCCACAGTTGAGTGAACATGGCAGACAACAGAATGCATGAACTCAAAGAGAGATAATGGGGTTCACTGAGTCTGAATAACAAGGAGAAAACAGGGCCAAGGCCGTGGACAGAGCCCTGGAACTCCAGGACAA
>NW_026067892.1:7455-21367 GCF_014885135.2 Alexandromys fortis | reverse complement strand
GCTGCTTCCAGAGGGACCGGACAGCCGCCATGCTCTGCTCTCCCAGGCAGCTGCAACCCACGATGGACTTAGGCTAGAATCTTCCCGGTAAGCGCACCTTGGGGTGCTTACACACATCATTAGAAATGGGCTAGTCCAGGTGCGAGAATTAGCCTGTAAGGGCTAGAGTTCATGGGCCAAGCAGTTCTTAAATGAATACAGTTTGTGTGTTGTTATTTTGGGCATGAGCTAGCCAAGCGGCCGGGGTGTTGGGGACGCAGCTCCGCCGCTTTCTTATTTCAACACACCTCCTCCTCCTTCCCACCGCAGGTGCCTCAGTGGCCCTGCGAGCCTCTGACTCGTCTCCTGGTTCATCCCTGCTCACCCCCACTACCCATTGCCCTTAACCTCTCAAACCTTGACTCCCATTGTCAATAATAGGTTTTTGAATTATCATGCCGAACAATGGGTTCCATTATGGCTTGTTGACACCTGTATGCTTTTGCTGACCCTTCTCCTCATCTCTCTCCCCATCCTCCAGCTCTGCTCCTGCTGGTTGCTGCTCTAGTGGCTCCTATTGCTGACATGTCACACAATGTCTTAGTTGGGGTTTCTGTGTCTTGCTGTGATGAAAGACTATAACCAAAAGTCCATCATCAAAGGAACTCAGAGCAGGAACCTGGAGGCAGGAGCTGAAGTAGGTGCACGGAGGAACACTGCTTACTGACCTGTTTCTCATGGCTTACTCCATCTGCTTTTTTATATGCCTATGGTTGATAACACCCCAAATGGGCTGGGCCCTCCCACATCAATCATTAATAAAGAAAATGCTCACCATCTTGCCTACAGCCCACTTACTTTCTCAGTCAAGTTCCCTCCTCTCAGATGACTCTAGCTTGTACCAGGTCGACAAGAACCTGGCCAGCACACATGTATTCTACTGCCCTCTTTTGTACCTTTGCCCCCTTCATCCAACAGCTCCTTTTCCTTTCTAGTGATCTCCCTAGCTTCATAACCTACCTACTACCTCCACATGCAAAAATTAAAACCTAGGATCCTCCTATCAGAGAGAATCTGTGCCACTTGTTTTCCTGCACCTGGGTTATTTCATTTCATACAGTAATTCCCAGCTCTATCTATTTCCCTAACTTCATGATCTCAGTTTTCTTTATGGGTGAATATAATTTCATTTCTATGCACCATGTTTTCTTTGTTGCCCGTCTGTCACGATGGACATCTGGGCTGCTCCATTTCTTAACTACTGAGAACAGTGCAGCGATAACCATGGTCTGCAGACGTCTCTGTAGTAGGACTGGGTCCTTTTCAGGTCACACCCTGAAAAGGTGGGGGAAGCTGGGCCATATTGTAGTTCTATTTTATTTATTTATTTATTTATTTATTTATTTATTTATTTATTTATTTATTTTTTCAAGACAGGGTTTTTCTGTCCCTGTCTGTCCTGGAATTCACTCTGTAGACCAGGCTGGCCTCGAACTCACAGAAACACTCCTGTCTCTTCCTCTCAAGTTCTAGGATTAAAGGTGTGTGGTACCAAGCCAGGCTTCATAGTTTTATTTTTAGCTTTTTGAAACCCTCCACACTGATTTCTATGGTGACTGCACTGAGTTGCACATCTACCCACCATAAACACAGATCCCTTCCTGTCCAGCATTCGCTGTCACTGTTTCCTGGTTGGTGGTCGTGACCGGGGTGAGACAGGGTCTCAGGGCAGGTTTAATTTTTTATTTCCTGATGACTTAGACTGTTGGACACTTTTTCATATATTTGTTGGTCATTGTGTGTCTTCTTCTTAGAGTTCTTCATCCAGTGCACTCTCCTACTTAGTGACTGGAAGACCTGAGCTTTTCTGGTGTTGAATTTTTGCAGGTTTTCATAGTCTGGAGGCATTAACTATTGTCTGAAGGAAGCTGCCAAAGGTTTTGTTTTTGTTAACAGCTATTTCTATGCATTTGTTGCTTTTGAGAAAACAGAAACATGAAGAAAACCACATTAATGCTCAAGCTAAGGCACACCACGCCACGTCTGATGGGAAGTTTCCTGTCAAAGAACCTGGTATTGCTGTCTCCTTTCTCTTTTCTTCCCTTCCTTCCTTCCTTCCTTCCTTCCTTCCTTCCTTCCTTCCTTCCTTCCTTCCCTCCCTCCCTCCCTCCCTCCCTCCCTCTCTCGTTCATTCGTTCGTTCTTTCCTTCTTTGACATAAAGTTTCTCTGTGTAGCCCAGGCTGTCCTGGAACTCACTCTGTAGAATAGGGTAGCCTTGAACTCACAGAGATGATAGTCTTCATAGTCTCCTTTCTCTGCCTGAGAGAGAGGATGCTGCTCCAAACCCACGTGGCTGAACCAGGGATGCTGTGTCTGATTAAAATCCTGCAGAAGACTCTAGAGAAGGCTGGGCTAGGATGAAGGAGCTGGCAGAAGGCCAAGGCATTGCCTTCCTAATGTAATCTTAGCCAATCAGAAAAAGATTCCTGGTGATGCTCTTGTTGCCAGGTGAAAAGCCTGTGTGAAGAGGCCTGGGAGAGCTGGAAATCCCCTGTGTGACAGACTTCCCTCACAGCCCAGGACAGAGCTGAGGCGCTTCCCCCTTAGGAAGGGAGCAGGAGAGGCAGAGCCATCAGCTTATGTGTGGAGGTCTGAGGTGGGGGTGAGGACACCGAGAGCATCCATCTCTCAGGTCCCTGTATGACCATGTTTGTTTGTCAACCGTTCCACGCTGAGTTTGATGATCCCCTTTATGCTCCCTGCATGGGCTGAGATCTGTGTCCACCCTGAGCACCACAGTTGCTGGGAGCCCAGGGCCGTCCCTCTCTGGTTCTCTACATCAGTGTGTGCAGTGTGGACCCCAGCAATGCTGCAGCTCACCTGCGCTGCCAGAGCCCTCACGGGATGTTCTTGCTGCCCCGTCTCTACCTCTTTCCCCTTTCCCTGGTCAAGTCTGCTTTTAGGTCCTGTCCCCTATTTAACTAGGATCTAAAATGATAGAGATAGCGCCATTGAACAAGGGAGAGAGACTAGTGTTTAGTCGCTGGTGTTTGCCAGGCACTGCTCCAGCTAACTGATAAGTAGACTCTGTAGTGTGTGCAGACCTGAGCAGACAGGGTTGGAAGCAGACATTGATGACTGACACTCGGGCTGGCAAGTGTGGCAAGTCTGTGAGCAGCCGTCCTGAAGCTATTGCTTTAGGTGTTCAACTTCTTGTTGTTGAAATTAAAGGTGACTATGTCTAGAAGTCCTAAACAGTTATGGAGTTTTTCTTTGCTGACCTATTTTATGGTTGTGGAGGATTTAAACAACAGAGGAATTCATAAGATCAAAGTTGGATTAATTAACTTCTCAAGGATTTTCACTGGAATATCATGAATGCAATAGATTCCTGCATAAGAAAGATTCCTGAGTCAGCAGATCTGGGCCACACACTGACCTGCTATTTCTAACACACACACACACACACACACACACACACACACACACGGCAGTTCTCATTATTAACCACGTCACATCACTCTTTACTGTGTGCACAGGAAGATCTAGGTGTACAGCGCATGGAGCATGGTTTACATTTTACAAGAATTCCAAGATTAGAAAGAGGTTCAGTGACTTGTTGACTCCCAAGAACTCTGCTTCCTTACCTGAGGCTCCTCAGTGTCAGACATAACAGAGGACAATCTCTGCCCCTGATACATGGCTCCTCTTTATTTCTCCTACTAACCCCCAAGTATGAGAATAGCAGTTTTGAAATAACTATCCCGAAGTTGTGTAAACTTGACTCGCTTTTCTCTTTTGTCTTTTTAACACCCCCCCCCCCCCCCCGCACACACACAAACAGTCTGCAGTTTGGACAGCTTTACCCTGTACCTGAGAGGAATTGTCACCTCAAATGTTCACCCAGTGGGCTCTATGAAGATACAACCATGCACAGCACAGAGAGCCTTTGTAAACAAGGTCTGCCTAGAGACAGATGACACGCTCCAGCTCTGGTGCTGATAGGTTCCTCTCCTGGGACCAACCCAGGACTCATAGAGACATCTACAGATTTCTGCTCTTTGAAGGGCACAGCAGGTGTGATTCCTGGTGGCTGCCATTACCTTTTCCTTCTAATGGCTATGCAGGTCCCGAGCCTCCTCCTTGCAGCAGTTGTGGTGCTGATGGTGCAGAGCAGCCCGGGGGCCGAGGGCAGAGACTCCCCAAGTAAGTGCGGGGCAGGGCTCTCTGAGCCAACACTTTGGGGGTATGGTTCTGAGGGACCCTGGGGACGCTGGGATGTAGGGGGAGTGTGGTAAGATTCCGATTTTAAAACAGTCTCATCATAGATTTCCTTTATTTGAAAGAGAGAGTGAAATTATGTTCTTATTTCTATATTCTAGTGTTGAAGTTAGGATGGTGCCTACTGCCCAAGCTGAGGCAGCATATTGAAGTAGGAGGAGACAGAGTTTAAATCTAATACCCAGGATAGGAAAAAGGGAACAGGGGGTTATAGTTGAGGAAACAGCAGGGTTGGCATAGCAGCCCCCCACCCCACCCCAGATACCCCCACACCCAGCTACTTGTTTGGAGGAAATGCTGGATCCCGAGATGGGGAAACACGGGTCAGTGATGCTCTTGTAGAAAAAGTCAGGCATAGAAGGGAAATCTGTGATACACACGGGAGATCCCTCAGTTCAGAGACGGGGGTGCTTTATCTACTTCATACAGAGCCCCCGCCCCGCGAATGCCTGTGCGCAGTTTAACTTCCCTTTCCGGTTATTCTTGAGAGGCTCCACTCTGTGAGTTCCAGGACAGCCAGGGCTGTTACACAGAGAAACTCCGCCTACAAGAACAAGCAAACCAAACAAAAAGATCCTCTGCTGAGTCAATGCCCAAGCAGGCAGGCCTTGAGGGCACCTGTCTTCCAGCAGGTGCTCTCTCTTTGAATAAAAGCCCCCTAGTGGCGGGGAGGTCAGGACCCTTTGCAGGCTGGAGAGAATCTCACGTGGTTGTTGTTGGGGTATTTTTCTTTCCTAGTTCTGAGAATTTCGTACAGTGTATTTTGATCATATTCACCCCACTTCAAAACTCCACCCAGACCCTCTACACCCCACCCAACTTTGAATGTTCTCTTTAAAGAAATTTTGTTGTTGCTGTTTTCTTTGTTTTTCTAAACAGTGTTTCTCTGTGTAGCTTTGGAGCCACAACAACAACGATAAAAAAACCAAACAAACAAACAAACAAAAAAACCCTAAGTACAATTGGTGCTTCCGGGGATATTCTTGTTAGGAAGAGTTGGTCGCTAGACTCCCTCTCTTGAGCTCTTCTGTACTCAGAAGGAAAAGACTGAGGTGGGGAGGCGGGTCAGAGTCTGACCCCTCTAAGCCGGGTGCCCCCTCCTGTCCGCCCGTCCTGCGGCTCCGAGGTCCCTAGAGACTGCGTCGTCCCAGCCTGAAGCGCCGCGCGGGGTCAGATCGCGGGCTCCGGGGTCTCCCCTTGCCCGCGCCGCTCCAGGCTGACCGCGTCCGTCCGCAGGGGATTTCGTGTACGAGTTACAGTGCCAGTGCTACTACACCAACGGGACGCAGCACATGCGGTTTGTGTGTAGATTCATCTACAACCAGGAGGAGGTCGTGCGCTTCGACAGCGACGTGGGCGAGTTCCGTGCGGTGACCGAGCTGGGGCGGGGCATAGCCGCGGACTTGAACAGCCGGAAGGACGTCCTGGAGCAGACGCGGGCCGACGCAGACAGGGTGTGCAGACACAACTACAAGGCGATGCTCCTCACCTCCCTGCGGCGGTTTGGTGAGCGCAGGGCGGGTTCGCGGGAGGCGTGGGCAGGGGTCGGAGAGGACTCCGCAACCAGGGTTCCCAGCGGGAGGAGCTGCGACAGCCTCCTGCCCGTTTATCCTGCCTCACCCAGTGGAGTGGGTAAACAGAGTCTCTCTCCATCCTCACCTTTCTCTTTGCCCTGTGCAGCCCACCCAGCGGCAACGCAGGGAAATTAAACAAGGGAAAGGCCATGATCCTGTAACGTTGTGTTTTAACTTTTAAGGCAGAGAAGTTATTTACCGCTATTCTGTTTCCCTGATTGCCCATTTGCGGCCCGGGTTGTCTTGTGAGGTTGTTTGCTGCCTGGCACTGACCCGAAGCCTTTACTGTTACATTCTCTGTGCTTTAAAGTAGACTGTGCTGACTTGGATCATACTAAAAGTTTGTGATACAAAATCTGAGGGGAAAGTCCTAAAAACGAGAGAAGAGGGCCTTGGTGTTGGAGCCCGGACAGTTGAGAGAATGATGCTGGGAACTGAACCCAGGTCCTCTACAAGAGCAGCAAGTATCCTAACCACCAGTTCTCTCCAGCCCCCAGGCTTCCTTTCCTGAGGGGAGGTGGCTGCACTTTACCACCCCAACCCTAGAACTAGCAGTTTCTTTAAAGGATCCTGGCTCCATTTTATGGGGGACCTGCTCTATCCTTGATGAATCATTGCCATGTGTGTTACTTTAGCCCCTCTCGGGGACAGTGGTGGGATGCTCTCTGAAGCTTTTATTCAAGCTGAACCCCATACACATTGGGGATTCCTTGGCTCATTTCCTCTTCAGCACACTCCCTGACACTCCGAGAGCCCCTTGGAGGCATGTTAAAGAAGCATCGTGTTCAGATTTAATATCATACATTACTAATATATGAATGGTTAACTCAAGGTTTCTTATGCTTTTCGGGTAACCTTGTTATTTGACTGAAACAGTCCGTTGTTAAGTTCTGACAGTTAAATTCTTCACAGCAAGGGAATACAGTGAAGGCAGCAGTAACTAACACACTGGACTATGGAAAGAAAATGGGAAGGGGGAGAAAATGAGCGATCTAGCGTGTCCTCAATTCAGAGAACACACTAAGTATGTATGCTGTTTTCACCCTGAAGGGATGAGGGCACACAGCCAGCAGGCTTCTGGTGTAGCTGGCATGATGTATATATAAAGTCAGTTAGGAAAGATGTCTGTGCGATTGTGCATGTCAGTCTAAGTGAAGGAAGTAATGTACTGGAGTTATTTTTAAAGTTTTTTTCTTCAAAAATTGTAAACTTGAAGAAATCACAACCAGTTTTTCGTGTTATGCAAGAGCAGGGCCACTCACTCTTCTTTTCCTAGTGACTGCTGAGTTTATATTTGTGGAGTTGGTCTTCATTTAATATTAGAGTTCAGGCCCAGGCATCCCCACCTGCCTCTTCCCCATGGGGACCCTCTACGTGCCCCCATCTCACTCACCATCTTTTCTCATCTCTCCCCCAGAGCAGCCCAAGGTGGCCGTCTACCTGTCCAGGATGGAGGTCCTCAACCACCACAACAGGCTGGTCTGCTCGGTGTCAGATTTCTACCCGGCCCACATCAAAGTGCGCTGGTTCCGGAATGGCCAGGAGGAGACGGAGGGAGTTGAGTCCACACAGCTTATTCAGAACGGGGACTGGACCTACCAGGTCCTGGTGATGCTGGAGATGACCCCTCAGCGGGGAGACGTCTACACCTGCCACGTGGAGCACCCCAGCCTGCAGAGCCCTGTCACTGTGGAGTGGAGTAAGGGAAACTGTTTTCTTCCACTGTGGGCCCCACATGATTTGGGCTGTTTGCTGTTATTACCCCATCCCTATGATGACATCACCCTACCCCTCCAAAGTCACCTATCCCATCCCTCCAGTGCCACCCATCCTGTCACTTGTCCTGCAAAGTCTGATTCCACTACTGAGCTGAGAATCACAGGAAACTAGATCTCTTGTCTCATAGTAAGGGCATCAGGAGAACCCTGACCTTATAGCCTTTCCCGACAGGAGTTCTGGGAGATCACTGCACACACTGGGAACTCGTCCCTAACACCCAGAGGAATTGACAGTGACAGCTAGTGACCGGGTATTTTGACCCAAGGCTATAGCTGTGTCTGCGAGCATCCACTTAGCCGCTCTCACTCACCACTGTGTTCACATCTGGCCCTTCCTTCTCTGGATAGAGTCAGAACAGAGTCCGGGTCCACCCAGCTCTGCACCTCATATGACTCAGGCTGAACTCTAGGCTCTCAGTCAGGGCTGTTGGGATGTGTGGGGACAAGGCTGACACCTAGGCTCTGCTCCCCAGGTGCACAGTCCGAGTCTGCCCAGAGCAAGATGCTGAGCGGCATCGGGGGCTTTGTGCTGGGGCTCATCTTCCTCGGGCTGGGCCTTTTCGTCCATCACAGGAGTCAGAAAGGTGAGGACCCTGGGACACTGGGGTGGTGGGCTGTGCTGAGGGGAGGAGCTGGGCTGGGGTGGGAGAGTATAGGAGACCCCAGGGGGGACACTGGAATCTGATTTTACTGGTTGTGTGACTGTACCACAGAACCATGCAGAGCTCATCCTGGGGCTTCTGTCATTGTCCACCACTGTCTAACTGCCTCCTTTCCAGAAGCTTCCACCAGTGAGATAGCATGGGCCTTGCTTTTCCCTCCTTCTGGTGGCAGCTTCATTCATTGGCGGGGGAGGAGGGCTGCTCAGGGTCATAGTGAACACAGATGATGAGAGAATAGCTTCAGCTAAGCTGCACTGTTCACTTGCC
Source organism: Alexandromys fortis (assembly GCF_014885135.2). Classification (NCBI taxonomy): domain Eukaryota; kingdom Metazoa; phylum Chordata; class Mammalia; order Rodentia; family Cricetidae; genus Alexandromys; species Alexandromys fortis. The sequence continues at coordinate 12,825 of NW_026067892.1, read as the reverse complement.
CCCTGGGCTGTGTGAGAGAGCCCTGTTTTTAATAACAAGAACTCTCTGTGACTTCCTTTTGTAGGACCCCGTGGGCCTCCTGCAGCAGGTAATATTTCAGCCTTTATCTGTGGGTAGTGGGCAGGTGTGTGGGTGCGAGGGAAGGGTATGAGACAGGTGTACTGGACATAGGCCTGGTTCATAGCCTGTCTCTGCTGTGGAGTTGGGAGTGTCATAGCTGGTGTCTGTAGGATGCTCCTGAGGTTGTTCCTGAGTCGGAGTTTGCTAACATCATTCGAGCAGTGTCTTGAGTGAAGCCTGAGCCATGTCTTGAGGTTAGGCACCAAGATGTTGCCTGCTCTGTGCCCCACACTGGAGGCCAATGGTCATGGACGTTGTTAGTGGTGGGAAGAGGCTGACAGTCCTGTAGAGGAGAGGATTCCTCTGATTTACCAAAAAGATTGGATCCTGCATATTCTCTGGGGGTGGTGGTTTCTCTCCACCTCCCACACGTTTATGTCCTGTGGAGCTCTGTGCCCACTGATATTGACAGTGGCAGAAGAGGCTGACAGTCCTGCAGAGGAGATGGATTCCTTTGACTTACCAAAAATGATCAGATCCTTCATGTTTCCTGGGGCTGGTGGCTTCTCTTCCACCTCCCACACGTTTGTGTCCTGTGGAGCTCTGTGCCCCCTTTAGCTGTCTTTACCTCTGCACAGGTGATGGGGAAGGTGGTGCCATGGCCTGGACACAGCTTTCTTTGTATAACTCAGCAGAATCCAGGAGGAGAGTCAGGCATCTCCAGGGGACCTTTTGTGACCACTCCCTCTCTCTGTCTCCACAGGGCTCCTACAGTGATTCCTGGTGTTCTGGCTGAGTTGGGTGTCACTCTGTAGGGCCTGTCCCTGCCCTTGGTTCCATCTGTGCCTGTCCCTCTCTGATTCAGAGTCTAGCATGGTTCCAGCATACCCGCCAGCTCAGTTGTGATTCCTTGACTACCCAAGGCTCTGTCTTTTGCTCTGCTCCTGGACTGATTCCAGAGTCCTTCTGTGTATTGCAGCATGATCTACTCAGACCCCAGGCCTTCTGTTTCCACTGTCCCACGAAGTTGCTGAAGAGATGCACTGAAAACATTTGTCTCTTTTTCATAATTAAACACAATTATGAATTATGTATCCTGAATCTCCTTAACTGAGCAGGGGTGAGTGGGAGTGGTATGGGACAAAGTGACGAAGCCAAACTGGCTAGAAGTACATGTTTCTGCTACAAAGGTGATCGGAAGCATCCTGGGCTCAAAGAAGGGTGGGCTGAGGAGACAGGACCCTACTGTCACATCTTCATGGCTCATAGTTTTGCTGTTCTGTGTGCTGTTCTCATATTGTCCCAGCATCTTTCAGGTTGGTGAGGACAGTGCAACTAAACATGGTAGGATTGTTGGGAGACGGATATGCCGTGACTCATCGCCAATCTTCCAAATGTGTCCTGTGAAGTCACATTGATTGGGGCTCACTTTGATTTTTTTAAAGATTACAGTCAACAATAACAGTAATTTTTTGTGGTTACAAATGATAAACACCCAACTTAATCTTATTTTGTTGATATTGTGAGGAAGCTGGGGCTGGTTTCAGAAGTGACTAGATACAGTTGGTGAGAATCATCTCTCCTCAGTTGTCACCTTTGTCTACCCTTCCTCTCTACACTGCATCTCCTCATCCCTGTACTTGTCTCTATGGTGTACTCTCTCATCTCTCTCTTGTTCCTCTTTTGTCTGTTTCATTGCAGAGCCTTTATCTCCATTTTTCTCTGTTTACACCTGTTGGGCCTCATGAGGCCCAGGAATGAAGCCTAGTGTAATTTCCTGAGCCTAGCTAGAGTTTGGAGACCTGTCTCAGGCTACCCGATCTAGACCCACCTCTGCTTAGCCACTGCTAACGTGACAGAGTCTTTGTTGCGAATGAGCTCGACATGGGAAATAACCAGGCCAGCTTAAGTATAACAATCATATTTTTAATGGTTACAATGGGAAACTCACGATACAAGAATGGGGAGTATGACTTCCTCTGTGTCCGGCATGAACTGTGCAGAGAGAACGTGCACCTGGTTCATCCCAGTTTTCTTCCTGGGTTCCAGGTAGCCATGTCTTAACTAGGCTTGATTGGTTAACAGAGCTTCCCCATCAAGTTTTATTGGCCCTTGTTCCTTTCTTTGCCTTGGCTCATCCCAGGCTTTTCTGTCCCTTATCACAGCCCTATATAAGTCCCTGTTTGTTACCAATAGACGAGTTTCTGCTTGGACAGAGTCCCGGTTCAGTGGGTGTGTTTCTCCCTAGTGCCAGCGGGGAGTGCTTGAGTTGAGACACTCATGATCCCATTCAACCTCAAGTAGAGTCTGGCAGGTCTGGCTCTGCCCCCACTCTTTCTGCTGGAGAGCCTGGCATACACCTTTGTCATTTGTTCTTTTCTCTGTGTTCTCTTTACATCTCTGTGTTCTACATCTTTCCTTTTACTGTTAATCCCACCAAATGAGAATTAAAGACTATTGCCCAAATTCTTGAGTTGATTATGCAAAACTTTATTTTCTGCCAGACAGGACTGTCTCCCTAAAGTAGGGTTTGAAAGAACAGCACTGAACACAGGAGAAGGTAGGATTTATATAGCTCCCAAACTGCAAGGCTAGGGTATTGAAGGGTTGAGGGATTTTTTCAGGAGGAATTTTGGTTATATAGGAACTTGGCACAACATCTCAAACTTATTTTGCAGAACATCTTATCAGGATGGAGGTCAGGCAATAGAGTGTGGAAGATGTCAAATTTCAGAAAATGGGTCAAGACACAGTCAAACCCAAGTTTAAGAAAATATAGAAATGAACTTATTTTGACCTTGTAACAAGATGGTGTCTAATCTTAAAATGGGGCAGGCTGGTCTATAATTACCTCAAATCTTACCTCTCTGTGTATTTCTGACTCTGTTGCATGTCTACCAATGTTTTGACAATCTTAAGGAAATCCTTACTGACCAATCCTGTGTAACATATACAATGTTGAAAAACCATTATCAGGGTCACAACGATGTAAACAACTGGCATTGTGCTTACCCCTCTTATTAGGGAAATGAATCTCGAAAGCCTCAGCATGGATGTAGTTACATCAGCCTCGTGGGGCACCTGGAGCTCCAGATTCCCTCAGGGTGGGGTGAGGGGCAGTTTGGTTTTGGTAGGCTTGTGACAGTTTATGTTAATGGTCAATTTGAGTCCCATCTCTGGGCATATTTGTGAGAGGTTTTCTAGATTAGATTTAGGCAATAAAAGCCCCTAAATGGTTTGAGGTCCCAGATGAGAGGAGAAGGAGACAAAGCAAATGAAAGAGGAGCTTTGGCATTCATTGCTCTTTGTTTCTTGGTGGTGGATGTGCTGAGATCTCTCATTCTGCCACCACGCCTTCCCTGTCATATCAAGCTGTACTTCCTTGAGCCATAAGCCAAAATAAACTCCTGGTTCCTGTTGTTCCTTATCAGAGCAATGAAAAAAAATATTTAATGTACAACCCAACAGATGTGAGACAGTCATCTGTGGTTCTTGGTCCACTCTCTGGAGGAGCCAGCTTACATGTCGATCACATTACACATGTGGGTACCATCACAGAGTTGAAATTCTTAGAAAATGGAACCCCTATCACCTGTGACCATTGTAGCTTCTCCTTGTTAGTGCTATTCTCTACCTGATTACCAGGGAAGTCACCACACATGGTGGCCTCTTTGATGTGATTTCAACCCTGAGCACTCAAGCACCTCTTCATGTTTTCCTTTCACAAACACAGTGAGCCTGTCACTGAGAACATGAAAGACCACACCTCAAAGGATAATGCCTAATGTGGGATTCTCCTCTGTATGCTGTGAATATGGTTTATTAACATTGGTTATTAATGAAGTTGCTTGGGCCTATAGCAGGGCAGAACAGAACAAGGTGTGAATTCTAAGCAGAAATAAAGGGGGAAAGAAGGTAGAGTTAGAGAGATGCCATGTAGCTACCTAAGGAGAAAGATGGCTGCTGGAGCCTGCCGGAAGATTGCCGGTAAACCATGAGCCTCATGGTAAAATACAAAATAATGAAATCGGGCTAATTTAAGATATAAGAGCTAGCTGGCAATATGCCTAAGTAATTGGCCAAGCAGTGTTTTAATTAATACAGTTTTTTGTGTGATTATTTCAGGTCTGGGTGGCCGGGAAACAAACAAGCAACCTCTTCCTACAGAATGGCACCCAACGTGGGCTACTATGTCCTCATATAACATGAGAGAGCTTGAAAAGGAATTCTAGACACAAAATTACAGAGTTTGGTGCAGCTTCTTGCTAGTCACATTGTTTTTGGATGGGCTCTGTTTGCTGGTGGTGAGCAAGGGCACTGTTGCTTCTTTAAGAGAAGGCCTACTGACGCAGCATAAGAAACAGTGGCTTTCTGGTTCATGCTGGCAGCACAAACTCTGGCTCTTTTAGGAGGCCAAGCACTTGAATGGAGTTTGTGGGCAGCATGCTGCAAATTACTTGGTTGCAGCATGTGCCAACTGGTTACCAGAGATGAGGTGGTGAGTGTGGCTCCCTCCTGGTGGTCCCAGAGCTGGCAGTGAACTACCTCTGCCATTTTAACAGGCCAAGAGAGGTGGAGCCAGTATTTGTGGCCTCAGCAGCCTCACTGTTTACCATTTTCAAATGCTTTTTGTCAGAAAAGGATTTCAGATACACAATAGGACAGATTCAGACATAAAAGACCTCTAAAGGAGACATACTGTATTTCTTTTAAAAAACGTACATAGGCTTGGGAAATAGAATAAAAAGAGAATAGAGAGTTATAAAAAGAAATAAATCATTTAAAAATATAAAACAAAATCTTTAAAGAGAAAGAATACAGACAGTCATAGATTAAAGGAGTAAAGAAAATTAAACCACATAAAGATATACACAGAGTGTCTGGATTATGTATATTATTGTGTTTTCTTTGACTTTTTAACTGTGAATGAGCTAAGTAAGAGAGACATTTCATTGTATGGGCTGCTAAGTGAAATCAACATATATTTTACTAAGGAAATGTTGCTTTGGAAAAGAGGTTCTGCTTTTGTTTCCACAGAGGATGAGAATCTGTAGATTCCTTCCAGGCTAGTGTGGTTTGATGGAACAAGATCCCCTGAAAGGTCTCTGCAAAACCCAAAGTTACTTTACCCAACAAAAAGCAGGAAGTGGTTTGGAGAGAACTACACCCAAATTCCCTAAATGATTGTTTATAAAAATTTGCTTATATTTAAAAGGGGATATGATATAGAAATGAATACTTTGCATTAGTATGGATCTTGGTTTATTGATACAATCTTTTTTTTTTTTTTTTTTACAAGAGCACAAATCC
>NW_026067892.1:0-7046 GCF_014885135.2 Alexandromys fortis | reverse complement strand
TATAATTTCTACTCTTGATTAAGGTATTGTGTTTGTGAAGCTCATTAAAAATGTAACTTATAATTAAGAAATATAGACTAGTAGATAATCATTTATAATAGTTGTTATTTGAGGTTTCTGTACTGCCCAGTACCTGCAGTTATTAAGTCCCAAAGAAATCATACAGAGGTCTACATTATTTATAAACTGATTGGGCATCAAAGTGATTCCTTATGGATGTTTTTAGCCATTTGAGCAAGAAATTGCTCTTGCCTGAACTGTTTGACAGTATGCTGTATAAACTGGACATGCAGGACCTGCAGAAAAATGACACCTGAAGTTGCCTAAAGAAGCTGAGACAGTCCTTCAGAGTTCCTGCTTCATGAAAGATTCTGCCATACATTCTGAAGGACACAGAAGAAAGTTACTGACGAAATGCTAATATAGACAGAACTGTCTTTGAAATTTCCTGCTTCATGGAAAAATCTGCCAGATACTCTGGGCCTATAGGCTAAAGATGGATGCCCCAATGATACAGAAGAACTTTGGGTGACTGTCCAGGCAACCAGATGTCTCTCTCAATTCTAGGTTTTGGAAGTTGCTTACGATACACTTCTTGTTTACTTAGGTAATATTATATTCTTCTGGCGTCTTTGATGGAGCTGAAGAATAGATATAATTATAGTTTTCCTTAGTTATTATGAAAGATAAATTATATATAAGTATTGTAACTGTAATTCTTGTTTGATACCTGTTTTGTTATATGTAATTTTATTATGTTAAAGTTAAAACCTTCCTTTTCATTTAGACAGAAAAGGGGAGGTGATGTGGGATTCCCCTCTGTATGCTGTAAATATGGTTTATTATTATTGGTTAATAAAAAAGCTGCTTGGGCCTATGACAGGGCAGAATAGAAACAAGGTGGGAATTCCAAGCAGAGATAGAGGATGAAAGAAGGTGGAATCAGAGAGTTCCATGTAGCTGCCTAAGGAGAAAGATGGTTGCTGGAGCCTGCCAGAAGATTGCTGGTAAATCACAAGCCTCATGGTCAAATACAAAATAATGTAAATGGGTTAGTTTAAGATATAAGAGCTAACTGGCAATATGCCTAAGTGATTGGCCAAGCGATGTTTTAATTAATACAGTTTTTGTGTGATTATTTTCAGTCTGGGCAGCTGGGAAATGAACAAGCAACGTTTGCCTACACATACCCTCATTTACACACTCTGTCTAGAGGATGTTAGCAGATTCCTATCCTCTGGACCAAGTCAGAATGGGAGTAACTCTTTGCATCTTCTGAGATCCAGGCTGAATCATAGATCATCAGCTATGGTCACTGTAGGGTGTACAGACTGCAATAGGGCTTCTGCTCCTCAAGGTTGTAGTCTGAGTTTTTTTCAGAATAAGATCATCACCCATGCACACATGCACATATCCACAAGCCACTATGTGTGTGCTGGAAACCTAACATAGGTTTCCTGCCACAGCAGCCAGTTCTCTTAGCTTGTGAGCACCTCTCCAGCCCTCAGTTATAGTTTTTGACATTGTCCTCAGTGATCATTGTTGCTTACATTACAGAACACAGAGGCATCTGTCCTCTTTTTTAAACTGACCAAAAGGACCACTTTTCTCTTGGGGGAATAAAAACAACTTGTGCTGGGTTTTCCACAGAGCCCCCAGTTTCTGTAGAGAGAACATCGCCTTTGATCTTGCTAAGGAAGTAATCAAGGCTGAAAGTAAGCAGAGTTTAGGGAGACACTGAGGTATGCTGTAGTAGAAATCTAGTAAAGTCACTGTATCTAGGGTAAACACTAGAATGGAATAGTTGTTTTCACATTCCAGGGCTGGAGGTAAAGTATGCTCAACTGTGTAGGTGATAATCCAGGATTTTGACAAGAACATGGGAAATATCCAATCTCAGGAGCAGCAATATATGCAGTGACTGAAGTATTTCTTAAAAGGAAATGGAGTAAAAGTGAAAGAAAAACAGTTTACAGTACTTCTAGTTAAATGGCATTGTTATTGTTTTCAGGAACTCCTCATTGTTCAATTAAAACTGACAGAGGCACTGTGGAGCTTGCCTTTAATCCCAGCACTTAGGAGGAGGAAGCAGGCATATTTCTGAGTTCAAGGCCAACCTAGCCTATGGAGTGAGTCCCAAGATATTCACTGCTACACAGAGAAATCCTATCTTGAAAAAACCCCAACAAACAAATAGAAACAAACAAAAAAATCTGATGTTTTGGAAGCAAATGTTGAGAACTTTAAGGAGAACTCATCAGAGAAGGGTGCCTATACTTCTAGATTTGGTCTTCATGTAATTTTAAATGCTCTGGAGCCCCTGGATAGTGAGGAGTACTGAAAACTTGACATGATGTAAAATGGGGAACTTAAAAGGAGGACATTTGGTCTAGAAATTGTCAGTCAGTAGAGAAAAATGCTTTTTCACAGAAAAATAAGAATGTTATTTCAAAGAAAAAGTGAGGAGAGCCAATACACGGGGATGACTCTCCTCCACCTCCTTTAGATGAAATGGACTTAAAAACAAAAAGGTGAAAATACGAGTGCACATTTATAGGACTTACAGATACAAATACAGCAACTCCCAAGACAAAAAAAAAAAAAATAAGAAAAAAAAAACTTTTCGGCAGAGAAAAGTGAAGGAAAAGAAAATTTCCTGATAGAAGAAGGAAAAGTACTTAATCAAGTCCTACAAATAGGAAGGTCCAAAAGATGAAAAGTAAAGGAAGAAAACAGCTCCTTCTGATAGGAAAAGCTAGTATCAGCTATAACCCAGAGTTCTTTGGCTGTATGCTACCTGTCACCTCTTGCACCAAGAGCTCACCAATGCAGAGCCAAAACACTTGAATTCCAAAGAATGCAGGGTTCCACTGCTGCAGCTTGAGCTAACACACTCAGTCCAGAACTTAGAATTTTCTTGTTTGTTTGCTTGATTTTTGTTCAGATGTTTTTGTTTTTCCTTAAGAGCTGGAACAACTCAATATTAAAGGTTCCTTCATGGGAGAAAAAACTAAAATAAGCCCAAATTCTAGTATAGAAACAATCACAATCAGGGCATAAAGTACTGAGCCAATGTTGTTATGGAGGATGTTCTCTTCTTATCATCTAATAAATGCTTAAATAAATGTTTGATTTTCATAGTAAGTGAACTAAAAGAGAAAAATTTGTAGTTTTGAACTATATGATTGAGTACACTCTTATCTGTTCATTACTGACAATTGGGCTCTGCTCTTAAGTTACTTTCTAAAAAATTCTTGACTAAATTTTATAAAAATGAAAATTACATTTTCATAAAAATATAACACCTGAAACAGAGTGGGTTGTTAGCTTATTAAATAATGTGACTGCTAAGACCATAGAAATGATCTCTTATGGGTAAAAGGCCTAAAAATGTTAATTACATTCTTGACTTTTGAGAATGCCAATACAGAATGTCAGAAAGCCATAAGGCCTTTGAAAACTCAGGCTCAGCTTTGGAGATTTAATGCACGCAGCTTCAGGAAGTGTTGCTTTGGACTTAGCATTGGGCAAACATCTTTGAATTCCTTGTAATAAAATAGACATTTGGGTATATGGTCCTCTTTCCCCAGGATAGTAGGCATAATTTTGGAAAAAAGTAGTTTAACATTTGAAAGATTTACTATACACCCAGAAATTATAGATGAAGATTACAAAAGGAAAATCAAAATTATGGCTTATGTAAAAAGAAGACTACACAAATAGATGCTGGTGATGGAACTTCACTATTATTCTTATTAATTTTGATATTTTGAGACAGAGTTTCTCTGTGTAGCTTTGGAGCCTGTCCTGGAACTAGCTCTGTAGACCAGGGTGACCTTGAACTCACAGAGATCCATCCACCTCTGCCTCCTGAGTGCTGGGATTAAAGGTGTTCATCACCACTACTCAGCAAATTGCTCAAATTATTATTCCTCCCACATAATAAAGGTAGAACTGTTATTCCTTTGGAAACTACAGCTCCCAGACTCCTCCTGGATTACCAGCACCTGGGCAAGCTGGCGTGCCCAGGTGCAGGTCTCCCAGATAACCTTGCGCTTCCCGTTAAAAAGCGAGCTTCCACGAGGTCTCGCTCTCTCTGGCCTCCTACCCTTGTGTGTCTCACACACCCATCCCTTATTGTGTCTCCCCCCCCCATTAAAGTGCACCCACGTGGGAGCCGCGTGTCTTGTCTCTTCCTTTTGCGCGTGTCTCGTCTATCCTGTGTTCGTCTACACACCCACCCCGCCGTTTTTAAAGGAATAATAAGAACAGCTCCAGTACATAGCACTGGAGGTTTTGGAAGTACAGGAAGGAGGATATTTTAATGAACAGTCATCAATGGTTAAAGGACAAAATTGAAATGAAAAGAAAATGGGATTGAGATTGAAGGGCTAGTAGATATTAGAGTTAATCTATGAATAATTTTGCAAAAATCATGGAATCCAAATTGGCTTCTTCAAGAGGTTTCTACCCATTTTTTATGAATTTTAACACGAGCCCAGGTAAAATAAAGTGTGAAATGGATTAAATGTATAGGATGTGAAGGAAAGGCAGGGCTATTAAAGTTCTGTGTGGCTAATAGTCATGAATTTGTGAGGGAAAGATTTGCTTCAACAATGGGGATCTCAAATTAATTCTTCAATTTCAGAAGCAGCTCATAAAATGATGTTAAAGTAGATATATTCCTAAAAAAGGTATTTGTGGGCACATATTTCGAGATTACACATTGGCATTGCCCCGGTTTGAGCTGATTACATAGCTCAGACAAGCTGTCTGTGCCCTGAACAAAAGCCAGGATGCCTTGCTCCTAGCTTCTTTTGTTAAAGTGTGGATTACCTGAGAAGAGGTGTTGACTGAAACTGGTCAGGATGTTTCGGGCTTCTTTCCTCGTGCAATTTGAAGGTTGTCTCATAGAGATGCTAATTCAGGGCCTACCTGACTGCTAGATGCAGAGCCCAGGCACCTGGTTGCCTAGGCAACAGCCTTTGTGTGTTCCCGCTCATTTGGTGTGGGTATATAAGATGTTTGGACAATAAAGGAGGAGTCTGGCCTTTTCCATGATGACGGTGTAAGCTGTGTCTGATTATTCCTTGCGACTCCGTTCCAGTCTAGTTAGAGAATCTGTGTTACACCCAAACGGGTTCCGACATAATGGCGCTATAACGTGGGACTGACCACTGAACCCCAAGATTAAAGACAACTGGAGCTGACCACGGAACCCCGAGACGAAGCCCGGAGAAAGAAGTACGAAAAGGAACGCGGTGCTGACTGCCGAACTCCATGACCCCGGAGAAGAGACAAGACAATGGAAGACCATGAATGCTGTCTGCTGAACCCCAAGAGAAACCAGAGAATGGATGGAGGAGAACGTGAGGCTTATTGGCGCTCCCCAAAAAGCAAAGAAGAGGTGACCAGATGTGAGGAACCCGGGAGAAGAAATCGGTGGATGCGTGAGTAGTGAGAGCTCAGAACTAGAGATGTAGAATAAAGAAATGTAGAAAAGCGGGACAAAATTTAAATTGGGTGTAAAAAATTTGTAAATAAGTTAAATATAAGATAAGAAAAAAGTATTCGGGTACATATGTTGGTAATTTAGAGTGGAGCAGAACAATGGCAGAGTTATTGAGAATCTGTAAGCATGGTAGATGCAAAATTGCAACTTTTATTGATTGCTAAATGAGTAGGAAAGGTAAAGGAAAAATGACTTTTGGCCTAAGAATCATCAAGTTGCTGCAGAGACTGAGGTGCCACGTGCTCACAGTAGCCAGTTAATCTGACCCAGCTGCTGGTAGAAGGCAAAGAGGAGCAAAAGCAAGTTTAGAGAGAAAATATAACCTCACACAGTCTATAGAACAGAGGAAAGGATTCAGAAATTCTCTTAATTTTATGATTTACAAGTTAAAATTAAAAAGATAGTTTAAAATTGCCCGCCAGAGCTCAGGAAGGCAGTCTAACAGACAAAGAGAGCCTGTGTCCTACCCCCTGCCATGCAGCGCAGCTCCAACTGAAAGAAAAAGGACAGGTTTACTTTAAGGTAGCCTCTGAGATAAGCAGGTTAAAATGCTTCCTTTTCATTTCACATTTTTGCCTTTTCGTCAAAAGTCTGCTGTTTGTAGGCAAGTGAAGTTGTATCCAAGGTGGATTGATTTCAGTACTGTGGCTCTGTAGTACAGTTTAAAGTCAGAGATTGTGATGCATTCAGAAGTTCCTTGATTGTGCAGGATTTTAAGATTGTTTAGGCTATCCTGAGTTTTTGTCTTTTCTCATAATGTTGAGGATTGTTTTTTTCAAAGTCTAAAGAATTTTGTTACAAGTTTAATGGGCATTTGCATTAGATCTGTAGATTGCTTTCAGTAACATTGTCAATTTTGCTGTGTTGGCGCTGTTTTTACAAGAGAATAGGAGATCTTTCCATTTTCTGATGGCTTGAATTGATTTCTTCAGAGATTTAAAAGTTCTGGTTATACAGGTTTTCATTTTGTGTGGTTAGAGTTACTCAAAGATATTAATGGTATTTGTGGCTATCTCATTTATGATGCGTGTAGAAGAGATACATTTGAGTTGTTTTCAGATTCTGTGTATGTTAAAGTAATTCAGCTGTGAACATGGTTGAGCAAGTGTCCTTGTGGTATGGTTGAGCATCTTTTGTATATAGGCCCAGAGGAAGTATAGCTGAGTTTTAAAATAATTTGTTGCCTAATTTTCTGAGAATTCAACAGCAGTGGAGGAGTTTCTCTTAAACATAAGTTGTGAGCAGTATTTTTGATCTTGGTCATGTTGCAGAGATGAGATGGAGTCTCGGAGTTGTTTGGATTTACAGTTTTCTAATGGTTAAGGATGTTGTTATTCTTAAAAAATGATTCTCGCGGTGGGTTGGCGGAGCCCGCCATGGGAAAGCAGCTACAGGAGGGCACGCTTCCTTGGCCCATGGTGGCGGCAGGTAACAGACATATAAACACAGGAAATAGCCATAAGTATTTATTAAGGAAGGGGGAGAAAGAAAGACAGAGAAAAGAGATAAAAGGAGAGAGGAGAGATAAAAGAAG
>NW_026067891.1:15129388-15178048 GCF_014885135.2 Alexandromys fortis | reverse complement strand
CTTAGAATTTGTTTCTCATAGACGGGGAAATTATGCATAAGGAAAACACTACTGTAGTTTGAATTATTTTCTGAAAAACCTCTGCGAGTGAGTGTGTGTGTCTGGTAAGGTGGGCAGAAGCCAGATCATACAGCACTTTGGACATATTTGAAAGTAAGAGTGATGGGAAAAACAAGCAGAAATAAAAAACAAAACAAAAGTAGCAAGGAGAGGTTTATGCAGGAGAGTAGCATGAGCAGATCTGTCTGACTGAAGACAGTGAGGTTGTGTTTCCTTGACACAAGCATCCAGCCCGTGTTCTAGTTGTTTCCCGTGTTCAACAAGTACGCACCAGATGGACGTGTTCTTTCTGAGGTATGTTGGGTTGCAAGGCAAGTGGCCAGTGTGGCATAGCTATTGCCATAAAAATTTTATTGGTAGCTGAGTAATAGAATAAAGTTTCTCTTTATAGGAAGCATCGGGCTTGGTAGAGTTTTGTTTGAATGATTGTTTTACGTTATATTTTCTTAAAACATTTAAAAGGGGCTTTAGTGAACCTTCCAATTGTTTCTTGCGCCATTCTATTAATCAAAAAATTGAAGCCTTAAGTATTATTAACAAGAGGACAAGAATAGAAAGCTTGAAAAGTATATTACACCTAGAATATGCTCGTCATTTATCCAGTCCTAAAACTGTGTTTGTTAAGAAGAATCGTGCAGATGGGATATGGAGAGGATGGGTCAGTGGTTAAGAACCTTTGCTTTGGATCCTATCAGCTATGAAACTAGGAGTCTTGCACATGCCTGAAACCCAGGCTTCAAGGTCAGCAGAGACAGGAACATCAGTGGGGCTTTCTGGCTTCATTCTATATGAGTCCAGGTTCAGGAAGAGACATAGTTTCAAAGGAATAGGCAGAGAGTGGTAGAAATGGTTATCTGATGTCCTCCTCGGGTCTCCATGTACATGTATACATATGTTCATACACTCACACAGACACTGCACACATAAATAAATCTTTAAAAACAGAATAGTATGTGACATTAACTATTTTAAAATTGTCAAAAAAAAAAGGGGATTTGATGAGTATGTATATGTGAAGATGTGCTAGAGTCCAAGTCTAGCTCTTTTATTTTAACCATGTTTCAGTTGCATTATGTCAATTATCTTTATTTGTTGTTGTTAGATAACATTTTTCTGTCTGGTCTGGAACTCACTGTGTACACTAGGTCTATCTTACTCAACTTCATTGAAATATAAATTTATATAAAGTAAAATTTACCAGTTTTAAGTATTGGATGTATTTTAACTTCTGTGTTTCTGTAACTGATAGTAACTAAGATATCTATGATTGTATTTTTTCTGTTTGTGTGTGTGTGTATGTGTGTGTAAGTGTACAGTTCTAGGCTTTTGTAACCGTCACCGCAGTCAGCATTTACAGCAATTCCATAGTAACAAAATTTCCTTGTGTTGCCTCTTTGTGGTCAANGTGACTGTTTGTCCATTAGGGTTTGGAAGGGCTGGTGACTTCTTCCCAGCTTCAGATGCTTAGAAATCAAGTGCAGTAACTCTCTGTGTTGAGGTTTCTGTGTGAGCATGGATTGCATTCTTTAGAGTGAGTAGGAGTGAAATTGCAGAGTCATTGATAAGTGTAGTAAGTGTAGGTTTTGGTCAGACACTGCCCAACTTTTAATTGGTGTGGCCATTCCCTTTTTCATTCCAGAGAGAGAGAATTCTGCTTTCTTCTCATTTTCGTCTGCATTTGCTGTAGTCAATTAAAATATAGTTTTAGCCCTTACAATAGATGTGCTTCTCATTATAGTTTTATATTTCCCTAAAAGCTAAAGATGTTGAAATGATTTTTTTGTGTGTGCCTATTTACCATCTGCATATCTTCTGCTGTGTACTTTCTGCTCAAGTCTTTTGCCATTTTTTCCTCCAAGAAAAACTGGGTTTTTGGTTGTTTTCTTAAAGTTATATTTGGAGAGCTATTATGTATTCTGGTTATAATTCCTCTGTAGATATGTGATATGCAAATATTTTCTTCCAGAGTGCAGCTGTCTTTTCATTCTCTTAACACTGTTTTTCAGAGCAAGTATTAAATTTTAATGAAGAGCAATTTATTGATTTTTTTTTCTGTTATGGATCATGCCTTCGGTGTTATAGCTAAAGAACTGTTTGCCTTGTTCTAGATCCTGACAATTTTCTTTTATATGTTTTTGTCTAAAAAGTAATCATTATTTTATTTGTTATATTTAGATCTGCTAGTTAATTTAAATCAACTTCTATTTAAGGTGTAATGTAGGTCAAGGTTAGTTGTTCATAAAAGGATATCCAGTTCCAATACCATTTGTTGAAAGGAAGACTATCCTTTCCCCTTTTAATGCCTTTATTTGCTTGTTTATTGTGTGTGTATGGGCAGTATGCATCTCAGTGCATGTGAGGTGGTCAGAGGACAACTTGACAGAAATTTCCTTCTGAGGCTCAAACAGGTCCCAGCCTTGGCGGCAGACACCCTAAGCTCCTTAAGCAGCTCCCAGGTTCCTTTTTCCTTTGATTGCTGTCACTCACTTGATAGAACATGGCCACGTTTGAAAGCGTTCATTTTTTTTCCAACCTTCATGTTATATTCTCCTCTTCCAAGATGGTTTCAATTCATCTGGCTCTTCACTGTTTTAAGTAAACTTTATAATCAGCTTGCCTGTGTTTACAAAAATCCTCCTAGTATTTTAATAGAATTTGTGTTAAATCTTTAAGTAAATTTCAAGAGAATTGATACTTTGTTAAGTAGAGTCTTCTGATCCGGGAATTTCACTTCCAAGAAAGTCACCTCCATTGGTTGTGGAGTGTTGCAAGGAGGGCTTGCTTGTTCGTCCAGGCCACCTGGCTAGCTTAGCTCCAAAATAACCACACAGAAACTATATTAATTAAATCACTGCTTGGCCCATTAGCTCTAACTTCTTATTGGCTAACTCTTTCATTTTAGTTTAACCCATTTCTATTAATCTGTGTACCACCATATGTCAGTGGCTTACTGGCTAAGTTTTGGCAGCATGTCTTACTCTGGCGGTGGTTCCATGGTGACTCCCTGACTCTGCTTTCTTCTTCCCAGAATTCAGTTTCCTCTTCTCCGCCTACCTAAGTTCTGCCCTATCATACCAGGGTAGTTTTTAAATTCATTAACCAATGAAAGCTGCACATGCTCAGTAGGACCTCCTACACCATTTCCCCCTTTTTTTTTTTAAACAATAAAGAAAGGCTTTATCATTGTAAAATTACATATAACAAAACAGTTATCAAGCAAGAATTTCCATTTTAATATTTATATCTACTTTATCTTTTATTGTAACTAAGGAAAACTATAACTATAAATTTTTTAACTCCATCAAAGACTTCAGAAGGATATTATATTATCTAAATAAACAGGAAGTATACAACTTTTAAAACTCTAGAATTGACAAGAGATATCTTGCTGCCAGTATAGTCACCCAGTGTTCTTCTGTACCATTGGGTCAGCTATCTTCAGCCTACAGGCCCATAGTATGCAGCAGACTTTTCCATGAAGCAGGACATTTTAAAGACAGTTCCGCCTATATTGGCAGTTTGCCAGTCATTTTCTTCTGTATCCTGCAGAATATCTTGCAGACTCTTTCATAAAGCAGGAACCCCGAATCATCTCACCTTTAGTCAAGTTCAGCAGTCATTTCTCTGTGGGTTCTGTATGTCCATTTTTTTTTATAGCATACCATGAAGCAGTGGTTCATGGGCAGCTGGGACAAACAAGCAGTCTCTTCTTGCAACAGTGGAGGTGTCACCAATGCTTTGTATTTTTAAGTACACAGTTATGTGTCTTATTAATACTGAAGGCTTTCGTTTTTGGATCTATTGGAGCTGCTTCTTAAAACGTTCAATTTATGGTCATTTTTGCTACTCTTTTGAAATACAATGGATATTTGCATGCTGACCTTGCCAAAGTTACTTTTATGTGCTAGAAATGTTTTGTGGATTCTTTCAGCTCTGTTTTCTATCTAATGTGAGTACCTTAAATTTTATGTATGCGTGAGTGTGTGTGCACACTTGTGCATGTTATTACACTCCTCAGGACTTTAAATGTAGTGTTGAAGAGCAATTCCTGAAGTTAGGGTAATAGCATAAGGTTTTCTCCTTTGGAAACACACACTCGCAAGATATTTATTATGTGCATGATACACACACACTGCAGTTACTGTTAGCATGTTAATGAAGTTTTTAATTCCTGCTTGGCCAAGTCCATCCCTGTGTCCCAAATGGCAACTGCTTTTGGTTGGGTAAAATACTTTTTCTGCATGTGCTGATATGATGATTTTTTTTTTAACTGTTTGCTTTGTTAGTGTGGCACCTCATGTGGACTGACCGAGGAGCAGTGAATTACCCTTGCATTGCTGGGGTCAAACTAATGATGTAAAAATCTGGTTATTCAGTTTTGAGTTTCTGTGTGCTCACCAGGGATTTAGTTTGCAGTTTTCCTATAATGTTTCTTTCTGCTTTTGTAGAGTAGGTTATTCTCATCAAGCCAGCTGGGGAAGACCCACAACTAGCCGTTTCTGTAAGAAGTTGAAAAGAATGGCCATTGCTGACATTGCTTTTCATTTAAGTATTTGATAGGAATTGTTACTGAAAACATCAACTTGATATTTTTTTCCTCCCTCCCTCCCTCCCTCCCTCCCTCCCTCCCTCCTCCCTTCCTTCCTCCTTTCCTTCCTCTTTTGAGGCAAGATGTCATAAAGCCCAAGGCTGTCCTAGAACCCACTATGTACTCAAAACACTCCTAGTCTTCCTGCCTCTGCCTTCTGAAGGTTGCATTAAGTCCTATACCTCCATGTCTGATTTACATGGTATTGGGGATGGGACCCAGGGCTTCAAACATGCTAGGCAATCATTCTACCAACCGACTTACATCCTCAGCCCCTAAAAGACATTAAGCTCAACATCAGTTTTGAAGATAGGTACATCACTGTTTAGGTTGTGTTTTCCTCTGGTGAGTTTGTTGTGTTTGCTATCTGATGTCTGGACAGAGAATTGTGCATGTTAGTGTTTTAATCATTGTGGAATCTGTATTGATTTGTCCTAGTTCAGCTCCCCCCTTTTTTTTTGGTATTCAACTAGGGATGAAACTTGGGGGCTCATACATGTTTTTGTGATTTATTTCCTCTCTGATACTATTATTAGAGATTTGTTAGTTTTGGTGGAAATTTGAAAAAACTAGATTTTAAACTCAAGTTTTATTGTTGTTCCTCCATCCCATTTTAATATTTAACACAATTGGTTTAATAAAATACTGATTGGCCAGTAGCAGGTTGGGAAGTATAGGCAGGGCAACAAGAATAGAATCCTGGGAAGAGGAAATGCTCAGTCTGTAGTCGTCACCTAGATACAGAGGAATCAAGATGAGAATGCCTCACTGATAAAGGGTACCAAGCTACATGGCTACATGACTAACATAGACAAGAATTATGGGTTAATTTAAGATGTAAGAGTTAGTTAATAAGAAGCTTGAGTTAATAGGCCAACCAGTTTATAATTAAAATAATAATATTAACAATATTTAACATAATTTCTTTATTGAGTCAGTGGGAGTTTCATATTATGCACCCCAGTTCCACTCACCTCCCATTTTCTCCATAACTCCCCTCTCCTTGTAATAGCCTCCAAACGAAAATTTAAAAAAAAAAAGAAAAATCAAAAAGAACCCAGGAAAACGAAGAGAAACAAAAAGAAAAAAAAACACAAAACAACAAAATAAAACAGCGAAGTTTCTCTTTGCTCCTTCATCTTTCCTGCCTTTCAATACCTCTTCATTTGTCCTGGTAGTATTGGGAGTTATGGTATGTGAGACAGTATACACTTTTGTTCAATCAACTTTCCTTGCAAATATTCATTGTAATGAGTCATTGGTCTGGTTCAAGGCCTCTGGTTTCTGGTTCACAATTGATGTGGGAGTGTCATATATCCGTTGCTTTCATTGGTTAATTAATAAAGAAACTGCTTGGCCTGATAGGTTAGAACATAGGTGGGTGGAGTAAACAGAACAGAATGCTGGGAGGAAGAGGAAGTGAGCTCAGACGCCATGCCGCTCCTCTCCAGGGCAGACGCTATGAAGCCAGCCTCCAGGTCAGACATGCTGAATCTTTCCCGGTAAGACTGGTGCTACACACATTAAGAGAAATGGGTTAACCTAGTTGTGAAAATTAGCCAGTAAGAGGCTAGAGCTAATGGGCAGGCAGTGTTTAAATGAATAAAATTTGCATGTTGTTATTTCGGGGCATAATCTAGCCAGGCAGCCGGGAGACGGGTGGCAGGAACGCAGCCTGCAGCTCCTTCTACACACAATCTACTGGATCCTTACTGGAACTGCTCCTGGATATTGTATGGCCACACCAAGTCATGGAGATTCTGCAGTTATTGTTCCACAGGACCAGTCCCTTTAAGAGCTCCAGCAGGTCCTAGATGAGGTGGGCAACTTAAGGTCCAGCAGTGAGCCTGGGTAGTAGTTGAGCTGATCAGTTCAGGCCACTGAGGCCACCCTCTCCAGGCAAGAAGCTGAGCCAGCTCCTCTATGCCCACAATGGGGATGACAGGGATAATGACAGCTCTCTTGCTGCAGTGTCCAGCAAGGGGCAGGACCAGTTATTCCAGGGCCAACATAGGGCAGGGCTGGCTCAGCATGGCCTTCTGATTCTGTCACCCATGGTTTTCTATGTCCTCTGAAGTGACACAGGCCACAGATAGAAACAAAGAACCCAGTTGCACTAGGACCATGGACCCAGACATGACCCTCAGCAGCAGCTTGGGCCCAGACGACTTCCTGTCTCTGGGTGGAAGCACAGGCACACTCACATCAGGATGACACTGGTGGCCTTACAACCCCCAGACACCAAGAGGGCCACAGATTGTATCCCTGGCCCTGGGGATTCTGTGTAACTTTTGGTAGCAGCGCAGACCCTGGCTTTGGTGGGACCATGAACCCAGACATAGTCCTCAGCAGCAGCTGAGTCTGGATATCACTATTTACCCAACTTGCAGTACTGGCCACTTAGATCAGCACAGCCCCCATGTCAGTGTGGTCCTCAGATGCCTCAGATCTGGGGCATCTACATGGCCTTCAATGGTAACAGTAAACTCAGACAACATAGACGCTGGTTGCGGTAGGGCCACAGTCCCATACATGATTCTCAGCTGTAGCTCTGACCCAGATGTCACCATGGCACTGGGTTCAGGCCACTCATATCTCCATGGCCCCAGCTGTAGCATATCCTTTGGCCACCAATATGGACTCGGGTGACTGACTCAATCCTGGGCATCCACATGGTCTTTGGTGTCAACTTAGGCCACAGACTTCAACAAGATTCCAACTGTAGTAGGACCACAGACCTGGACATGGTCTTTGGTAGCAACCCAGGACCGGATGTCACCATGGCCCCAGGTGGTGGTGTAGGCCACTCAGACCAGCATGGCCCTTGGACATGAACATGGCTTCAGATGGCAGCCCCAAACGTAGGAATCCGCATGGCCTTCATAGCAACTGGAGCCACAGACATTAACACACACCCTGGCTGCTATAGGGCCACAGACTCAGATGTGGCCATCGGCAGCAGCCTGGGCCCTGATGACCCTATGGCCCCGAGTAGTAGCACAGGCCACTCAGGTAATTATATACTGCCCTGACTGCAGTATGTCCCCTGCACTTCAGCACTCCACCGGTTGCATTGCAGACCCCAGACCAATGAGTGGTCCCTACTGGCCACATGGATCATGGTCTTGTGTAGCAGCCTGTGTCTTTATGTCACCATGGCCCCAGGTGGCAGCACAGGCCACACTGGTGAGTTTGGCTCCAGCATTAGCATGGCCCTCAGACACCAACATAGCCCCAGATTGCGGCCCAGACCCTGGAAATCCAAATGGCTCTCATGGCAACAAACCACCGATATCAACACAGACCCTAGCTGCAGTAGGGCCTTGGATTTTTTCCCCTTTCTATTTCACCAGTTTCTAGTTTTATATTTATTTTGTCCTTAATTTTGTTTTCCTTAGGTTAATTTTGCTTATTTTCCTGCTTCTGAGCTAGAGGCCTCAATTGTTGACTTGAGACCTTTCTTTCCTAAAGCATTTGGCTTAGAGATTTCCTCCTCAGCATTGCTGTCACTGTGTCCAGCTATTTTTAATACATCATATTTTTGTTTTTGTTTAATTCATAGTGTCTTCTAATTTTCTCCATTGCTTCTTCTTTGATCCATGCATGGCTGGCCAGAAGTGTGTTGGTTAAGTATTTTTTTTTTACTGTTTGTTTTTAGTTTCTGACTTTTGGTATAATTGCATTATAGTCAAAGAACATAGTTTGGCGTTGGTGTTTTTAAGTATGTTAAGGTTTGTTTTGTGACCTAGAATATCTTGGCAATGTCCCTGCTGACTTGAGTGCTCGGTTAGTGTCTTTTGAATATAAATAAGTTAGACCTGCTGGTTGGTAGTATTGTTTAAAATTCTTATGCATTCTTTCTGACTTGTGTGGATTAATGAGATAGGCATGTTGAGATCTCCAACAGTAACAGTTCATGAATCTGACACTGAAGTCCTGGACTTCTGCACACTGGGATCCTTGCTTTTTATCATCATGTCACATCCCTCTTGTTCTTGATGTTATCATAGCTCTCTTGTAGTTAGGGCTCACACACTGTATTTTTTTCTATTCATTTGAAAATATTTTTAACTTATTTTTATTTTATGTGCATGGATGCTTGTATGTCTGTATACCATGTGCATTCAGTGTCTTCAGAGGCCAGAAAAAGGGGATCCCCTGGGACTGGAATTACAGATTATTTTGAGCCACCATGTGGGTGCTGAGCATCAAACCTGGGTTCTCTAGATGAACAACCAGTGCTCTTACTCACTGAATTGTCTCTCCAACCCTCTTTGTTTATTTTTTAACTTACTTCTATTCTTAGGTATGTAGAATAAATTTCTTTTTTTAAACATTTTTTTTTATTTTACATACCAATCCCAGTTTTCCCTTCCTCTCCTCCTCATGCTCCCCCATACATTCTTGTATATAAGACACAATTTGTTTTTTAAATATTACATTTATTTTGTGTGTGTGACTCTTTGTGTGTGTATACACGTGTGTGCTACAAGCATGAGTGTGAAGTTCTGAGGACAACTTGTAGGAGTTGTTTTATTCTTTTACCATGTGGGACCTAGGGTTAGAGATCAGGTTGTCTGACTTGTTAGCTATCTTATCAGCCCCATAATTGGGTTTAAAATCTGTTCTAACACCCTTTGTATTTTAACTGGAGTATTTATTTCATCATTTAATGTGCATCAATGTATTTTGACTTATTTTTTTTTGACATAAAATTGTAAAAATATTTCTAATTCGTTATTTTCTTTTCAAATCTCTTTTACAGTTGCTGTGGGACAATGGTTTATACCCTGTTAATTGTATTTTACTAAAATACTGATTGGCCAGTAGTCAGGCAGGAAGTATAGGCGGGGAAACCAGGCAGGAAGTAGAGCAGGGAGACAAGAACAGGAGAATTCTGGGAAGAGGAAAGTTTAGTTGGCAGTTGTGACCTAGCCACAGAGGAAGTAAGATGTGACTGCCTCGCTGAATAAGATACCAAGCCATGTGGCTAGCATAGACAAAAATAATGGGCTAATATAAGTTATAAGAGTTAATAGGAAGCCTGAGTTAAAGGGCCAATCAGTTTATAACTAATATAGACCTCTGTGTGATATTCTTTGGGACTTAATGATTGCGGGACCCTGGCAGGACAGAAACTCCGACAACATACAGTATTTGAATACTTTTCACACTTCAATTAAATATATTTGATTAAATTTTAAATAGATCTTTGTATAGTTTATCTTCAAATCCTTAAGGCATTTTAGTGGTTGCTTTGTCTCTCCCCTCCTCCATCTCTTCTTCCCTCCCTTGCCCTTTATGTCTCCTCACTCCTCTTTCCATTTCACCATAAGTAAGATGTGGAAAATGTGACTATTGCCTTCTCCCAAATTAATTATATTAACACACTTTCACACTTCTATCCAGACTGTTTGGTTTACTTCAGCAGTGACATGTATTTTAAAGAGTTTGTGGGCTTTTCATTTGAATAGTTTCTGTAACTGAATGTGCAGATATTAACAATTTACATTTCTTTTCCTTCCACTTCCAGGGCTCTACACTTCATTTGGTATCATTTCCTTTCAATCTGAAGAACTTCCTCTGTCATTTCCTTTAGAGCAGGTCTGTTGCTGATGAGTCTTGTTTTCTTGCATTTGAGAGTGCCTTGTTTTACCTTCATTCCTCGGTGTTGTTCCTGGATGGAGAGTTTTGCATGACAGTTTCCTTCGACCTGTAATGCTTCCCAGGCCCTGGCCTCTCTAGTTGTGATGGAGAAATCTGCTGCCTTTTGACCCCCCCCACCTTTGCATGTAATATGCTAAATTTCTCAGGCTGTCAATCATTGTTTTTGTCTTTAGTGTGCACCATTGTCTAGGTGTGAGGGAGGTCCTAAGCCATTTTCCAAATAGAATGCTTTAAATTATTTCTTTGGGTATTTTTTTCCCTGAAACGTCTTTTTTCTCTTATTTCTTTTAATATTTCAAAAACTATTTCAGAAACTCTGATAAACATTAGAATTTTATCTAATGTTTTATCTCAGAATTTTATTTAGAATTTTATCTCAGCATTCATATTAATGATTTTCAAGGGGATTTTTTTGGCCTCTTTTCTGTTGGAGTTTTATTGATTTGAATTTGGGCTTGTTTTGTTTTGAGTCTACTCCAAATAGCTAATCTGCTGGCTAATCAAATGGCAATGCTGCTTTCTAATTTACAATTTCTATTTGGTTCTCTTTTTAACATCTGTTTGTGTGCTGTTCACTTTCTGATGAATTTATTTCAAGACATACAGCTTTACATTCTTTTGTGGAAGTGGTTTGAGACAGTGTCAGTATGTTGCCCAGGCTGTCCAACCTTACTATCCTCTATCATCCACCTCCTGAATAATTACAAGAATGTACTACCATGTCTGGCCCAGGTTTCACTTATTTACATAGCCAGATATGTTTACTTTCTCCTCACAGAAACCCATGAGATTGATTTTATTATTCTTACATTAGAGATAAAGAAATAGAGGCTGGGTCTGACAGGAATGTTGTACCTTTTCATCGTCTCTCCTTTTCCCATTTTACTGTCTCCTATTTTATGCAATCAGTAGTCTGTCCTGTATAATATTATATATCATAATGTTTCTATTTAATAATACATCTTGCACATAACGTCATTTAAGTACACGAACTGTTCTTTCTCTGTTACATCTTTGTAATACTCTACTGAGTGGACATACCATGATTTACTTAATCATAGACTGTTGGCTTAAGTAATTTAAATTATCCACCTGTTATTTGGTTTTTAAGAACTCTTTAAAATTCTTTAAGATACATGCATTTAAAACTCTTTAAGAATACATAAGATACACGCTACACTCGTGTGAATAGTTCAGTGAATGAACAAAAACTACATGCCACAGGCAGTCATTATCAATGAATGATAAGAAAGAGTGTTTTTACCACCCCAGAGGAGTCATTGACATTCCCAGTGCCACCCACTTTTCCTCTGCACCAGGTAACTATCATTGTAGACTCATTTTAAGTCTCTTTCTACCCATGTTTCTCTTATTCTTGACAACAGTTCTGAGGAGAGGAATACCCCCACCCCAACTCTCAGGCAGAGATTTAAAGCATGAAGCAAAGAAGCAGAGTGTGGGGGTGGTAGGAGGACTTTGAAAACATTTAGCTGTTTAAGCATGGCGTTGATGTTTGTTTTGATACAGGAAATTAACTTAGTGTGTAGGTTTTGTCTCCTTGGGGTTAGGCTAGTCTTTTTGTTAGTCTGCTCAGAATGCTGGATCAACGGATCAAAATGTCAGCTATTTCCCATAGTACATGAGGTCTACTTGGCAGATTAGGTTTCTGGAGTCCCAGCAGGATATGAGCCCAGCTAATTATGTTCTATCAGTGTGATCCTTGATCTTGTGTACAATAGGGGCGGTACTTTCACAGTGTAGCTTAAGAGAGTTGAGGCTCCACATATTAAGATCTATGTCAGTATTTGTTTGCACAATTGGGTCTCAGTAAAAATCACTTTGAGAATAGCCCTACCCCCTTATTTTGACAAAATTTAAACTTAGAGAAAAGTTGTGATATTATAGATCACTGTCAATTTACCAGTTAATGTCCTACATTTGATGTATTTTCCTTTTTCTCTTCTAGCACTCTTTGTGGTAGATACTACCACACAGCACCCTGTGTACTTTGGCATTGAGTCGTCTTGTTAGGACACTCTCCTAGAAAATCATAATGTTACAACCTAACAAAGTTGTTTTCTGATTTCCCATAGTTATCATTTCCATATGTAATAAATATTTAAACATTTGAGAGTCTTCCATTATGCTTGCCAGTCTTGTTTCTGTAACCTCAGTTTGTTTAGAAGACTTGCCCTATCATTTTTACTAGATTGTCATTAGGGTTTTTGAAGAATTCAGGTCTATTGTTTTGCACAATCCTTCAACTGAGATTATTCTGATTGACTCCTTGATGGAATTCAGGTTAATGACCGCAGGCTGGAGTGCTTTAGATGAATTGTTTGCTCTCTGTGATTTATTTCTGTCTCTCTTCCTCTTCCCTTCCACCTAATGCTATCCTAGTATCCCAGCCCCATCTCCCAGTCTCTTCCTTCTCTTCCTTTCCCCCTTTTCCATTGCTTTTCCATAGCCATACATTCTTTTTCACTTATTCATTTCTGTCGCTGTCCATGCTGATGCTCTTCTGCTTGTGGCTAGTGGGAACCCTGTGCCCTGGTGGATTGGTAACATTTCAATCAGGGTCAGCTCCTTCTGGTATTTGGCCCAGTTGCTGCACCCAAGTGACTCTCCTGTGCTGGTTTTACAGCAGATCACTGAGCTGAAGAAGGAGAACTTCAACCTAAAACTCCGCATCTACTTCCTTGAGGAAAGGATGCAGCAGGAGTTTGCTGGCCCCACTGAGCACATCTACAAGACGGTGAGTAGCCAGGTTTTCCCCGAAGACATTTGACTGGTGTTTGTTCTTAGAGTTAGCATTAATGGCTGCTGTCATTCAATTTGGATTGATTTGGGGGAGCAAGATGATGCTAGAACAACCCTCAGAAAACTGAAGTTATGATCTTAAGGAAGTTTTTAAATTGTTTTGTCATCAGATTTCTGATTCACAGTCTTGATCTCAGTTGTCTTTTCATAATTATTTATTATTTGGAAACAGGTAGTGGATCAGTAGATTAGCTTTGTAACTGAATGGTAGTGTTACCAACCAATGGGGTGGGTGACTTTTAGCCAGTCACCCCTCTCTCTGGGCTTCCTTCTATAGGGAAGTGGGAACATCCACGGGGCTGTTTGGATGAAACCAGAGTGACTGGTGCAGTGAGGTGACAGGTGTAAATGGGGTGACGGCTGCAGAGGGGTGACGGGTGCAGTGGGGTGACGGGTGCAGTGGGGTGACGGGTGCAGTGGGGTGACGGCTGCAGAGGGGTGACGGCTGCAGTGGACTGAAGGGCAGATGGCTCCAGCAAGTGGTCAGTGCTGAGCAGTCACCATCATTGGCTTATAGACTTTGCTTACCCAGAGTTAGGTTGGTCAGATTTTCTGCACTTTGACTCCTGTAGCCCTGTGTGGTTGCTTAGAACTGTCAGGAAATGTCTTTTCCCATTTTAAGTCTTAACCTGCAGGTCTTTGTCTGCAAGGAAACTTTGTTTCTGAAAGTTGAAAGAAGAGTTTGACATTCTTCACATGAGTCCAAACAGTACACAGGTGCCTATTTCTTAGCTTTTGCTGGTAGATTAGCCCCTGGCCTAGGAATTACTTTGTCTTCTTGCTTCTGAAGTTTGTACTGGGGGAAACTTTTGAAAAGGGGAAAGGAGCTCCCAGCAGCAGGTGGGGTAGGAGTTGGGGGACTGCATAGGCTTTCCTGAAGAGAAATCTGACTGCCTTTCCGAGCCCTTTCAGGAGCTGATACGCTTCCTTTTCCCTGAAGCCACAGTTTCTTCCTACAGTGTCGGAGTAGAAAGACAAAGAGAACGGTCCTTTTCTGGATGCAGTGGTGATGCAATCAGAATTTCAAGGGGAACCATTAGTTAGAGCACACTGTGCATGGTGGTCAGGCCTCTCAAGACTTCAGGTGGCAGGCTGTCAAACTGCTGCCCACTGGGTTCACAGGTCTTTGGGGCTCTTACGTATTGGTCATTTTGCTGTGATTCTCAAGAAAGTTGAGACAGTGGATATTATCCTAGTGTCCACTGAGGAAATAGGCCTGGGGAATGTCAGTCACTTGCCTACTGTCCTGATGATACAGAGTGGATTTTGAACCTGACCTACCTGCCTCTGTGTATGACTTCTCCTCCTTTTCACTGACTGAACGGCCTGCTCTCCCTCACCAAGCTTTTGTGTAGTGTGTGGTTCAGATTCTGAATTTTAAGGACATAAAGGATGTGTCCTAAAAAGACTTTCTAATCTGATCCCCGGGCCCTGTTTTTAACTAGTATTATTGATGTCCTGTGCAGAGGAGTAGTTTCATATAGAACATAAAGTTCTGTGTGACCCCTTTCGCGTAAGTACCAACATGGTCTGTTCTGCATTTTGCAGTTTTTATTCAATGATTTCTTAGATGTCTTTCCCAACGGTAGTTTAAGAGCTCTTTTAGTCTTTCTTTTCTAACTTTATAATAGTCCATTTTGTGTTTTGAAGGCATTCTGACTCTTGGTTTGGAAATGGCTGTCATCTTACACAAACACTTAAAACTTGAGATGCTGTGCGTGGGGAGCATAGGCATGCTAGCTAGCCATCGGGTCAGGCACAAGCCATGCTCTTAGAACACACTCTGTCAGCGCCCATACCTGCTCTGCCCTGTGGGAGCTGGTAGAGGAACCCAAGGCTTGTGTGGTGTTCCTGACAGAGGCACACATGGAGATATTGTGCCCCACCACTCCGGGTCTTAACTGTTATGCAAAGGGACAGTTGTTCTAGAGAGAAATTCTGCCTCATGGGCAGGCTTGCCTTCCCGTCTGACAGCGAAGGAGAAGTACAGGCTTCTTTCAGTGTGTATTTGGTTCTCCAGTCCTCCCGTCACAGTGGGCACCTTGGCCCTCTCTTGACAGTATGGGATCTGACAGTCACAGCTCTCCTTTCTCATCCCCTGGATGTGTCTCTAAGGACAGGCACAGGGTCACCCTTCTGGCTGCGTTATTCTCAGGGTCTGTCATGTTGACTTCAGCTGCACCCGTCACTAGCACTCAGGTGTGTGTGAAGTGAATACACGAGTGTCCACTGTGAAGGGGCCTGTGTCCTTCAGCGTGGACTGTACTCTTGACTGTGTGTGCTCCTCTCCCCAGAGCCACTAGGCAGGAAGAGGGAGACATATCCTTTGGATTATAAATTTTATAAAAGTGTTATTATTTTAAAAATACAAATGTGGTAGAAGAAAATGTAAAATCCGCATGCATTATTAAAACAATAAGAGTGAGAATTCAGAGAAATCTTGATTTGCTATCACTCCTCTGCATGCCATACGCTAGTCTCCAGGACATGACTGCTTTGAGCATGCTGTCTCGACTGCATTTGGGGCAAAGTCAGAGGCCTACCATGTCCCTGTTGCCTCACACTGACTGCCACCTGCCAAAAATTCTGTCTTTGTGTTCTCACGTGAGTCAGTTGTGAGCCAGGGCCATGTGCGACTTCCTTTCTTCCAGTCCCTTAAGGGAAAAAAAGGTTAATGACACTCTGATATCCCTTAGAGATGGCTTCCCACCTAAGCTGGGGCTTTTTGTGAGTGTCCTGAAATCTCCCACTGAAATGTGACAGGTTATACTGAGGTCTCCCATTTATCCATTCACAAGTCTTATTTTCTTTTCATTAAGTCTGTAGCACGCTCCTCCTGCAACAACCACATGCGTGATTGTAAACAGCTAGGAGTAATTGCCTTTGAATGGGAAAAGCAGACTGTAAATTTGCTTGGTGGAGGGCAAACAATTTTTACGTCAGCCCCGCTAGTGTGACATTTGTGCCTAGGTGATTGAATGCTCTGGCTGTTAGACACTGGGACATTTACATCATTGTTCCAAGTCCTATGGAATCCAGGGCTTTCTCTTGAGACCCCCAGTCCTTAATAATTCCCTTTTTCTGTGCCTCAGGGCTAAAGAGGCTTTTGAGTGTAACATCTGCTATTGCAAGTGTGGCATAGTCAGTCCAGGCCAGAGTAGCTTGGCCACCATCAGTGCTTGCTATTCCTGCACCTTACACTCTGTCTTTTCTTACCTTATTGCTCTGGAAGAACATTGAACTCAAGGTGGAAGTGGAAAGTCTGAAGCAGAAGCTCCAGGAGCGAGATCAGTTGCTCATCAGTGCCTCGTGAGTACCTGTCAACCAAGAGCTTGGCCATTGGGTCCCACGGGTGGGTGTTGGGCTGGGCAGTGAAGCACAACAGCTGCTTCTCTGAGCCGCTTGTTTTCTGACTGGCTTCTGAGGCTCCTTGGAGCTTGTAGTTTTATTAAATTGTTTGTCAACTGTTTTTAAAGTATTGTAGTTATAGGAAGATGTACAGGACTTAAGGGCAAAGTGTGATGGATTTGTATGAAGCAAGGACATATGTGAGACCCCCATCTGAGCCAGAAAGGAAGTATCATCAAGCTTCCAGAAAGCCTCCTTGCCTTCATGTTCTCACAGCCTCTCCCTTTTCCCAGGACACCAACTACTCTCAACACAATTACTTTGTTCTGCCTATTTTTGAACTTTATATAAATGGAATCATACAGTAGGTCCTCTTTTGGGTCTAGCTTCCTTCCCTAGCCGTGTTTGTGAGAGTCAAGGCACCTGTGTTGTGTTCTGGGAGCTCATTCGTTCTCACTGATGAAAATGCCGAAGTGCTTCTCTTGCCATGACAGTGGAACTCCTGTTGGGTATGGAGCACTGGGAACATGCTTGAGCACTCCAGGCTGGGCCACCGCTGGGTCTGGTAGCTCCAAGTTGGCTGTTGTAGCTTACAGGCAGACCAGAGACTCCTAGGCACAGGCTCCTTTTCTGAGTGTCCCTGAATGAGTGAATAAATTAATAAATATACCGAGACTAAGATCTTCATTGAAGTTTTTTCTTTTGGAAGTGGCTCATTGTTTGGGCACTAAATCAAGTCTCTTGTACCAGATCCAAAATCAGTATGTGACTTGGTCTTCTTAATAGTCATTGCCTCACTCTAAACATCTTGGGTAGTACTTGTTTTTGGCAAAGTACATATACATTGGAATTTCTGCTCACAAGGGCTCATGTACATTCCTCAATTATGTCACTCAGGAAGGGACACTTTGGGTACTTGCATGCATATTTGTATATTTTCCTAAATGCCAGGCTTTATATTCAAGGCCCTTCGTGATCTGACCAGTTTTTGTTAACTTATTTAGAAGATTCTTATCAAATGGCTCCTGGTGATACAGTGGTGATCCAAACAGCTCCATGAGACTTGCATTCTTCTGGGAATGATCACGATGAGATATTTACATTAGCAAATGTATGAATGCAGGTTGGGAGAAGAACTGTAAAGAGAAAGGGAGCCGTGAAAGTTTGTAGGTGTGGTAGCAGATATGTAGACAGCAAAACAGAGGAAAGGTACACCTGTGGAGGTGACATTTGACATGCAGTATGAGGTTCCAGTAGAATTAGGCGGATGCGTAAATGGAGATGTGTCTAGGAAGAGACTGTGGCAAGTCTGAGAACATAGGAGGAGAGTAGCGGCACTAGACATTTTGGTCTTTGTTAAGGTTAGATAAGTAAGTGACACAGTACGGAGTTTGCTTTTCAGAAAGGCCATTCTGAATGTTGGGTGGAAGAAGTATTGTGAGGGTACCAGGAGACCAGTGAGGAAACCAGCCGGGTGGGTGAGGTGATCTGAGTGCTGACATGGATGGAAGGCTAATGGGAAGAGCCTTAGGAAGCACAGTCCCGTCCTTGGTGATGCAAGTATTAGTCACAGTTCTATTGTTGTGATAAAATAACTTGACAGAAGTGATTTGGACAGAGAAAAGGTTTATTTTAGCTTATAGTTCCGGAGGGATAACATCCATCATGACAGGGAAAGCGTGGCAGAAGCAGGAAGCTGACAGATCACATTTTTTTTTTTTATCCACAAACAGGGAGCAGGAGAATAAAAATGGGGGGGGGGATTATTCCCAGTCTACAAAACCTCAAAGCACACCACCAGTGGCATTCTTCCTTCAGCAAGGTTCTATAACTTTCCCAAACAGTGTCATCAACCAGGGACCAAGTGTTTAAGTACAAGAAGAGCCTGTGCGGGGTGTTTCTTATTCAAACCACCACACAAGGAGAGGCTCTTTGGGATTAAGGTCATGAGCTCTATTGATGGATGCTGACATTGACTTAACAATTTCAGCTTCCTCTCTACCACCTCTTTCTCACATCCCAGACGTTCCATAACTGTTCTTACTCTAGCTTCTGAGCACATGTCTTCCCTTCCTTGCCTTCCCAGCCCAGTGCCTTCCCTTCCTCTCCTTGTTCTAAAAGACTCAGACAGGGATCCTTGTAGCCTACACTTGCCTCTTTTATAGACTTCTCCGTCATATGGTGTCCATCCTATGTGGGTATCTCTTTTCCGTGTCTAAACACTTTTGCGCCCATACATATCATTATTCAAGGAAGACCCTCATTTTATAGAGGAGGGAATCAGGCCTTGTAAAGAGAAGGGCTGTGGCCTTAGAAAGGTCAGAACTTAGGTTAGAGGTCAAGTCTCACTTTTTTTTTAATCTTTCATGTATTGACATAGTGTGTGCACGGTGTATCTAAGTGGCCTTTCAGTGACTACCTCATATTTGCTGATGGCCCCTTTCCCTTTTGCTCCTACTTCCCAGAGCCCAGCTGTTTGTCTATGGTAGATGTTGATGTTGTCCTGTTAGTTTAATTCTATCAGCCATTTTGAGTTGAGTTTTGGCTGGGGAAGGGGTAGGACATGGGCTCTGCTACAGGAAAAGGACAACTCTAATTTGAATGGAAATAATCTAGAGGAAATGTTGAAGGTTAAAAATAGTAACAAGGAAAATGTTTATGGAAGGTTCTTTCACACTGAGTAGAAAGCTGGTGTACAACTCTTGGTCTGATCCTCTTTCATAGGATCTACAAGCCAGTTCTGTATTTGTAGCCCAGATTCTACAAAAGAACAAAATGGCAGAGGGAGCGAATAAGCACTGGTTCTGATCCTCCTTTGTCCCAAACTTGTATGTCCTGTGCTTGGCAGTTGTGTGAGGCTGCCAGTCTTCCCGTGTCAGTGAAGAGAAAGCTAAGACCCAGAAAATTGTAGCAAGTTGGCTCTGCTGCAGCTCCTGAGCCCACTCTGGCTTGATGTGAAGTAAACATATTTGTGTGCTGGGCTTCCATTGTTCTGTGTATCAGTTACAATAAGGGGGCATTAAAAACAAAAGCAGTCATATTGGTGGGAGTAAATTTTATCTCTGTAGCTTTAAAACACAAACAAAAAATAATAATTCCATTAGCAGAAGCAAATTGCATCATACTGCTGAGTATAAATTTTATTGCTACAGTAACTGTAAAGTACAAAGATGATAAATGAAACGTTGGAATATTTATTATTGTGAATTTATTTTATTGGTATAACTAAAACACAAACAAAGTGAATAATGCTAGTAGTTGTTCAAAATTGTACAGCCTCTTGACAGCATATGTGATTCAGCAGTGAAATAGCAAGATTAGATCTGGGCTGATGGAAGGGAGTCCAGAGTGCAGCAGAGGGAAGGAGCCATACAGGGCGCTATACAGCCCCATGGCTAAAACATCCTGACCAGCCAGGTAGAAAGAATTCAGAACCAGAACCATCTGTGTAGGAGCTGGAGGGGTGCTAAGTGTCCTAAGTGTTTGTTGTGGAAGTATAGGGACCTGAGTTTGGATTCCCAGCGCCCATATCAAATCTGGGAAAGGTTTGTAACCTGGGGTGTGGTGGCAGGGGAGATGGGGATGATGTTTAAGGAGGTACAGGGTCAGTGATACACCCTGTTTAAAAAAAAATAAGGATGAGAGCAATAGAAGACAGTGACACCCTTTGTTCTCCATACACATGTGTATGAGCCACACATTCAGACATGCAGAAAAGGTAAAAATCCTTGTCTACGGCTTGGGAAAGAGAGGAGACAGTCCACAGTTGTTCTTGTCGTCTGTAATGCCCCTTGAAGAGTGATGGAAATGACTGTGAGTCACTGTGAACTGGAGACAGCCCTGGTCCCAGAAGTGAGCTGAGTAAGTGGGGGGCTGAGGACACTTAGGGCAGTGATCAGGAAGGGAGCCTGTTGGCCTAGGTTCTGGCAGGGGCTGCTCTGTTCTGAGCTCAGACTCCAGCTGAGGGGTGGCAGGAGGCCTCTCAGCAGCACAGCAGGGTTGGTGCTGCCCTGGTCTCACAGGAGAGGCCTCCCAGCAGGGTGGGAGGGGGAACCTGCAGAGTACTGAGGCAGGCCTGCAGAGGACCCCTTGTGGTAGCCCATTAGTTCAGAGGTAATCATGTCATTTGTCACATGAGGAGACTGAGGTGTAACAACTTATTTACTGAGGCTAGAAATTTTACCCAGAGCAACACTGGGGTTGGGATAGAGTGAGAATTTAGAAGCAAATCTGTCCAGCACGAGCCCGTGTTCCTCCTTTTAGTTATTCACACTGGATTCTATTAATGTGATATTGTGGTGGCTCTCTGAAGCCTTGCTGAAAGGAAAACTCTTTAAAAAAGGGCTCTGTTTCCAGGTGATTTCTGTGGGAGCTTAGACAGAGCCCTGTGGGTGCCCTGTTCTGGTGAATGGTTCACATGGTCCAGTGTGTGAGCATCTGGTTACAGGGCTTTGGGTTAGGGAAATTAATATACTCCTGGAGTCAAGTGAGGTACTGAGTGGCAAGAAGTTTTGTTTAATTTTTCTGCTGTCGTTTTTCTGAGAAGCCAGCTTTAGGTGGAGCCATTTCTTCAGTTTTCCTTCTGGAGACTGCAGCCATTGAGGATGCAGTGAGGACTGAAGTCTCACAGCTGCAGCCAGCACCTCTCTTTCTGCATCACTGCTCATGGCCCTGTGTCTCTGGTTTAGTGTCAGGCCTGCCTGATTGTCCCTCAGAGAGAACATTCTAAGGCCACAGCACAGTGCCCTGGGCATTTAATATCACAATACCAGGTGCAGGGTGCTTGCACCCAAGTCCCTCTTCCCACCGTAAGTCATAGTGTGTGCTGGATCCATTTTGGTGTACTTAAAACGTTTGCCCTCAGGCTGGTGCAAGGTGGAGCATGCAAATGCTAACCTCACAGATCTGCTTGTTGCATGTGCTTCTTTGCCCATTGGTTCCTGTACCACCTTCTATACCTCTAGTGTAAGAGTACTAGCAGGAAAATTGGCAGCTGCCATCAAGAGTATTAAAGTGTGCCTACCCTTGGGCTCAGGGATTCCCCTTCTGGTAGTGTGTCCCTAGAAACCATTAAGTCTCAGCACTGATGTGTTGTGAGCAGTTGCTCGGTACCGGGCACCTCTTCTTAGATCTTGGTGTTAGTCACATGTGTTCATCAGAAGCAGATTAGAGAATTGACTTTATAAAGTATTTTCCATATGGTGATACAGTTGTTAAGATGATGATGCAGATTCATGTTTACTGACGTTCTAAAGCATGTTCTCAGCATAGTGAGTTATTCACTGTCCGGGTTAGTTCACTAGTATACACTACATGGTTCTGTGTGGGTAGGTAGAGCCCTGAAAGGCTGTGTGTTAAAATGTTAATTCTGTCCTATGGGATAAGTAACCCCCCCGTTTCTGAATTATAAGTATTATTATTTATTTTTAAAGGAAACTTAGCTCAGGCAAATAGGAGGAATGACTGACAAATACCCCTTATCTTTTGGGGCTGGGGAAATTGTCATCAGACAGGCTCCCGACTCAGCCTGCCCTTGGCCTCTCTGCAGCAAAGCAGTGGAGAGTCTCACCAAAGGGGGAGGTTCTGAAGTCCAGCGCGTGAAAGAAGATGCGAGAAGGAAGGTGCAGCAGGTCGAAGACCTCCTGACGGAAAGGATACATCTTCTAGAAGAAGTAAGTCTGGAGATGCTGTGGTCAGTCCTGGGGAGGGTGTGCTGGCCTCCTTTCTCCATGAGCATCACCTTTCTGCAGCAGTTACTGTGTGTCCTGTGGGTCTGCCTCATGTAGGCACTCTGCCCCTGTAACTTTCCTGGTTGTCTCCTTCCTGTGAGGACCCTGAGGTACAGAGAGAAGTACTAACTGGCCCAGGTGGTTGCCAAGCCCCACTGAATGAGTGTAGCCCTGAGGAACCCTGCACTCAGATTGCTGCTGCTTGGCTATTGCCTGCCCGCCCGGCTCTTGTCCTCTCGCCAACCTCTGTCCAGGATCTTGGAGAACTGAGTGGCTGCTCTTCTCTAGTGGACACCACATCTTCCTTTGCTCTTCCTTCTGTCAGCAGCTGCTGTGATCCTGCTAAACATCCACCTCTGGATGGGACAACAGACAGCGTTCCTCTATTTTAAGCTAGCATTAAGAAAAACAGTTTGAGTAGCCCTTTCCTGAAGTGCTTGGATCCAGAAGTAGTTTAGATTTGAGTTTATTATTCTTATTATTCTTATTGAACATTTTTATATAACTAATGAATCTTAGGGATGGGCTCCAAGACTAGACACAGAACTCACTTATATTTCACAGATGCATTATATATGTAATTAGGGAATTTTGCACAATATTTTAACATGGCTGTGTTTGACTACAACCCATCACATGAGGACAGGTGTTAAATTTTCTACTTTTGACATGTTGATAATCAGAAAACTTTATATTTAGAACCTTTCAGAATTTAGATTTGGCTCATCTATATATTAATAATTATTATGGTATTTATTTATTTTTGAGGCAGGATCTGGTAGGTAGAGAGTTTGCTCTCAAACTTGCAATCCTCCTGTTTCAGCTTCTCAAATACTATAATTATAAGCACATACTACTGTCTAAGTATTTCTTTTGCTATAAAAGATACCATGACCACAACTCTTGGTTTTTTGAGACAGGGTTTCTCTGTAGCTTTGGAGCTTCTGGAGCCTGTCCTGGAACTAGCTCTTGTAGATCAAGCTGGCCTCAAACTCACAGAGATCCTTCTGCCTCTGCCTCTTCCTCCCCAGTGCTGGGATTAAAGGCATGCACCACTACCACCTGGCTTGACCACAAAATCTCTTATAAAAGAAAACATTCGATTGGGACTGGTTTACAGTTTAGAGGTTCAGTCCATTATCATCATAGCAGGAAGCATGGAAGAATGAAAGCAGACATGGTGCTGGAGAGGTAATTGAGGGCTATACATCTGGAAAGGCAGGTAGAGAGAGATACTGGGCCTGGCTTGAACATTTAAAACCTCAAAGCTCCCCCCAGTATATGGCTTCTTCTAGTGACACCACACCAAATCCTACAACCCCTATTGATGGAGGAAATGATGATCTGTCTGTGTGTTACTCTCATTGGTTAATAAAGAAACTGCCTTGGCCCATTTTATAGGCCAGCCCTTAGGTGGGTGGAGTAGACAGAACAGAATGCTGGGAGGAAGTGAGGCAATCCCCATGCCTCTCCTCTCTGGGGCAGACGCAATGAAACTCTGACCCAAGATGGACGTAGGCTAGAATCTTCCCGGTAAGTCACCACCTCATAGTGCTACACATATTAAGAGAAATGGGTTAACCAAGATGTGAGAATTAGCCAGAAGAGGCTTGAGATAATGGGCCGGCAGTGTTTAAATGAATACCATTTGTGTGTTGTTATTTCAGGGCATAAGCTAGCCAGGATACCGGGAGCCGGGTGGCAGGAACGCAGCCTGCAGCTCCTTCTACACCCTATCTCCCAGTAGTGCCTTTCCCTGTTTACCAAGCATTTAGATCTGTGAACATATAGTATTGGGGTGTTGGGGGTGGGGCATTCTTATTCAAGTCACCACAACTACCACCCACCACACTTGAGAAAGTTGTCGCCTCTTGACGCAGCACTTTGTTTGTCCCATGAGTACTTCCCAGTGCTCCTGCTTTGTGGCTGGATGCATTTATCCCATTGGTTGAACCATTTGTCCGTGTGAATTGAACACAGAAGCACCGGCTTGTAGCACTGTCTGCAGTAACAAGAACACATACTAAGTTATGAGACCTCCCCACAGGTAGAGTTCCCCTGCTAAGCCTCACATGTGTGCTTAGCTATCCTTTTAAGAAACATATGTGCTAACTACTTCCATTTCTCTCTCTCTCTCTTTTTCTCTCTTTTTTAAACATACTGAAACATTAGGCCCAGAATGGCCAGGTCATTTGCTGAAGGTCACCCAGGTGGTAAAGGTCAGGTGATCTGGCCACATTTTAGGCTCTAACATTCTACTGTCTCAGTCCACAACACTTTAGGGTTAGGTCAAGATCAAATGTGATATAAGACTTCTTGCTCAGAGCCTTGCATTTAGTAGACACTCAGCAAACAACAGGCATCATTGTTTGCTGCCTAAGAAATATGGAGTGACAGACAAGCCTTTTAAACAGATAGTTAGTGGAAAGGGCGGGGAAGAGAGGCCAGGCTTTAGCTTCTGGGTGCCAGGTGTTGGCAGTCTCCCAGCAGCTCGTTGATGGAATGTTGGGTATCTTGTCTTCTGGAATAAGAACCGGGGCTCAGAGCTTGAATGACTGTCCAAAGTCACACAGCAAGTATCATAGGAGAGCTGCACTTTGAACCCAGGTCTATTTGACTTTTATGTTTGCGGTGTGATCTTGAGGCAGTGGTCTGTGTGGGTGGAGAGTCAGGCCTGTTTCAGGTCACTTGTGTGCGCACCAGAGCCTTCCCCCAATAGACACATGGTCTAAATGATTTAGAAGATAATTTCCATGGTGGCTTCTCTGAGCACTCAGGAAAAGCATAGAGCTCTTCACCACTTAAATCACCTTGGAGATACAGAAATGCATTTTAGAAATGTGTAGTCATTATCTTAAAAAGAAATAGTGGGGGGCGGTGGGCTGTGGGATGAATTTGCATAGAGATTAGGGTGACTCTGGGACTTATGCATGTTTAGTATTGAGAAGCGCATTTCTTCTTGTTCTCATTGAAGCTGTAAATATTGATCTGATTTTTCAAAACCAAAAGTACAGTTCTTGTAGAGTTGACTCTTTTCCATTGGAAGTGCCCATTACTCTTCCGATACAAGAGGGAAAAATGGTTGGCAAATATATTTATTACGCATTCTTTCCATGTATAGTACATTCAGGGAGGGGAAATGTGCCGGAGAAAAAGTCATAAATATTTATATTTTAATCCAATTTCCTTTCAAAATGTTCCCAATTGTATTGAAAAATTGCATCAAATGCATTTAATTTAACTGTAGGATGTGAAAGCCGCCCAAGCAGAACTGGAGAAGGCCTTTGCAGAGACGGAAACAGAGAAGGCGTTTCGCCTCAGCTTGGAAAGCAAGCTCTCTGAGATGAAGAAGATGCAGGAGCAGGACCTGGAGTTGACTCTGGCTCTGGAAGACAAGGACAGGTCTGGATCTGCTCCCTGGGAAGCTCAGGTCTCATCATCTGGAGAGGGAGAGAACCTTGCCTTCCTCTCCCTCCTGTCTGTCATTGTTCTTCTCTAGAGTGGACTACCTTCCTGGAGTGTAGTTAACACTGCAATATAGAAGACTGGGCATGAGAGGAACAGGAAGAAGATAGTAGTGGGCGAGAGGCGGTCACTAGACAAGTTCATGTCAGAAAAGGGCGCTCTCTAGTGTTTAGCTTGGCTGCAGCTTCCTGGTAGACAAAAGGAAAAGCAGCCCTATGGACCTGAGGTTTGTATTACCCATGAGGTAAAACAAGCCTGGATTCAGGAGAAAGCCAGTTTTGCTTGGCCCTAGCAGAGGGAAAGTGCTCTGGTGGTTCTTTCCACAAGGAGCAGTAAGTGGTGATGTCCCCACAACGAGTGCTAGTGAATTTTGTGTGATCTGTTTCCCATCATGGATTTTAATGTTGGCTACAGGCTGAAATTAAGCAGCGTTATAGAGAAAAGAGCATTGTAGATCAAATACAGAGTTCTTCAGTGTGTTGAGAATAAAATGTGTGGTGTTGGGTCAGGGAACTGGATGGGCAGTAGGGCTGTTAGGCCCACTCTAATGACCAGTGTATCCTGCAGCCAAACTTTTGACAAAACCTGTTAAGAAGAAGTTGAAATTTCCTTCTGACATTTTGATTGTCTTATTTGTTGTGTCTAAGTGGGAGGTAGAGTTAAGACAGTGGAGACACACTGATACCACAGGTGCTGAAGAGCCACACCTATCTGGAATTGGATGAGACTGTTCCAGAGTGAATTGTCTCCTCCAGAGGGTTCTGCCTGTGGTTTCTTTTCTCAGCCACTCAGTGCCCTGTGGAATAGTGTGTCCCACCACATTATTTAGCTAGTTAAAGCCCAGGCTGGCACAGACTCACTGTGTGGCAGAGGCTGGCTTTGAACTCCTGATGTCTCTACAACCCCCTCCCCAAGTGCAGAGAGTTTACAGGGTATGTCAGCCTTCCTAGCTGTTTAGGTTTTTGTGCCAAGTGCTGTTTGCCTTTACTTCTGACTCAGTGCCACCCTGCTATTTACCTAAATATCAAAATACTGAGGTCTGCAACTTCGTTTTCAGTTTGGCCTTTGGAAATCAGCAGATCACATCTTCTGGGATTCTTTCTTTGAGAGGACTGAGTCAGTATTGAGGGAGTCTGTGGTCATGGTCTCCATATTTCAGTACCCTCTCACTTCAGGTATTCAGAGGACTGTATTTATTGTGATCACTGTAACCTTTTTTAGGTTCCTTTTCAGTTTTTTATTTTTGGCTCATCGTTTAAAAGTATTTTTTTCAATTTTAATTTTGGTGTATGTGTGCATAAATGCATGAAGGTCAGAAGTTGGCCCCCTTTTCTTAGTTTTGATCTGTGAAATAGAAGTGTTGTATCTGGACCTTGGTGCAGAAAATGAGTTATTAGCCCCATCTATGCCTTTGCGATTCAGTTTTTCTTGACCATGTTTTCAGGTAGAGAAGGTGTTCCTTTTGCTGACTTCCTCTGCTAGGTAGCATTCATGAACAGTGAAGAACTACCACATCTAGAAATTCTATGCAAGTCATTGTTTTATTCCATGATCTTTTCCCCTTTTGAGTGGCAGGAAGTCCTTAGAAGGCATATGGGCTTGTCTTTCTTGGAGAACTAAGAAAGCTAAATTGGGGTAAAGGAGCCCAAGGAATGAATTAGGCTACAGTAGAATGTCTGAGTAGCCATAGGGGGAGAAAGGAGAATTCTTAGTAGTGGTGTCTAGGAACAAAGGAGAAAATAAAATGTCTTTGTAATGAGACTTGCCTTGCTAAAACCAAAGCTTATCTAGTTGGCTAGGTGGATAGAGTGGAAGGCAGGAAGAGAAGGATCAGAACTGGATGGGGCAAACAGTGGTTTCTCGTTATTGTTTACAAATTCAATGTGAATGTTCCAATAGAAGCCTCTCATGTTAAGTAGGCAAACATGAACTGAGACAAACCTGACTGTATTCAACCTTTACTTGCTCTGCACCTCCACCCCAATACTTAGATATCTGTGTTTGAGTTTAAGTGATAAATTAGACAGAGTGAGATTTAAAAAGCAGCTAGTTGTGGTATTAGTTAGTATGACTGTGGTCTATTCCATAAAAATACTTTACTGTGATGTCTGAGGTTTTATATCCTGCCCAATTCCCACAATCTTTAAGTCCCAAAGAAATCACACAGAGATCTACAGTAAATATAATCTGATTGGCCAATTAACTCAGGCTTTTTATTATCTCTCATAATTTACATTATCCCATTATTCTTATCTGTGTTAGCCGCCTGGCTCAGTACCTTTTTCAGCCAGGCAGTCACACCTTGCTTCTTCTGTCCCTGGTCACAATTGTGGAGGATTTGGCTTCCTACTTCCCAGAATTCTCCGTTTCTCATTGACCTGCCTCTACTTCCTGTCTGGCTATCCCGCCTATTCTTCCTGCCTTGCTACTGGCCAATCAGTGTTTATTTAAAATATAATTGACAGAAATCAGGCCATGGTCACACAACAGCACTGGGCTAACCTTGTTGTGATGATGTGAGATGATATGTGGTGGTGTGAAGTGTGGTAAATGACACAGGCATGATACACTGTTGGGTGACTGTGTAAGGTTTACTTGATTGAGAGCATCACGGAACTGTTCTGTCAGTTGTGACTGCTAATTAGTTAACAGGGAGGTAGCGTATACAGTGTGGATATGCTGGACAGGCCACTGGGCCTTGTGGAAGAATCGATTCATCTGAAGGGCATGGGAAAATCCTTGAAGAATTAAGGGGGGAGCTTGGGGAAGATACATGATTAGATTTTTATTTATTGCAGTTCTTTGCTTGCCTTGGGGATGGATTGTCACAGGGCTCTCATGCTGATGCAGATATCCAGATAGGTGATGACAACTGAGACTGAAAGTCTGGGATGGGATGGAGGCGAACAGGTGGTGATAGAAGGTGAAATGGACACAGTGGGCTTTAAGGGCTTTGTTAGTGTAGGGAAAAGTCTGTACTGGTACCCTCTTCCAGTTTTGAGAATGAGTGGCTGACAGATGGTGCAGTTTACTCACTTTGGAGGAAGAGGAGCAATGAGGAAGCCTTTTGAGGCAGAAATGGGAGGATGATGCTTCCCGTTAGGACAGGAGCTCTAGAGTCTGTGAGCATCTATGAGTAGAGGGGAGCGAGTGGAGGGAAGGGTGAGTGGAGGTGCAGGCAAGTGGTGGTATGCGCAAGGGGAGGTCCTGTCAAGCAGAGGTGGGGGGGGAGGTATGGGCAAGGGGTAAGTGAAGGCTAGGGGAGGTGAGGGGGCTGGAGGTGTTGGCGAGGGGAGGGGAGATGAGGAGAGGGGAGGGCAAGGGGATGTAGGCAAGCCGAGGTGTGAGTTTCTAGATTCAGGCTGGGATTGGAGTAAATGAAGATTCATGAGTCAATGAGCATGCTTTGGACGTGCATTGGATACTATTATTGAAAAAAAAGGTGGCTCTGCTTATGTAGCATAGACAGATATGACTCAATAAACATTTTGATTGAGATGGATTTAGGGTTCTGGCCTTGGGCATAGGAATCCTCTCAGTCCTAGAAGTTCCCATGAAGAGTTGGCATGTGGAAGGTCACAGAGTCTGCACACCATGTACAAAGCCTGCAATGTAGATCACCAGGGTGTGCTGCTTAAGCTTGGCTCCTTGTTAGTTTGGGGAGAGGGCATCAGGAGGGTGTGGAGACTGGTCCAGGTGATGGCTTTTCAATGGATATGGATGGTCAGATTGGCTTCTTGCTGAAGGCTGCGTCTTCCTGGCGTGTGCACAAGTCAGGCTTGACAGGTATAGAAACCTGGCTTGCAGGTCTACCATTTTGTCAGTCTCAGCAGTGAAGGTGTCCCAGTTAAACTCCCAGAGACCAGCAGCCAGTTGTCACCTTGATTTTTCCCTTAGGTTATAACCATTTGGTAAATCTCTAGGAACAAAATCTCACTTAGCCCATATTTAAGTCAAGGTCACAAGGTTAGCCCAGCACAGCAGCAAGGGTCATTATTTAATCCCAGGTGACATGGATCTGATCAGCCACATAGAGGAACCTGCTGTTAGGCATGGCGAGCTGTTGAATCTTGGGGTCTGGCCTCTACTTGAGTGGGTACTGCCAGTGTCTTCCTGGATTCCCACCACTGTAATGTTGAGGCAAGCAGGCCTGCTTTTCATCCAGCTCGACTCCCGCACGGCTAGATTTGCACCCAAAATAACTTCCCACAGGGCAGGGAACCCTGATTGCTCTTTGGGCTGACGAGGGAGGGGGACTTAATTGGGGGAGGAGGGGAAAATGGGAGGCGGTGGCGGGGAAGAGGCAGAAATCCTAATAAATAAATAAATAAATAAATAAATAAATAAATAAATAAATAAATAAAAGAGATAGGTCCAGGACAGGCACCAAAACTACAGAAATACTCTGTCTCAAAAAATAAAATAAAGCATTTCTTTTAAACACTGCTTGGCCCATTATATCTAGCCTCTTATTGGCTAACTCTCATATCTTGATTAACCCATATCTAATAATCTATGTAGCACCACGAGGTGGTGGCTTACCAGGAAGATTCTAGTGTACGTCCATCTAGGGCTGGAGCTTCATCATATCTGCCCTGGAGAGGAGCGGCATAGCGTCTGGCTCGCTTCCCTTCTTCCCAGCATTCTGTTCTGTCGACTCCACCTACCTAATTTTCTGACCTATCAGACCAACCAGTTTTCTTTATTGATTAACCAATGAAACAACAGATTGACAAATGACCTTCCCACATCACACCATCTGTTTCAAAGGGTCATTATTTTCCCTACTTTAGTTTCTTCAGTCTGGGTTTTGAGCTGTTCTGTATCTGAAGGTTGGGATGCCCTATAGGTTGACTATAGCCAATAGACAGGTTTTCTTCAAACTAAATAGTATTTTTAAAAGCTTAGATTGGTTGCTGGCATTTAAAATATTGTATTTCACAGAAGAGTGAGTTCTCACTGTTCTTGATCCCAAGGATGTAACGCCTGTGGGTGTCTTACTAGCTCAAGACTTCTGCCCTACGTGATGGGCTGAGACGCCAGTGTCCTTTAATTGTCTAAGTTCAGGCGCCCACTTTCTCTTTTAAACTTACATTTGGTGAGGTTTTGCTTTCCATTTGCTTATTGATTATATCATGCTGAACCCCTAGAGGGCAGTATTGCGCCTCCCTTCAGGTTTCTGGGCCAGCAAGCTGATCCCATGGTGCTCTGATTCCAGTGCACTGCTAGGTGTTTCTGCTGCCTGAGTCACCACCCTCCTCACCTCACTGTTGTCAGGGAAGCCAGGAGCTTCACAAGGGCAGCTCTGCCAAATCTCCAGGCCTCTACTGTACAAAACTAGGTTGCTTTCTAGGCTTAGGTAACAAAGAACTCTTTGGTGAGTTTTCCAACAAAGTAACTGTTGAATATTTAACAGGCAGGGCTGGTTTTGGAGACATAGTTTCCTGGACAAAATGCTTGTCATTTGAGCACAAGGACCTGAGTTCTGATTTCCAGCACTGATGAAAAGCTGGATGTGACGATATGCATCCCGGCATTGCAAGGCTGAGACAAATGGATCCTGGAGCTGGCTTGCTAGTCCGCCCAGCAAAGCCAAAATAAGGTGGAACCACAACTGTGGAAATATTTGGACATTGAACTCTG
This sequence comes from Alexandromys fortis, assembly GCF_014885135.2. NCBI lineage: Eukaryota > Metazoa > Chordata > Mammalia > Rodentia > Cricetidae > Alexandromys > Alexandromys fortis. Next base: position 15,146,728 of record NW_026067891.1, on the reverse strand, counting down.
ACCTCTACACACACACACACACACACACACACACACATACCACATGCACAAGTAGCATGCCAGCTGTCATTTGTTGATTTCAGTTGTATGTCAGAAATTTACTTTTTTCAAGTTGTCCAACACAGGCTCAGAAAAGTAGAATGACTTAGCTTGGTCACAGAGCAGCTAATCAAGCACACTGAGTTTGGTTCCAAAGAGGGAAATGTTCACATCTTCTAGAGGGCGTTATGGTTGTAGGTGGCAGCGTTTCTCTTGGACTCAGAGATGGAAGGTGTAGTTAAGGAACTCTGGTTTCATCAGGAAGGATAGAAAGGGGTTTGGGCAGAAGGTATTGTTAACATATGCAGAGGCATTGAGGGACATGAAAAGCTTTGGAGTGAGCTGTCTGTGAGCTGCTGAGTACTGATCAGGATCAGGATGAAACTGGGTTGTTATGACCTAAGAGCCAGGTGACTGGATGCCTTATCCTGAAGTCTGACTGTTCGCTTGAGACGGGTGTTTTAAAGCATTGTCTGCTAGCTGTGGAGAGATATCCCCGCTTTTTAAATCCACACCCACCCAAACAGCTCTTGATTGGTTGTTTGCTTAGACTTCAGGGACAGATTTCTTTCAGAGAGGGGATTTCTTACTCAGTGGTCTGCTTCTGCTGGTGAGGGATGCTGAAGGTCTGAGAAAGTGCATGACTTGACCAGCCCAGGTTCAGCTCAGAGCTAAATTCCTGGATGAGGCTAGAGACACGTGGACTCATTAACATCCCATAAATTCTGGCCCAAGCTCTGTGACCTGTGAGTGAATGCATTTCTGTTTGTGCGTATTCATCGGACACATCTACTTTGAAGATGTCTGGCCCGGCTTCCTACCTCCTCCTGCTCCACTGAGCTAAGAGAGCAGCTCAGAATTAATATTTAAATTTTGTTCTCTTTTAGACTGATTGAGGAGTTGAAGCTGTCTTTGAAGAGCAAAGAAGCTTTAATTCAGTGCCTTCAAGAGGAGAAATCTCAGATGGCATCTCCTGACGAGAATGTGTCATCTGGAGAACTCCGAGGACTTTCTGCCACTCTGAGGGAAGCAAAGGAGAGAGACGCTGAGGTGAGGCGACAGGGCACAGCAGGAGGGGGAGCATATCAGACTGTTCATGGGAAGTGGGGCACTCTTCAGTCTGCACGGTTTGCACAGTAACTTCCACATGCAAGTTCTCTGTCAGCTGAGGAATCTGCAGGATCCCCCTTTGTTAGGGGCTGCCTTTGTTCATGTGTCTTTAACTTCTGCCTCTGTGTTTTCCCATGTGTTAATTTGCTGTCACCTTGGGGCTTCTTTTTATCCTTAGGGCTTTCTTAGTGTAAACCTGTGGTGCATTGTTCATGTCCTGTTTTCCTTTGTTATTAGAGGCTGGCTTGTCGTCCATATTTGGTGTGAAACATCAGAGTCTGTGTGGGAAGGGGACTGGTTCTGGGCCTGGCAGCATATGAGATGTTCAGTATCCTGCCCTGCTCAGGCCTCCCAGCCCTTTGGCCAAGTAGAGACTGTGATCTCCTGACTGAGTTAGGACTAGCCTTAGACCAGTCATCTCTCCAGGTTCTAAGAAGTGGGCTGTCAGACCTTGGGCCCAAATCTCCTGGATTCCTCTTGCTCCTGTGGTTTCCAGGGGAAGCTATGTTGACCTTCCATTCCCCTTGGGTGGAGGAAGTCGGCTGCACGGTCTGTCCTCATCAGGGTATGTTCTGGAAGCTCCAGAAAGGTCGTGATTTCTCTATGAAGCAGGGTCCTTGTCCTTGTGACAGGAGCAGATTCTTAGCCTCATCAGTTAGTTTTCATTTGGAATGGGGTTGCCACTTCAATTCGCAGGCTGTTTTCTAGTGGGCCCTTCACCTTTTCTCCCGAAGCACCTGTTTACTCTGAGACTCACAGTCAAACTGTGGGCAGCTGCTTCACACTCTTCCTCCCTCAAACCACGTCTAGGAGGGCACACTTGTGTTAATGAGGTGTGTAGCAGTAGGGGAGTGAGTTGTGAGCTGCTCACTCAGATGGCTGTGGGGAAGCCTTCGGCAGACCGCCTCTTTCTGCGCACTCATGAATACCTCTTCCTAGGCTGCACAGAGGGAATGGCAGAAGGAGCGAAGTCACTGGGAAGAGAAGATCCAGGTATGTTGATTCATTTTAAGACTGTTCTGAAGACTTTTTCTCCTCTTGCTTCTCATTTATTCTGAGTGCAACAGATAATTCTTTGTGACAAGAGCTGCCATTGATCAGATGCCACTGAGCGCCTGTGATGCATCCAGCACAGTAGAGGTAGTTCCTCTGTCCTCGCCATGACTTTCATTCCCATGTTGTAGATGTAGTAGCTGAGGTTCAGAAAGGTGAAGTCACTTGCTCATGATCCCATAGCCGGAGGGAGGAATCTGCCTGTTTGATTCAACAGCTGGGTTCCAAGGGCCCTTAGTCACAACAGCTGCAATTTGTACAGTGCCTGCCAGCTTAGAAAGTACTTTCACATCTATTATCTCATCTGATCCTCACAGCAGCCCAGGAGGGAGGCAGGAGTGATTTTCTTAAGATGTGAACTCAGACTATAAATGCAGGGCTCAGTCTCCATCAAACCAAACTCTCTGCCAGCTTTTGTAGCATTAAGGAATGAAATTAATGATCTGTTATTTCCTCCAAATAACCTGGTGCAGTCTCGAAGACTCTGATGTGACTATATTCAGATTTTAGAAGGCACTGGAGTTCTTCCCATAGGAATAGCTGTCAGCTTCTCAAACGATCAGATCCCCTTCCCTTCACCCGGCCCTGTTGCCGTGAGCGGTAACACAGTAACTGGGAGCTGATGCCACAGCGTTCAGCTCGACTAGGAAACATTAATCACAGCTTGACAGGAATAAGATAGAATAACTGCATTTGAGTGTGCTTTTAAAGATATATTTACAGTGCATTTTGGTTTGAACACATCAACTTCGTGAATCTTTTTTTAATCTAATTTAGGCACTTCAGGAGGACCTGAGAGAGAAGGAAAGAGAAATTGCTACAGAGAAGAAAAATAGCTTAAAGAGGGATAAAGCCATTCAGGGCCTAACCATGGCATTAAAATCAAAGGAAAAAGAGGTATGTCTGAGGAGTGAAGTGGGATTTTTCTTTTTTAGTTTCTGTGGCTTGCCTGTCTTCTCCTGAAGTTTTAGCTTTAGATAGAAAGTTTGTCAGTGCTAGGACAGTAAAGGAAATGAATTTTTCAGTTAGTTGGGGTTGTGGCAGATTGTAGTCTTTGCTGTCAGTTACTAAATATGAATAAGACATATTTTATAAAGTTTTTAGTAAGCCACATTGACAAAGGTGCAAAGATGTAAGTTGATTTTAATAGTATATGAACATAATAATTTCAACATGTAATCAGTGAAGAAATCAATGGTGAGCTGTTTAGCATTTCTTCTGTCGACACCAAATATTGTGGAATATTATTTTAAGATGTGGTACATTTGTTGATACTGTGGAGTATTTGTTTAATGATGCAAAGATGTCATATTTGTGTGATTATATAAAATTAACCTGGGGTCCGGAGACTGAGTCAGCAACTAGCTGACAGGAAGTGGTAAGGAGGAACCATGTGAAGCTAGGGTCATTAGGTAGGGGTTGAGCAGGCGGATATCTTGTTTTGTGGGAGCCGCAAGCTAGAAGAGGTTAGTTACCTGCTACTCAGCCTCTCTGAGCAAGCAGAATTTCACCTCAGCCTTTGAATCCTGGTTCTACAGAGGGACAGAGACCTCGATAAAGTTCCCCTTAGCAGCTGGGACAGTGCTGGTGCCTGAGGGGACAGAATTCCTGCCTGGCTAAGGCCACTGGGGCTTAAACACTATTGGTAGCTGTGGGGTTGCAGTTGCTGACTAGGACAGAAGTTGCTTAAGGAACAGCTAGTGAATTTAATGAAAATCAACAACCAAGGGTTTAAACTTCAGCTGTATTTCAAGAGGCTCACTTAAGACTTACCCAGGCACGTGGCTAGTTAGTGACTGCCCTGAAGGAGATTACAGACTGACTCTTCTGAAAGACAACTGAAATTGGACATGAAGTGATTTGGGAAACAAGACTGTGGCTGGGAAGCAAAAAGCTTTGTTGCCTTTGGGATCCAAGGTGGTGGCTGAAGGCTCTTTTCTTGTCACTTGGTCGTCAATGAACTCTTTGGATCTCCATGATTAACTAAGGTCCTCACTCACCAAAGAGACCCAGCTCTTCTCCTATGTGATTGGCAAGTGAGAGTGATGGGTGTTGGAACTGAGGGAAGTGAAGGTGGTGGGGAGGCAGAGGGGAGTATACCTGGTCCTGATTAGGGTGGATGTAGGGAGGGTGTGCTGCGTAGAGGAGAAGTTGCTGAGCTGAGTCCTAAATTGTGAGAAGGCCAAGGAAGAGATGCAGATGGGAGGCCAGTTTGGAGAGAACAATGGCAAAGTCTGTGGTGTGTGACACCAGAAATGGTCTGGGGTTCCCAGGGAACGAAGTGCACCATTTAAATGAGACTGTAGATGCTGGATGTGTTGCAAAGGTCCCAGGAGTGGTGGGGCTAATCATATCAACTGTTTGGGGGGGGGTACATGGCTCAGTAGCAGAAAGGGTGATCACATTTTTACCTTGGAGAAGCATCTGGTTGTATTTGAAGAATGATTTCATGAGACAGAGAATGGAATTAAATGTGAGTCGCTCAGGCAAGAACCAAGAAAATCTTTATTAGAACACAGGTCACAGCAAGTAAGATGGAGGAAGAGGACTGTATTCAAGAAATAAGATTAGGAATAATTGAAAAATAGAAATAATTTTGGAAAATCTGGTGGTTGGATTTAAAGGTTAAGAGAAGGAGCAGTCAAGGTGACTGTAGATATCTAGCTGAAGTGACCCGGGTGTGGTGACACTGCCGTGGTTCAGAGCATAGAGAGTAGAGCATGTCATTGACAGGAGCATTGGCCTCCAGGGATGTAGACATCATCCTGGTTTGGAGGCAGAGAGCAGTACAAGCCTGAAGCATGGGGACAGAGGGGATAGCTTGGCCCAGTGCAATTGACTTAGGAATCACTTGTATTTATTCATGAATTAAAACTCTGAGAGTTGACCAATATATCTTGGGAAAGCATAGACTAGGAAGGAAGGAAGGAAGCAAACAAGCAAGCAAGCAAACAAGCCAAGGATGAGACTATAAGGAATATTCTGAGGTCAGGGATGGGACAGGCATACTCAGAGGGGACAGCATGAATGGTTACAGAAGCAGAAAACTGGTGCTGAGAAGCTGAGGGAGTGCAGCGTCAGCTGCAGTTGCAATTTGGCCTTTGACCTTAGGAGCTATGATTCCTGTGATGCACGGGGTCCCAGCTGGAGTAGACACCTTCAGTGTGTGTTGTAGAGCAGTTCCAGAGTTCATGGCACATCCCAGAGTAGAGAAGCTGAGAAATTTTGGGAGAAACCACACAATTATTGGATAAGCCATATGAGTAGGCAGTGATAGTAGTAATGCTTGTTATTTTAGCCCCAATGTACAGTACCTCATTAGCTCTAATAACACCATAGTGATGAGTGGTGTTCATCATGTGTTAGTCTGTTTTTCTTTACTAGAGGAAATATCAGAGGCAAGGTAGCTTTATAAAGAGGTTCATTTCACTCATTTTTTTCTGATGCTCATAGTTCAAGATCACACTGTCTGATGTGTTCAACCTTTGATGAAGGTCTAGTGGCAGATAACAGAAAGGCAGGCAAGAGGGGAGGTCATGTTATCAGATGAAGCTTGAGATTGGGCTCCTCTAGAACCTTTCAGGAGCATGTTCCAAGTACCCAAGGACCTCTCACTATTATTCACTTCCTGAAGGCCCACCTCCTAACATTGCCACATGGTGGATCAGATTTCTGATTCATCAACACTTGGGGGACATACTCTGACTTTATGTAGACCATGGCAACAGGTGAAGGATTGAGTCTCAGAGGGCAATAAGCCTTCGTCATCTCTTTTGATTTCTTTCAGTTTGACTCATCTAGCCCCCCCCCCCCCGAGCAGGTGGCAGTGTGTGGCTTGGGCAGTTTGTGGGGCCACTGGCAGTGGGACCAGGAGCAATTCCCAATGAATGATCTGAGAAACCTTACTCAGCCTAGACACAAGGGGAGGGCCTTGGTCCTTCCTCAATGACATGGTGATGTGACAGAATTTGTTTGACTCCCCTTGAACAGATGGGGGTGGGGGAAGGGGAAGGAGGGTGGATCAGGATGGGAGGGAGGGGGAACTGGGATCAGCATGTTTAAAAAAAAAAAGAAGAACAGAGGGTAAGCCGCCCAATTATAAAATGTCAAAACCAGAAATGTCCCTCAGAGCTTGTGTCTCTGTTAAGGTCAGGGGAGCATGTGGGTTGCCCAGCTATGTATGTGGCGGACATTTTTTGTTTTCTAGGTTGAAGAACTTAACTCCGAAATCAAAGAGCTCACTGCTGCTCTCACCAAACCTGGGGAGGCTCCCTTGATAACACAGGCCACAAAATTCCAGGTAAGAGTTTTCATTAGTGTAAGCCATTCTCTCAGCTCCTCATTCTAAGAGAGGCCTGGACTTTGCAACTAAAGGGAAACTAGGAGAGTTTAATAGGGGAGCCATCAGTGGTCTTTAGTGATAGAATTAGTTGAATCTAATTAAAGGTTGGTCTTCCACTGATTTTGGGAGCTTTTCTGGCCTCTCAGTGTGGTGGTGGTGGTGGTAGCCACTCTGGTATTTGGGAGTGCTGACTTTACTTATAGATAACATATCTCATTTTATTTTTAAAGTTCTTGAGGAAATAATTATTGTATCCTTGTATTTGTGAGGTTTTTGAGGCTTGTTAAGGGTATACAACCTACTCAGTGTCACACAGCTAACAGGTGGTAGAGTCAGGGTTTAAATTCAGCAGTTAGAACTAATAACAGCCCTTTGAACACATACTTTGTGCCCAACCCTGCTACAATGTTGTGTGAAGATTAACCCCTTTATCTGTGTAACATTTGAAGTAAACACTGTTATATCCTTGTTTGATTGATCTTCAGGTTTAGAAATGTGACCTTCTCGGTGTCACCACACTGGTGCATGGCAGGGCCAGAATTTGACCCCAGGGCTCCTGGCACTCCACAGCCTGGAGTTATTTGCTCCTCCTCTCTGGCTGCCTCTTTCTTCTTGCTGCTTTCTGAACTTGTGGTCCATACTTTGATGCCTTGCCTTTGATCTCTTTGTTGTGCATCAAGATTGGCTCCCACCCATCTTCATGATAGTCCCTCTTTTTTCCAAATTTTAGTTTCATGTTTTTAATTATTTCAGTATTTTTCTCCCATGTTTCTAGTTTGCCTATACAATGTATGTAAGCCTATTACTGATATGGAATCAGTGAGGTTTCTTCATTGGGCTAAGTCCATCCTCTCGACCATGCACCGGGGTGCTTCTGGTGGTCGGGTAGATGTTCTATCTGATTTAGGGCTATTTGATTTCCAAGATTCATACATCCTGCCTTATCTGTTGCAGAGCTTTGGCTCACAGAAAGAATAATTGCAGTAATTTGGTTTAAATCATGGATGCATGCAGCATAGGCAGAGCTCTGCTTTTGGGATCTCAGACTTGCTGTTTCTACTGTTTTGACAGCAGATGATGAAATTGAGCTGAGCTTACATTTTATACCATTCTCCCCTTCTTAGAAAATAACAAGTTTTAAAGACCAAATTCTTTGGAAAACCATCAATATTTTCAGTTGCTTAAAAAAAAAAATGGTAGGAGTTGATAGCCAAAGTCCAGTCCTTCTGAGCTCTAGTTTACTTTTCCTTGTTATATTGGGGCTTAAAGGGAAAAAAAAGCAACCTTGTAAACTTGACTGTTACTCAGGCATACTGCATGCATTTAGTAATTTACTGACCCTTGCTTCTGGTCAAAATGCAGTGCATGCAGAGTGAGGTCTCTCAATAGCAGCACGGGCTGGATCCTTGTCTGTAGTACACAGAGATCAGGTATTGCTGAAGCTCTGTATGTTGTGTATCAGGTTGGCAAGTCTAAAGACATCTCTTGATGCTTCACCCAAATTGGTATGCTTTTGACCTTCCGAGCGTTTGAGAGGACAGGACTAGAGTGGCAGCCTGTTTGCAAAGCATGTCCTTTATCCTGGTCTGATTAGCCGTGAGTAAGCACTGCATGTTTGTACCAGTGCTTCATCTGAGGTATATGTAGCTTCAGTGTTGCACTGACTTTTAAGTGTGTATCTTTCATGTAAAAATACATATTGAGGTGTGTTGTGATTTCAACTAATTGCAGCCTCAGTTTAAAAGCCATTATGGGTGCTGGAGAGATAACTCAGAAGCTAAGAACACCTGCAGTTCTTCTAGAAGGCATGAGTTTGGTTTTCTACACCCAGAAAAGACAGCTTATAAGTACCTGTAATTCTAGCTCCAAGGAGATTTGAAACCCTCTTCTGGTCTCTGTGGATAAATGACCCCTCCAGACATATATAATATACATAATTAAAAATAAAATGCCTCTTAAAAAGAAAAAAGACAAAGGTCATAGGGTTGATTTGACATCAAACTTGACAATGAAGCAGCAGCAGGTGATATTTAAATTCTTGTGATATTTAAATTCTTAGAGTGGCTGCCAAGGTACAGATGCACAGACTCAACTTCAGATTACAGGTGTGACTGTGTGCAGGTTACAGTGTGGGCTGGCTGGTTCTCCTCATAGCCATTCAAAGTTATTTATGGATAGGAAATGGCATTCTCCTCCAGTTGTAAAAGTAGAAACACTTATTGAAGGTATACTTAAAGTAGTAGAAAGAAAGAAATAGAAATTACCTGTATTTGAACTTTTTCATCGGGACCTTCAACTCCCCAATATTGACAAGGAGACTTACCATTCGTTAATTGTAAAAGCTTGGCCGATAGCTTAGACTTTTTCCTAACCAGCTCTTATAACTTAAATTAACCCATTTCTGTTAATTTACTTTCTGCCTTGTGGCTTTATTACCTCATCTCTGAAGTGCCCATCCTGCTTCCTCTGCATCCCTGGTGTCTCTGCCTTCTTCCCAGAATCCTCTCTGCCTGGAAATCCTGCCTAGCTATTGGCCTTTCACCTTTTTATTAAACCAATCAGAGTGATATATTTTCACTGTACAAAAATTATTCCACAACAGTTATCAGCAAACTCAACTATAAGTATGTTCACTGTTGATACCTTCACATACATGCATATATGCACATACACACACAAAAACTTTAAAAAGTTAAACAAAATTATGTGTGTGTGTGTGCATATATGTATGTGGTTATACATGGAGGCCAGAGGTCAACATCCTCTGTATCTCTCCATCTTATTATTTGAAGCAGGGTCTCTTGTTGAAATGGAGGTCATATATTTAACTAGGTTGGCCAGTAAGCCCCAGGGATCCTTTGTCTCTACCTTTCTAGTTCTGGGCTTACAGCTGTGCAAAACTGCTTCTAGTTTTTATGTGGGTGCTGGGATTGAATTCTGGTTCTCGTGCCTGAAGAGCAAACACTTTACTAACAGAAACATCTCCCCAGCTTCTTTCTCTATATTTTTTTTTTAAAAAAGAGATTGGGATTCCCATATGTTACTCAGTGTCTTAGTAATGGTAAGCATTGCTGTGAAGAGACACCATGACCACAATAGCTTTTATAAAGGACAATATTTAATTGGTGTTGGCCTATAGGTCAGAGGTTTCATCTGTTATTATCATGGCAGTAGCGTGGTGGCATGCAGGCAGACATGGTGCTAGAGGAGCTGAGAGCTCTACATCTGGACTGATAGGCAGCAGGAAGAGATAAAGCTATACTGGTCCTGACTTGAGCATGTGAGACCTCAAACCCGCCCCCATGACACACTTTCTTCAACAAGGCCACACTTATTCCAACAGGGCCATGCCTCCTATTAATGCTACTACCAGTGAGCCTTTGGGGGTCATCGTCATTCAAACCACCACGCCCAGGCTTGTCCCAAACTCCTGGGCTCAAGTGATCCTCCTGCCTTGACCTCTTGAGTATCTGGGATTACAGATTTGTACTGGGCCATTAAATATTTCTTCTATAATCTTTTCTTTAACATTCTTGCCATGGCAGCATAGTGTGGATTTCCTCGGATTTTTTAATTTTCATATTGAAATAATTGTCAACTCACATAATATGTTCCTGCATCCCCTTATTCAGTCTTCCAAGGTAATATCTCCTAAGCCATATAGCTAAAACTGGTCCAGGGCGTTTAAATTCTTTTATACTGAGCAAAATAATTTGCCTAGTTTTACATTTGACCTTTAGCCACATGTAATTGGGCCAAATATTTGCCATTTGGGCTTCATTCAGGAAAAGGTAAAAGCCTGCTAGGGAAGTTTTTCAGGGGTTCGTTTAAGGAAAATTTAGCATGGAAAGCATTTCTATGAAATGAGTCGAATGTGTGCATTTGAGTTCTTTGAGGTTGGATATTTAAGGAGATTTTGCCGTCATTGTTCATGCAATAATCCTGCAGAACTTCCACCACTTGGTAACTGTGAACAATAACTGTTTAATAGTCCACTAACTGATGCCCTTCTCTAGCTTCCTCTTCAAATTTAGTCTTCTTGTTTTTATTCTTGCCACTTTATTGGTGTTAATTAGAGTCTTCACTGGTGAGGGCATATGGTGCTGTGCCAGAGAAGAACACAGGCTGGGAATCATTTGAATTCCAGATTTAATTATGGGCAGTGTGGTGATAGACTAGTCACTTAGCAGCCCTGAGCTTCATTTACTCGTGGTCATGGTTTAACTCCTTGTTGACGATGAGCATTTTGCAGACATTGTTGGCCTTTGCTTCTTGAGTTTATTTAAGCACCACCATCCACATTAATACCAATTTGCTCTCATATCCCAGTCTTCTGCTTCTTTATATTTAATTTCAAAGGAAACTAAACCAGAAGATTCCAAAAAGTTATTGTGGAACAGATGGTGTTCATTCTCATTTCAGGTTCCTATGTCCTGAATTTCAGTTAGAACATGGGGTCAGATGCCTGGGCTTTAGGGAGCCTGGTAGGGGCACAGCTCCTAAGACCCTAGGTTAACTGTGGCTGTAGTCTACTTGCTGAGCAAGTGTGTTGACCACCTGAATAGCTAAGAGGTGATTAGTGTCAGGCAGAAATAGATTTCCTGAGTCTGGGGCCTTAACTTCAGTCTGAGTTGTGACTGACAACACAAGTATCATTGTTTTTGAGCCTCTCTTGGTCTAATTGGAAGGACAGACTTATTAAATAAGTTTACTTTTGACCTGTGTACAGCATTTGGGAGGCAGATGCAGGTGGATCTTTTTGAATTCGAGGTCCATCTGTTCAGCATAACTTGTTCCAGTCCAGCTAGAGTTAGTTACATGGTGATTTTTTTCCTATTGAAAATATTACATAGACTTCACAAAACCAAGTTTTTAGGAAACTAGAAAGAATGTAAAATGTATAATCTGAGCATGACTCAAGCCACGTCACCAAGTACCTAGATTTCCTTCTATGCGTAGACTTATTTTTAAGTGACTTATACGTTGGCTGCTGTTTTCACTTCACACTGACATGGGTGTATCCATCTGTTTTGATGTATGCTATATAGTTTTGGCAGTTTTGGACTGCTGCTCATTAGGTTGCTTGCTTTTTTTAATATTTATTTATTTATTATGTATACAGTATTCTGTCTGTGTGTCTGCCTGCAGGCCAGAAGAGGGCACCAGACCCCATTACAGATGGTTGTGAGCCACCATGTGGTTGCTGGGAATTGAACTCAGGACCTTTGGAAGAATAGGCAATGCTCTTAACCACTGAGCCATCTCTCCAGCCCCATTAGGTTGCTTGTTATCAATTACTTTTGTAATTCTGTAAGGAGTAACTGAATATAGGCTCTCCTCTTTTGATTCTTCACAGAGTAGATCTGAGGAAGGAATCACTGGGATACATATAGGCTCACTTATACTATGCAGAGACGCATGGTTAATTTCCATTCCCTCATATATTTCAGGCTTCTAGGTGCTTAACTGGTTTTTATTTTGTTTGTTTTGTTTTCATTTTTCAAGACAGGGTCTCTCTGTGTAACAGCCCTAGCTGTCCTGGAACCAGCTCTTGTAGACCAGGCTGGCCTCAGACTCACAGAGATCTGCCTCCAGAATGCTGGGATTAAAGGTGTGCACCACCACCACTCGGCTGCTTAGCTGATTCTTAAAGTGTTAATTAAGGATGAGTGTCATTTCAAAACAAGCTGGATAGCACCAGATAATCCCATTTAAACAATCTTACTTTGTAACGTAGAACTTTTCGATTCATTCTTTTTATTGTTAGTGGTTTAGAACACTTTGTTCATTTTTGTATTTTATGTAAATATTTTCTCAGGTGAATTGTATGTTAATGAAATAAAGACAGTCTTGTTACATTTAGCCCTTGAGCTCTGATGACATTAGAGTCTTTCAAAGTGGACTTTGCCTGCGGTGCTGACCAATGACGCCTTTTGAGCAGATAAGTCTGGGTGCAAGCCATACTAGCAAAGGAGGCCATTGCTGGTGCTAGGACCCACCACTGCTTCTCATATTTTCTATTTGTTATTTATTGGCTGATTGTGATATTGGGGCTTAAACCCAGGGCTTCACATATACTAGGCAAGTGCTTTACCACTGAACTGCACTCCAAACCCCTTTTCTACCCCTTAAAATTTACTTAATTAAATCTTTTTTTTAAATCACTATGAAAGAAACATGTTTAGTTACCTTAAAGCATTAAAAAATACAGAGAAACAGAAAAGCCAACTTATTCCGACTGCATTGAAGTCAGTTTTGTTAACAGTTTGTGTTTCTTTTCCTCCACCACCACCACCACCACCACCACCGCCGCCGCCACCACCACCACCACCACCACCACCACCACCACCACCGCCACCACCACCGCCACCACCACCACAGGCTTTCCTCGTTTCCTAACAAATTCACAACCTAAGCTTTGTCCTGTATTCCGTGGGCTTTGGATACTGGATGCTGTTAGGTTTTTTGTTGTAAAACCAGGAGGTCTTATAGGTTTGTTTATGACATGTGAAAACCAGCTCCCTTTGCCCTCTCTCTCCTAGGGGTCTGAGGATTATGAGGCTGCCCTGGCAGAAAAGGAAGCCCTGTTGACCGAGCTGCACTCAGAAAACCTCACAAAGAGCGCTGAGAACCAGCGACTGCTTGGAAATGTTAAAGTGATCACCCAGGAGTTGAGTGACCTGAAGAAGGAGAAACTGAGACTAGAGAGGGACCTGGAGGAAGCCCACCAAGAGGGGAGCAAACGGGCCCACACCATCCTTGTGAGTGCCTCCCACCCTCCTGACATGATGGGGGTTGCATCAAGACTGGGTCCTGTGATGGTTTCTGCTCATAGGAAGGGGAGTGCTGAACAGAAAACTTAAGAAAATCTGTAAGCTCTAAGGGTTTCTCTTATCTCCTTAGTGACAATGACCCAGCTTGACACTCTTATTCACCCTTCTCTCTCACTATTGCCATCAGGTTGACAATAGTTTGTGTCCTGCTTTTTCATCCATTACTCACTCGTGCTGGGTGTGAATGTTTTTCAGAGAGATATTTTTTGTGTCTGTGTATTTAATCATTTGGTTGCTCTTCAGTTGTTTTAACCGGACACTTATTTCAAAGCATTGGGTATTTTCACTTTGTAACCTGTGCTTCAGCAAACATTCCTACCCCTGTGTGTGAGTATTTAGCCAATGACATAGGTTTAATTCCTGAGTCAAAACCTACCAACATTTAAAGACTACTTGATAGACATCAAACTCTTCTCCAGACAAATTATACTGGCTTAGACCTGTTTTAAAACTATGCTCTATTCAGCACTGAGTATTAGCATCTAAAAATTCTTCCTAAATTTGCTACACTGTTAAATTTCAATTCTATCTAAACTTAAGTACTAAGCATGGTTTAAGTGAATCCCTCCTGAAAGTTGTGTATACACACATAGCCTTGGTGCATCAGGCAGGACTGAGTCTGAGCCCGAATGGTCATGGATTCTGTGTTCTGATTCACCTTTCCAGAGTATGGCATGGGCAGTTATAGGTAGCTAAGGCTTGGGGGAGAGCCCACAGGTCCCCTGGCTGTTATAGGCTTGGGGGAGAGCCCACAGGTCCCCTGGCTGTTAGCACATTGCCATGCTCGTGTCAACACTGAGGAGGGAAATGCACATCTTTGCATGTTATAGTGACTATATAACAAACGTTCAGAGAGCAGTCATGGAGTGTTAGAGAAGAAGCCATCAGCTACATTTCTCCCACTCCTTCCTCTTGTCAACACTACTCTCAACCTCAGTGTACCTGACCTCTCCATCCAGTCACAGGTTGGTCACTGCCCTGTGATTTTGGGTCACTCACATTGTCTCGGCACCCTCCAGGTTGTGTAGGACACAGAATGGCCATGGCGAATTATTCTCACTGATAGCCTTCACATGAGAACTCAGTTTTCTCCTAGGTTTGGGCATTTTGACTGTGTGACTAATGCCACAGTGAACATCTCTGAGCATGCAGACGTTTTCTCACAAAACACCTAGGAGAAACTGTGAGAAGTGTGGGTGTTAGATGACACAGTACAAATGTTTTCTCTGCCAGGTTGTCTTGAGTCCAGAAGGTGTCCCATTGTGTGCTGCCACCAGAGATATTGCAGTAGGCCAGTTTGTTGTATTCAGATAGAAGTTATGTTTCCTATATTTTGGATGCTGTTGGGAATACTAAGCATGATTTCTGAAGTCCTTGCTTTTCTGTTAATTCCAGACAAGGGAGGACACATAATGTACTGCTGTGCTGTCTTCCCTTCAGTCCTGCGGAACAGTCAGGTTGTGAGGTTCCCAGCTTGGGTCATGTACTGTTTCTGTTGGTAGGTGTGTGGATATGTGTATGTACATGTATGCCATCATTGGCGGTCTCACATGTTTTTGTGGGAAGCAGGTGTCCAGAGAATATAGTGTTGTAAGACTCTGGGAAGACCAAGACAAGAGCTGTTTTCCCAAGTCCTCACCTTAATTGAACTGGCTTGGGAAACACAGCTTCCTGGCATCTCATTGTGACTGCTTTTATGCATTATTGCGTACATGTCTCTGGCATGCTGGTCTGGGCAGTTTTGTTATTTTTGCTAACGTATTTCACCCCATTGCCATCTCTTCGTAACTCTTGGTTATAGTCTAGGAGTCTAACTGTGTCTCTGTCTGAAGGGTGTTTTACACTCGATCATGGGGGAACATGCTGAGGTAGTTATTTTGCTTCATGGTGCTAGGATAAAAACACAGGTGGAAACATAACCATGCATATCTTATCAGCTTGTTGCTGTTAAGTAGGTTCTTTAATTATTCAGAATGCCTCCCACTTGACAGCTGCTGCTGGCTTTGCTTTGTATTGACAGAAACAAAACCTAGGCCTCTCAGTGACTTCTATTTCTGCCCTCAAAAAGAAGAGAAATTGACTCCAGTTTCAGTATCATTGAATACCTTGTCTAAGCCCTCATTACTAGGCATGGACATGCTTCCTGAGGAGAGGTAGAAACACACCATTACAGGAACACAGAGGAAGGAAGTGGCTTGCAAATTGTAGAAGGTTCTTGAGGAAAATGAGTTGTCTGGTTTATGTGGCAGGAGAATAGGCAAGCATTCTACCAATGGAGCCTCATCCCTGACCTTATTGTATTTGCATTTTTGAGTCTGGCTTACTTTGTCTAATTCCATTTCTTTCCTTGAAAATATCACAGTTTCATTTCTCTTTAAAACTGTATAGAATTCCATTGTGTTTATGTTTTAGTTACTTTTCTGTTGCTGTGATAAAATACCAAGATGAAAATCAACTTAGAGTAGAAGGGGCTTATTTTGACTTAGGGTCCCAAAGGGATAAGAGTCCATTGTTACAGGAAAGGCATGACAACAGTTAAGGAAACTGTGGTGGCGGGAGCAGGAAGCTGGCTGATCACATTCCCCATCCATACACAAGAAGCAGTGATAGAGAAAAGGAAGTAGACCAAGGCTATACAACCTCAGGACCCATGATGTTCCTCTAGCAAGGCTTCGCCTCTTAAAGGTTCTGTAACTTCCCCCAAAAGTACCACCAAATAGTGCCTCTAGCTGGGGACCAAGAGATAAAATACGTGGGGCATGTCTCAAACACCCACAGAATATATGCCAGGTTTTCTTTATCAATTTATTTTATGGTCATTCAGGCTAATTCTATTTCTTGGGGGTTGTGAATGATACATAAACATGGATATGCAGGGATCTTTGTGGTATGTTGATTTTGAATCCTTTAGGGGTGTACTTGAGAGGAGTATAGCTGGGTCATATGGTTGTTCTTATTTTGAGAACCCCTTTGTTGAGTAGATGACTGAGTTTTGGCACTTAATTTTTGCAGATTTTAGTGCCCTATATGTTATTCTAGGCTGGTCTTGTACAGTCAAGCCTTACCATGAGGACACTCAAATCCAGTTAGATCTCTCCTGCACATGCTCAAGTTTTCCTTTGCTCCATAGGCAGGAAAAGGGTATTGGAAAGAAAAATGTTCTTAAGTCCAGGCCTATTTCTCTGTCTGCATTTAGTTCAGTCTTCAAATTATCTTTTATAATGGAAACTGTTATCAGGAGTGATGACAACAAGCAGGCATCATCCCTTGCTGTATATGGTACCTGCAGCTTTTACAGCAGCTGACCTCATCATATGTGACCAAAACACATGTTTGGGCCAAGAGAATGTGATGCTCATTTATAGATTATCTGAGCCTCATAATTTAGGTGACATGGATCTGGTCTCTAATTTCAAAACTTTGCCTAAGATACTATGTTATATGCTGACAAACTAGGAACATGACACATTTGACAGAAAGGAAGGTTTTTATATTCTCTACTTTCTATTGATCAGAATAATGTGTTCTCAAGGAAATCAGGCTGCAGCGTTCTGGTTATCTGAACTTAAAAAAGTAATTTGTTCTTTTGTGTTTTTCAAACACGTGGTAGTTTATAGAAAGTTATACAATTAAATGAGTTTAGGTATATAGGCTCTTAGGTATAAAGGCATTAGGCTCTTTTTTTTTGAGAGTATCTCTATTTTTTTTAATTTATTTATTTATTAAAGATTTCTGTCTCTTCCCCACCGCCGCCTCCCCTCTCCCTCCCCTTCCCCCAATCAAATCCCCCTCCCACATCAGCCTAAAGAGCAATCAGGGTTCCCTGCCCTGTGGGAAGTCCAAGGACCACCCACCTCCATCCAGGTCTAGTAAGGTGAGCATCCACGAAACTGCCTAGGCTCCCAAGAAACCAGTAGGTTCAAAAACCCATTGCCATTGTTCTTGAGGACTCAGTAGTCCTCA
>NW_026067891.1:15121248-15122278 GCF_014885135.2 Alexandromys fortis | reverse complement strand
GAGTCCAGTATGAAGGTTCCTCAGAAAATGAAACTAGAATTATCTTACGATTCAGTAATTGCCCTTTTGTGTACACATGGAAAAGGATTGATGTCCATATGTTACAGAAATATCTCCACTTCCATTTCTTGTTCACTGCGGCACTGTTGACAGCAATGAAGAATGGAAGCAACCTAAGTGTTCAACACCTGCTGTATGGAAAAGAAAAATGCACACCCAGCATATTCATACACACATATACACATGCATGCACACACAGACACCAGGAATTTTATTCAGCTATAAAGTGAAACTTTCATTAATAACAACATGTGTGGACCTTGGATCTAAAGAAGCTGATCTTTTGGAAGTCAAGAGTAGAGTGGTGTTTCCTGGAGTATGATAGGCTTTGTGGGGCATATGGTGAGATGTTGACCAAAGAGAAAGCGTTTCAAACAAGAGGGATCAATTTTCTTGATGTATTATTGGTATGGTGAATATAATATATTTAATACTTTTAACATTGCTAAAAGGACAAATTTAAAGACATTAAAGACTTTTAGAGACATTTAAAAGACAAACATTGCTTGATATACTTGTTCCTCAGTGTTTACATCAAAACATGCCATTTTATCCATAAATATGGTTATTTACCATTTAAAAGTAACATATTAAAACAATATTTACATGTAAAACGAAATTCTAAAGAAACACAATCTTCCTAGAGTAGTGTGCAGATTTACTGCTTGTGTGTATTTGTGTGTTTTATGTATGTGTTCATGTGGGCCTATGCATATTGTACCAATATATGTGCTAAAGGTCAGAGGTTTATGTCAGGCATCTTCCTTTGTCGCTCTCTACCTGTGAGATAAGGTTTCTCACTGAACCTGGAAGTCACTGCTTCTGCCAGGCTGGTCAGTGAACTCTAGGGATTTGCTTGTTTCTGTGCCTCTTTTCCCAACTCTGGGGCTGTAGACTGCCCATGTCTAGATTTTTGCAGGTGCTGGTAATCAAACTCAAGGTCTTCATGCCTTCTCTCTTGCTCCATTGT
>NW_026067891.1:15116662-15117921 GCF_014885135.2 Alexandromys fortis | reverse complement strand
CTCTCCAGTCCAAAGATCAGTCAGGGTTCCCTGCCCTGTGGGCATTCCAAGGTCCTCCCCCCTCCATCCAAGTCTAGGAAGGTGCGCATCCAAACTGGTTAGGCTCCCACTAAGCCAGTACATGCAGCAGGATCAAAACCCATTGCCATTGTCCTTGGCTTCTCATTAGCCCTCATTGTCCGCCATGTTCAGAGAGTCCGGTTTTATCCCATGCCTTTTCTGTCCCAGTCCAGCTGCCCTTGGTGATCTACTAATATATCAGCCCCACCGTGTCAGTGGGTGGGTACACCCCTCGCGGTCTTGACTTCATTGCTCATGTTCTCCCTCCTTCTGTTCCTCATTTGGACCTTGGGAGTTCAGTCCATTGCTCCAATGTGGGTCTCTGTCTCTATCTCCATCCATCGCCAGATGAAGTTTCTATGGTGATATGCAAGATATTCGTTTGTATGTCTATAGGATTGGGCCATTTCAGCCTCTCTCTCCTCAGCTGCCCAAGGACCTAGTTGAGGACATCTCTCTGGACCCCTGGGAACCCTTCTAGAGACAAGGCTCTTGCCATCCCTAAAATGGCTCCCTTAATTAAGATATATACTTCCCTGCTCCCATATCCATCCTTCCATTATCCCAACCATCCCATTCCCCCAAGTTCGCCCTATCATCCCCTTCTCACTTTTCTCTCCCCATCTCCCCTTTTCCTCATCCCACTCCACCCCCCAGTTCCCAAATTTTTGCCCAGCAATCTTGTCTACTTCAATATCCAGGAGGATAACTGTATGTTTTTCTTTGGGTCCACCTTTTTATTTAGCTTCTCTACGATCGTAAATTATAGGCTCAATGTCCTATATTTTTGGCTAAAAACCAATTATGAGTGAGTACATCCAATGTTCATCTTTTTGGGTCTGGGTTACCTCACTCAGGATAGTGTTTTTTATTTCCATCCATTTGCATGCAAAATTCAAGAAGTCATTGTTTTTTACCGCTGAGTACTACTCTAATATGTATATATTCCACACTTTCTTCATCCCTTCTTCCATTGAAGGGCATCTAGGTTGTTTCCAGGTTCTGGCTATTACAAATAATGCTGCTATGAACATAGTTGAACAAATACTTTTGTAGTATGATAGGGAATCTCTTGGGTATATTCCCAAGAGTGGTATTGCTGGGTCCAGGGGTAGGTTGATCCCGAATTTCCTGAGAAACCGAAACACTGATTTCCAAAGTGGTTGCACAAGATTGCATTCCCACCAGCAATGGATGAG
>NW_026067891.1:15044493-15108418 GCF_014885135.2 Alexandromys fortis | reverse complement strand
AGAAACAGCAACAGGATCCCAAGGGGAAATTTTAATAAAGCCTTGTTGTTGGACAGGTGAATCCTGCCTCTTCTGTAACAGCTTTCGGAAGGTAGATGGACTTTGCCCTGGTAGATATTCTGATGTGGAAGAATTGACTCTGTGCTTTCTAAGTGCACACCTTGGATGATTCTTTTTTTTTTAATTTTTAATTTCCTTTTTTATGCATATGAGTAATTTGCATGCTTGTATGTCTATACATTACTTACATGGCTTGTGCCCAGAGAGGCAGAAGAAGGCATCAGCTCTCTGGGTGTTGTATTTGCAGATCCCTGTAAGATGCCATGTGGTGCTGAAAAGTCAAACCCAGTCCTCTAGAGGTGCAGTTGGTGATTTTAATGCCTGCATCTTCTCTCTAGGCCCCTTGTTGATGATTTTTAAAAGAACAGCTTTTGTTTGAACTGCTGTTGAAAGCATTGTTATTCATAACTAGCAAGAACAGCTTGCAAGTTGGGAAAGAAGTATAGTTCTATACAGATATGGTTGGCCATCAAGAAGTTGCAAATTTAAACACTTATGAATAAGCCTTTCCTATCAGGAAACATCTTTCCTATTCAGAAACATCTTGGAAACTAATATTGACAGGGATGGGAGGGAACAAAGCCTAAGGCTTTGTTGCTTTTTTTTTGTTGTTGTTTGTTTGTTTGGTTGGTTTATGTCACTGTCTATTTGGAAGAATCCTCAAAATATACATACCCTTTGGCCTAGACATTCCTCTCAGGAAACCCTGAAAAATCTAAAGCTAAAAGATACCCACAGCAATAAAAAGCAGTAAACTGTAATAACATACTTTGTGGAGGCTCAGATACTTGGAGACCATACGCAATAAATTTTGTTGTATTCGTTAAAATTGCTAAATGAGAAGATTATGTAGGATTGTTGTTTTTGTTTTTGGAGACAGGGTCTTGCTCTGCAGACCTACCTAACCTGAACTTTCTCTGAAGACTAGTCTGGCCAGGTTTGAGGCATCATACCAGCTTTCCTTTTTTTTTTTTTCTAATTGTTTTTTTTTTTTTATGTCTTTATTTAGTTGCTGCATGTTCTTTGTACACAGCTGTTACAAAATATTATGAGAGAATAATGGCCAGAAGTTTCTACATGTTCAACACAGACACAATTTTCCACTCAAGCTTGGTTAAACGTGCAAATGCAGAATCCAGACACAGAGCCAGCTGTAATGCTAAAGCAACAATAACAGAATAATAACCAATGAGCTAGTCCTGCCAACAACTTAAGCCATGTTTGAGTTGTGAATGCTTCTTTTGGACCTTCTCCAACTGCAATAAGCTTCTACATTATTTTAACTTTGGTTTCAACTTTTTCCCATTTTTATTTATTCTGCTATATTATGGTTTACTGTTTAGAGTCCATGATCTTTGTGATCTTATTCTGGATTAAGGACCCAAGATAAAGATTGCCTTATCTTTTTCCCTTGTGGGGAGTCAGCATTTAATTTAAAAATATTTTTGTTTCTTCCCAATATTTGAGTTTCTGGTTTCGTGATTGTTTACAAAATGGTGATTATGTGTTTTCATTATTTCTTATTTTATAGCTTAATATCCTTGTAAAATATGCTCGTGTCTTCTTTTCTAGCTGTTTGTCCATACAGGAAAAATTAAACACAAAAATAACAAAAGGAGTTCTATAGACACCTCAGAAGGCGTTTATTTCATGTTTCAGGTACAGCATCTTATCACAGTACAGATTTAGTCTTTCTGGAAGTCAGAAGTCTGAGACATGGCTCACCAGGTCCAGGTGGAGGCTGTTCTTATGGGTTGGATTCCTCTTAAAGCTGTAGATTCTGTAGGCTGACTGATTTCTGCACCAGTGACCCCTTTCCATCTTCAGTGCTATCCACGGTTGCTAGAGACATCTTCCGCCATCCCTTCCATCTCCAAGGGCCCTTGTACTTATTTTGGAGCTACCTTGATAATCCAGGATGACATGTTCCCTTTAAAGTCATATGATAAACAGCTTGATTTTATCTGTTAACATTTATTCATTTTTGCCATTTAGGGATTGGAGCAGGAACATTTCTGAGGAGCAATTATTCTGCCTAGCAAAGCAACCAAAAATGTTTTTTGTTTTGTTTGTTTGTTTTGCTTTTTGAAGTAGTATGAATTCACATATTTCCTCACCCTTGCCATGCATGTGTGCATGCTGGGGATTGAACTCAAGGCTTTGTATGTACTAAGCTTCTTCCACTAAGCATATCCTCCGCTCTAAATGTGGATTTTTGATGTATTTGAATTACTGCTCATCCTTACAAAGATTCTATTTTCTCCCCTCAATAGTGGGAAAGCGTATTCTGGTTGGTTCCCTTGGATGTGCTTATTGTTGCCTTTGGTCCCTTCCTTCCTCTTGAGTATGAATAGATGTCTGGAGTCATCTTGTATGCTCCTATCCCAAGTCTGCCATTAGTCATTCTTTCTTGTGAGGTGAGCTTCCTTAGTGCTCCACAGCGACCTGAAGCACTATTAAATAGAGAGCCATGGATCTCAATTTTAATTGTGTAAAATTTTAAATGGTCACATCTGTAAAACTTGTTCTGTCTTTTCTTCTTCTTCTTCTTTTTTTTTTTTCCTATCCTGCTCTCCTCTGTCTTACAGGCAAACATTTAGTTTGTGTTATGGTGAAATATATGGCAGTATGTTTTCCTTTCTCATTTTTCCTGGCTCTCATTCCTCAACATCTACATTAATACATTCTGGAGTTTACTCTGGGACATCTCCAGAGAGACTTCGTTTCTTTTTCTATGCAGCGTAAGTGTTCTGTGGTGAGATCGCCCCACAGTGTATTCCTCTTGGTACATGCCTGGGTTCTTTGCAGTCATCCGCTTTTCCAAATAGCCATTGTCACAGAATCAACCTCATAAGCACCTGCTGTAAGGTAGTAATAATCTTATTTTGTATTGTTTTATTTTCCTGTCTTTTACAAAACTTCCTACCAAAATTATTTGTGTATTTTTGCAAGTTCTTTATGACCACTGTGAAGGCCTTTCCTGGTTGATTACTTGTATTGTAGAGTCTCAGTGAGAAAAGTAAAAAAAGATTTTAGAATCTCAGGGACAAGGTAAAAATCTCCTGGAAGCCCCTGTTGTCCCTCTGTTTAGGTGTCCTCTCAGAGTGCTCCCTCAGTTGGATAAGCATGGAGGAAATAACCAGCACTCTATTATACACACAGCTTGATTATATTGTTGTCTTTACTTGTAATTGTGTTTTTAAAAATATTTTTTCTCTACTATTTTCTCTTATTTTTTTCTTTGTTTCAGGCTGTTTAGCTTTCTGGTTTTTCAGCATTATAAATAATATCGTGTGTATAAAGACTTTTTAAAATTTTTGATGTTCTGAAAATTGGTTTTTGTAAAACTCTAAACAAGAAAGAAGCCTGTATTTGTTAAATATAGTGATCATCTTGTTTTCATCATAACTTGAGAAGTAAAGTCGGTAAGAGATTGTCATCTTGAACCCTTTAGCGAGTAAATTCCATTTTTCTTCTTTTTCTTTTGGTAGGACCTTAGAAATGAAGTTGAAAAACTAAGGAATGAAGTGAATGAGAGAGAGAAGGTAGTGGAGAAGCATTGCAGGAGTCTGCCGAGTGAAAGCAGTACAAAGCTCCACACTGCAGAGGAAGTGCTTGGGTGTCTAACAGAAAGTGGAACTCAAAAGAATCTGCTGCTTCAGGTAGGATGCCATTTTTTTCCTTTCATATGTCAGTCACTTTTGAATGCAGTAGTTTATTCTAAACTCTTGCAAGGACTCTATTTGAGACAGAGTCTCTTGTAACCCTGGCTAGTCTCAGACTCACTTTGAGGCTGGGGTGACTGTGAGCCTCTGACTGTCCTATCTCCTCCTTTGGTGCACTAGGATCCGAGGTGTATCCTACCACTGGCACCTTAACAGAGTTCACTGCTGTCTGTGGTACTTAGAGCTTCCCTTATGGTTGTCATGGTCCTCAGCTGGTAGGAAGAGAAATGCTTACCCAGGTCACATGATAAATCCAATACCCTAACTGGATTTGCTCCTGTGCCCAGCCTGCTCAGTCCTTTGCCCATTTCCTCTCCTGTTTAGTCTTAGAATTCCCTTCTTATTTGATCAATATACTGAATTTCTGAGATTCAACCCAGGTAACAGTGGTGGATTAAATCCAGGTATTTAATGTCACTACCTACTACTGATACTTCATTGAACCAGAGTGTAGAGGCGGGAAAGTGTATGTCCAAGGGCTGTGTAGGAGAATTGTACAAAAGAAGCTGGGAGTTAACAAAATTTTTGATGTTACATGTGTTTGGACGAGTGGGTCCTGCACAAGGTTCAGTTTCACCACTGTGGTACATAATAGAGAATAGCAAGCAAGAATCAAGCTGACTTAAGCTACAGCTCAAGAAAGACTCAGCAGACATAAGATGTGGCCAATGCCTTTGAAACAGATTTAACTGATATTTGAGGCAGGTCTAGGTGACCTTCCTCTCCAGCAAGAGCTCTCTGGAGAATGTAAAGCAGAGGCTCCTGGGGGCCACGGGAGGCCGGAGAGACTCACAGAGTGGAAATGGCAGTGGAGGGAGTCAGGTGAGTGAAGTGTACAGACCCCAGCCAGGGAGACACCTCCTCAAGGAGAAAAGGGTGAAAGATTCTGGAAGCTGACTATTCTTACAGCTGGTTTTCACCTGTCCATCTCCTAGGAAGTCTACTTTGTTCTGTCCATTTCCACACTCACTGAGTTTCTGAGTACTTTAATATTTAAAAGGTGAGTGGACTAAGTTCATCAAAAGGGAGAAAATCTTGAAGAGGCAATTCAAAGGCTTAAGAGAATGAAGGTGCATAGAAATTGGGACAGGTAGCTCATGCCTATAATCCTAGCACTTGGAAGGCTGGGACAGGAGGGTCATGAGTGTGAGGACAGCTTGGGCTATAGAATGAGACCTTATCTAAAGGGAATGGGGGAGAGTTTTTAGTAGAAATGCAACAATATAGCTTTTTAAACCTACAAAAACCTGACAACAAAACCGTATAAAATAGGGAGTAAGATCAGGATCCATGGGGATAATTCAGTGGGCATAAGTACTTGTCATACAAGTCTCATGACCTTAGTTTGATTCCCAGAACCCACATAGAGGTGGAAGGAGAGAACTTACTGACACACATACTCAAACACACACACACACACACACACACACACACACACACACACAGAGAGAGAGAGAGAGAGAGAGAGAGAGAGAGAGAGAGAGGAGAGAGAGAGAGAGAGAATGAGAATAAAGATCAGAATCTAATACAAATAAAGATATCTAGAAAAGAAGAAATGGCCTATTAGAAATTCAGTATGATTGCTCACTTAAACCTTTTCAGCACTAGAGTTAGAAAGTTGAACATAAAAGTTGTGCAAGTCTTCCACAAAACATAATTAAACAAGAAGATAGGGAAAAGGTAAAGATAAGAAAATTAGAGGCATGGTTCAAGAGTTCCAAAATATGACTAACTGAAACTCCAGGAAGCAAAGTAGGCAAAGCAGGTCCAGGTATCAGGAGCCGTATCCCAGAATGGAAGGACAGTTGTCCCTGCACAAGGGATAAAGGAAGACCCATAGGCTGAGGTGAGGCACTGTGATATTTCAGAGCTTGGTGATTAAGAAAGGATCTGAAAGGATCCAGAGAGGGGAGCAAGATAGACTGTGCAGCAAGAACTGGGACTCAGAGTGACATCAGAACTCCCAACAGCCGCTTTAAACACTGAAGATAGGGGGTGATGCTCTCAGACTTTAAGGAGAAATGATTTCCAAACTAGCATTCTGTCTTCAGCTAGTCTGTCGGCCAGTGAGAGAGCCAAGCAAGGTATTTTTCAGGTATGTGGTGTCTTAAGGTGTCTTGCATGCACTCTTCAGGAAGTTCTTGGTAGAAGAGCCATATAGACAATAGAATTAACACAGGAGAGATAAAGGATCCAGAAAATAGTGGTTTCCCCAGGATGTGCTGAAGGGAAGTCCAGAGTGACACTGAGCTAAGTGTAGAGTCCAGGTTAGGGTCTTGAGGGAGGGTGTCATCTGGGAAACTAGCAGAACTGATCTATTACTGACGTATTTGACCCTATTGGGAGGGATTTAATTTTTTCCTTAGAATTTGGAGAAAGTTTGCAGTTTATAATAATTTTATGAACTAAATAGGCAAATAGAACAAACTAGTTACTAATTCCAAGAGTTCAGAGAACTGAATGTGACTCAGTGTGATCATGAATGCTGCATTGCTCAGCAGTGTTTGTGTGGCTGTAATGTAATGCAAATATTGTTTCAACTAGTTATAATATAGTTGTTAGGGAAGGCCTTGAGATGCAGATGATTTGTAAAAGAACTAAATCCCAATACTCCTGACTGGAGCCAGTTGGTAAAGTTGAAATGTAAGAAATCAAGAACCACAAGAAGGAGAATGTCATGGTCACATCTGAAGGCAGAACAGAAGTTGCGCCTAAGGAATTGCAACTTGGCTTTGCCTGTGAGTGAGCCTTCGAGGTGAGACCTGTTCCCTTATTAAGCTTTCCAGTGTAGTTTGGTGGTGAAAACATGAGAATAATGAAGCTGCAGTTGTGTCAACACAATCCTAGAGAGGCAGTGTTGGCCGATTTCTAGTTCTTCCCGTTATAGTTCAGTGGACTCTTACAGAGCATTGCCCATTTCTTTCTTTGTGAGTACAGAATTCTTTCTAAATGATTGGCATGTTAAATTAATTCTGTTCCCTGCTCAGGAGGTAGATGTGGATCTTATCCCTTGCTTCCCTCAAAGAGTGAACAAAACCCTGGCTTAGGAATCACCAGGTTGGGAATAGATATTGTACTTGAATTTGGCCAGAGACTAGAGATGCAGTCTCCTAGGCCTGTTATATTTTCTAAGGGGCCAGGGATGGGAACTGCATTGTGTGTCATGGAGAAAGAGCCTCATGTATGAGCACACCTTAATGCTTATTTGCAGTCACAGCCTTTTTTAGCCTTGTGTATGTCAGTGGTTTTGTGTTTATAGTTTTAGAGGAGACTAAGACTTTGTTGGATGTAAATATGTAAGCTCTCTAATGACCTGGCATGTTGACTGGGTAAGAAATGGACCCAGGGGGCATGAAATGACAGGGTAAACCTAGGGATGGTATTAGCTCATTGGAGCAGAGTACCATATCCACAAAAGGACAATCACTGTGGCTAGTAAAGGCAGTTCATGGACAGCCACCATCCTCGGTCACCTTGCTGGTATGCTGCTTGCTCTCACCCAGTAGTGGTATGCAAATGATGTTGCAGCACAGCTGTGTAGTTGTCTAATGTTTGGGGATGATGGAATTATTTAGGGGACATATGAATTTTGTGGCAAAATAAGATATCTTCCCTTTAAAGAGTTTAAGAACTATACACACATACATATTTGCATATATATGTATGGTGTGTGTGTGTATGTGTGTGTGTATTGGATAAAAACTTTGTTATGATTAGTTTCATTTCCTTAGAAATCCAATGAAAAAGATTTGGAAGTAATATAGCAGAACTGTTTGTTATTTAATGACTTCAGAGGAGCTCAAGTTTGGGAACGATGACTTAGTAACAGAAAAGTGTTCTCAGCAGTCACCAGGCAGCAAACTCATCTTCTCTAAGGCAAGCTTGACTGAATTTGGGTGTCCACATGCGGATGTATTCATGTTACTTTCTGAAACTTATCTGATGACTCCTTTGATAATGCTGTCTTACTGATAACTTAGCTTATAATGGGTGGGATGGGGAGGCTTTGTCTAACCATTCTGCAAATTATTATCCTTGTCTGGTCATTCTGGTTTGCTGTGCACCTGATACCAAGAATTTCTAGCTTTTCTTGGAGAGGAATCGTGTATCTGCTCCATCAAGGATCCTTTCTTGAGAAATGTTGGATTCTAAGCAGTAGGGAAGTTGTCCTGATGAAATGCTGGCTCTTCCTTATCTGGTCCCCATTGTTGGTCTAGTCTCCTTTGCTCTTAACAAACTAGTGCTTGCCAATGCCTGAAAGCACAGTTGATGCTCTGTGTGCCTTTGTTTATGTCTGCCCATCTAAGCCCTGAGTATCCATGCAAACACCTGTGTAGGCTAACCTTTCTTGATCACACAGCATTGTACTGGCCCCTCTTTTGTAGCATACTCTCTTCCTCTAGTTGTTGTCCTTGGCTCTACCTCTCTGCTTCTCCTACCCTGCACCAGGTGAAGCACCATTGGCTGGTACTTTAGGGGTGAGAGTAGGTACTTATCTCTGAATCCAGTGCGCAACCCTATACTTGGCTCTGGAAATGTGAGTTTAGTGATTACATGAATGAATTATATGAATGAATATGGCAACCTGACCCACAAAAGAAGAGGTGTTAAATGTAGGACAAGTCCTTTAAACCTTTTTAAAAATTAGGCAAATTAGTTCCCTGATGAATGGTTGATTGTGTCTTGTGGTTTTGTGAAAGGTGTTTTTCAAAATAAATAACAAACTGGACAGCATGGGCATCAGCCACTGGACAGATGTAGGCACTTAGACTGGTATAGAGCTGGAGGCTGCCCTGGGCCATACCACCCTGTAGTTATTCTATTGTGGAGTGGACATTTAAGGGCCCACGGCAGGAACCAAAGTGGCTATAGAGGTTACATTGGATGGTTTGGCCAGGATTTGTTTTTTATTAGGCACAGAAGTATTTTAGCAACCAGTGCCTTCATGGTGCTTTAGTGGCAGACCAGTCCTGGGCCTGGCTGGATGAGCAATGATCCGCCCATTGGCTCTGACAGTTCGTGTGTTGGCACCTGGAGGTCCTCGTGAGAATGTCAGCCTGGGTGAGAGGAGCCCCTGGGCTGACTGGGAATCTGGAGCCTGGAGCTTTCTCCTGTTTCTGTCATTCCACTTAGGACAAGTGCAAGAACTAAATCTCAGCCAACGTTTGGCATTTTGATTTGGACCAAACTTAGTGGAACTGTTGAGGTGTACACAGCCTGTAGTAAATTAGCTGTTTTGAAACTAGACGGTTTAGGTCAGGTAGTTTCCTGGTTAGTTTTATGTCAACTTAATACAAGTTAGAGTCATCTAAAAGGGCAAAGCCTCAATTGAGAAAATGCCCCCATAAGACCCCGCTGTAGGATGTTTTCTTGATTAGTGATTGTTGGGGTAGTGCTCCGTCCATTGTGGGTGGTGCTGTATCTGTGTTGCTGCTTCTAGGTTCTAGAAGAAAGCAGGCTGAACGAGCCTTGGAGAACAAGCCAGTAAACAGCATCCCTCGATGGCCTCTGCTTCCAAGTTCCTGCCCTGTTTAAATTTCTGTCCTGGCTTCCTTCAGTGATGAACTATAATGTGTAAGTGTAGCCAAAGAAACACTTTCCTCCCCAACTTGCTTTTGGTCATTATGTGTCATTTCAACAATAGAAACCCTAACTAAGATAGGTACTTTAGAGGGATACATTTCTGTGGATTTATAGGATTTAGTTATTAAACTTTGCTGCTATAATGTCTTAGTTATATTTAGTTAATTGAACAAAATGTTTATAATCGTATAAAGCTGGTTGAATATTTTAATATTTATTACATTTATTTATTTTGTGCTGCGACGGATCTGTCCCTCATATAACCATGGGTACCAAGACATTGCATGGGCATTTGGTAGTATCCACATCTTAGCAATTTTTAAACTATTCTTCAAAAATGCTGAAGTATTTGGCAAAGGTTTTAATCTGTTGTACAGGCCTTATTGCAGATTGCAGACAAAGAATTGTAAATTACATTTCAGAATTGTAAATTTCTGGTGTCAATTTAGGAACCCCCAGCTGTTGCAGTCATACTGTCTTTGTTCTGTTCCAGTGGTTCTCAACCTTCCTAATGCTGCGACCCTTTTATACAGTTCCTCATGATGTGACCCCCAGCCACAAAATGATTTTCATTGCTACTTCATAGCTACAATTTTGGTATGGTTATAAATCGTGATGTAAATACCTGTGTACAACATTTCCGATGGTCCTAGACGACCCCTGATAAAGAGTTCGGTTGAGAATCACTGCTTTATTCCCTCAAGAAACGTTTGCTTTTCAAATGGTTGTTCTTTCTGTGTAGAAAATGTGGATTTCTTTTGCTGTACCCTTGGCCATTTGTGTTGATTTAGGATTTATCTTCTGCCCATTTTTACAAAGAGCTCAAGGCTGTGATGTTGCTTCTGTTCCTGCTGAGCATTGTGTGGTCCTGAGAATTAATGCTTGGGTGCCGAGGGAGCTGGCAGAGAGTGTGTGCAGCTCCCTGCTATATGTTGCTTGTCACAGCTGTGCTTTCCAACTTGGCTGTGACGTGGTTTGGAGATGCGGCTGCGTTTTGTGAGTGTTGAAATAAATGCCTTTGTTGCAGTGTTGTGGCACAGCTGATGAAATAGGTCCCATCCATCTACCAGGTCACCAAATTTCCTGATTAGCGGAAGTGATGCATTAAGCCTTCTCTTCACTGGTTTGCTGTCTCTTCAGATTGTTATCTGCACTGTACATGTTTCCTCTTCAAGGTCTTAAGGAACAGGTGGCAGAGCAGAAACTGCCCCCTGCCCTTGTTGGGTACAGAATGTCATTCATACTACTTATGATCTCTGGCCTTTGACAAGTCACCAGATCTCTTTGAAATGTCACAGATTCTAATCTGTCCTTCTGAGGGGATAAAGACTAATGGAGGCACACTCATAGGTTTCCTCTAGTTTGCGTGCTCCAGAAGCTAGTATAGTCTTGAGTTCAGTGGCCATGAGGAACAACTTTGGGGACAACTTGGAGGTTCTCACAAACACTCGATGGGATGCTCTGGAGAAATGGAGAGAGTGCCATGCATGGACTTTAAAGACAAAGATCTTGGACTTTGGCCTCTGTTTTTGACTTAATGTAGACCTGGTCACTCCTAAATGGTTGTGTGATGTCTCCCTCTAAATCTTAGAATACCCAAGAGAGAATTGTGCTGGTTGAGCACAGCCCCAGAGCCTTGCTCACAAAGGAGCAGTGTTGTCCTGTGCACTGCTGCTATATCTAAGGGACATTCTGGTTAGGCGGGAGAATAGTGGTGAACAGGGCGATCTCTCCTAAGGCTATGGAGGATGCCGTGCAGAGCCACACATGGAGATGTGTGCCAAGTTCAGTGCCATGTTGGGAGACCTCCTGTTGAACTGTTCCATGTTTAGAGATGCTGGAGGAGAGGGTTGGTGGCACCTGCTCAGCAGGTGGTTCTTATTGCCCACCAACCCCTGGCAGCCTAGCTCTCTTCTATGCCAAGTAGATCTACTGGCTGTCAGCTCTGCTGAGGGTGCCAAATGACTTCATTCTAATGGGGCATGAGTCAGCGCAGGGGAATAGGTGATTGATGAAATGGGACGCAAATGGCTCCGACGAGTTCATTTATTTAACATGGGTGAGCAATTTGCTTCTAGGAAGACGTTGACTCACTCTGACTTCCATTATGCAAAATATCCACAGGAATCTCTGCTCTTAAGATTCATATCAGTCCCTGTGTTCCCCTCTTACCTATTTAATCATCAGTTCAGCGAGTGTTTATGGCAGGATTTGATTTGTGCGAGACACCAGGCCTGGTTTAGGATAACGGCTATATGCTTTGCTTAGCCTGAACAGGTGGTTGGCACAAAAGCTCTGGGTAAAGGTGGGTGGGTGAAACTCTGAGACTGTGTTAACAATGTCAACCTTGGATCAGGGGGTGGAGCCAGTGAGTAGTTGGCAGGAATTTGTCATAGAGAGTATGGAGGAGCTAGGAATATGGTTAGAGAGGCACACATGAAGGAGTAGGAAGGGACTTGGAGATTTGCAGGCTCTTTTAGTTTGGGGATGAATGGAGAGATGCTATCCTGCCTAAAACAAAAGTAGCTGGTTGCCTTTGAGCCCCTGTGAGCTAGCCAGTTTTTACCCCAGCACATGACTCCCGAGTCTTTATTGGTAAGTAGAAGAATAGAGACTTAGTTAAAAACTGCCTTTGGTGGCGATGGCAGTACTGGTGCTGGTGGGACAAGAAGTCCTCCAGGTCATAGCCTGAGCGACATAGTACTGATGGGAGTTGGGGGTGGGGTGGGAAGAGCAGATGATAATTAAAATATTAGGAGATTCAGGTTCACCCTCTGTGTCAGAGTGGTGACGCTGTGTTCACACCTTCTTCTGTTCCATGATACACAGTCCATGTGTTAGCTACTAATTGTACTGGCTTTGTTAAGTTCACAAAGACTATGTCTTCAGGAATCTGGACTATCCAGTTTCCCTTTTCCCTGTGTACAAAGGAAGAATATCAGGGTAGTGTTTTGAGTCTGTAAATAATCCTGATTTCCAAATACTCACCTTTTAGTTTTAGCATCCTTTTATGTCTGTTGGCCAATTTGTTTATTACAGTGATGATTGCCAAATGGTTATGTTTTCTAATCCCATCATCCTTCCCTCACTTACTAATTACCATTTTACTGTAAGGAAAAGCCTCTTCTTATGTAGTCATTTGTATTAATTTTTGACTTTGTGAATTCCTATCTTATATAATTATTTTAATGTTCAAACTGTCTCATGTTTACCTGGCAAGAGCTTTTTTGAAAATGACCTCTTCTGGACAAAGTTTTATCATTATTTATCCATTTATTTATTAGCTTTGCGGGATTATAATTGAAAACATCAAGTTTTGGTGGCTGAGGGTATAGTTCATCGACATGTGGAGTGCTTGCCTAACATTCACAATTCCCTGGGTTTAGTCCCTAGCACCAGTACCACACACACACACACACACACACACACACACACTCACACAGGTATACAGTTTAATATTTTGATGGCCATTGTGAAATCACCACAGTCAAGATACCTAACATAGTCATCACCTCAGAGTGTTCCCATGGTGTTTTTGAAGAGCATGTTTACGATCTACCTTTGTAACGGATGTCAAGTGTGAGACTCTGTTGTTCACCTTGGTCCTCATGCTGCGTGCCACCTCTCTGGGATTTACTAGTATAACTGAAACCCTATTTCTCCACCCCTTCCCAGGTCCTAGTAATCAGTGCTCAGATAATTAAGACTGCATTTTCTGGCACAACAATGCCGGAGGCACATTTTCTTGTCTTTGATTTCGTCTGTCCAGTACTGGAGTTAGCTGTTTTTCCAGATGTCTCTGGTTCCTTGGCAGAATTTATCTTAATCTGCTCTGTAATTTCATAAGATTATAGTCATTGTCAATTGCTTTTTAGGTAACGTCAAAACTGTTAATAAGCAACTTTCTAAATCCCTAAATTGTGAAGGGGCTGCACCAGAATTTGAACTTGAAGGCTAGTTCACATTTGTGAATGCTGAACCACAAAACTGTATCCCCGTTTCATAACAGAGGAACTAATCCTCGTGGGGTTGACAATCTGCTTTTCCAAGACTGTTTTGCTAATTAGCAGTAGTCCAGCCTAGCCTCTGTCATCACCTTGTTCTGGACACCGCCAAGTGCCACTCACTTGACCTCTTCCACTCTCCTGTATGGCTCTGTTTCAGGTTTTACTAGGTTTTTCTTGGTGAGTGTTTCTGTGAAGCAGCATCTAGTGTGGTGAGGTATTCCTTAGAGTGTCCTGACATCAGGTCAGCAGCTCTGAGCGAGTGTGGCTGAATCAGGTAGCTTTGAGGATCTTTCAAAACAGCTTTTGGATGTTGGTAGCATGGCTCTCTACTTTGTGTTGAGTATTAGTTAGCTTCATGTTACTATAGTGAAACACATAAGATGATTAACTTATAAAGGGAAAGGTTTTTTTTTTTTTTTGTGTGTGTGTGTGTGTGTGTGTGTGTGTGTATAGTTTTGGAGGTTCCAGCCCAGGATTGGAGTTCATTATGTTGAGCAGGCAGTGAAAGGGAAAATCTGGCAGAAAAACTGCTCACTTCAGGTCTAGGAAGCAAAAGAAAGAGAAGAAGAGGATAGAGTCCTATAGTTCCTCTTAAGGGTGCATCCTCAATGACCTAGCACCTCCCACCAGGCATCATGTCTCAAAGCTTCTGCTACCTCCCAGTGGCACCACGCTGATGGACCTTTGGGCACTGTGCAGACTGTCATTCTCAATTTCTCCTGCAGGTGGTGCTGTGTGACTGTGGCCTGAGCTCGAGTCTGGCTCAGAGCCTTCAGTCTGTGGTTTTAAAAATCCAGACCTAGACACATGTGTTTGCATAATGGCAGGCCTTATTCCTCGGCTTATTACCTAATGTCAGATGCCCATTGTCATTTCCAGGAAAAGCAACAGTCAGACTATGAAGGACTGACGGGGGATTTAAAGACGGAACAGAGCACATATGCCCATCTGGCAAAGACGCTGCAGGACTCAGATAGGTAAGTTTCTCTTCTGATACCACAACCACACCTACTTCCTGCTTAGTCGTGCTGGTTTCTGAGTTTGGGGTGGGTGGGGAAGGTCACAAATCCCTCTAGCCTAGTAAACTTTCAAAGCTGGTGAGTCTCCTTTAATGGTCAAATCTACATATTATCCACGAGTCAATCAGGATTGATTAGAGCAACAAAATTAGCTTTAAAATCGAGTGAATGTTCTGAGTTTTCAGTTCTTGATTTTGTAACTAGAAAGTTGTTCCATGTGCCTTCCATGAGGAAAATTCTATTGCACATGATCCTCCAAAGCCAAGAAAGGTTAGGTGACTTGTCCAGGGTGTGTTGGCAGACCCCTGGGATTTGGCCCCATCTTCATGTCTTGAAGTGAGTCATGTCTGTAGAATTGCTGAAATCATTTGGTACCGTTGAAGGGTGGAGAGGAAAGGCAGCTGTGGCTGGTGATGTCGCTGTCAGCCTCCTGTCACAAGCTCTAGCTCTGTGTCCCAAGGCAAGTGGCTTGTGCTGACCTCTTTTTGCACCTCTCTGAATCATCTGTCTATCCTCAGGGTAGTTCTAATTGAAAGGCTATGGTATCTTGTGTTTATTTCAAAACAGTAGAGGAACTGAGGTAGGTATGGTTGTGATGGGACAAGATTGACCACAGCTTCCTGGTTATTGGTCTAGGGTGTGGAGATGTACAGAAGGGACTCCTTACTTTGTCTTTTTTTAAAAAATAATTTCCAAAATTTCCGTAGTTAAAAGCGTGACCGTCCCCTTTCCTTCACCTATGCCCTTTGCTATTGCCGCACTGGGCTCTTCAGTGTTCCCTGGACTGTGCAAACCTGCCTCTGCTATCAGCTGCCATTCCCTGCCCCACGGTCCCTGCCCTTCCTTGCACTATCTCATAGCATGCCTTCAGGCTAGCCTAGGTGTTACAGTCAGGAGGCCTACCTGATTCTCAAGTCAGCTGCCCCTCTATGCCCCTCCCCTTTTCTCAGGGCAAGATCGTCTGCAAGGCCTGACAGAGCAGGTGCTAGGGAGTACTGTTTAGGAATGCCCTCCTCTAGCACTGATCCTCCAGGTTATGAGGTAATTCCCAGATTCAGAGGTGAAATGAGTTTAGATACGGCGGAAAACATGCTGCTGGAACTAGGTGTGGACATAGCTCAGGAAGCCTGGCTGTTTCACTCTGGAGAGGGCATGGAGTCAGGGGAGAGAGAGAACAACTTTTTCTTTCATTGTACAGCATCTCTGACAGAGCCAGCATAGATTCTGGACTCAGAGACTTTCTGGGTCAACGTGACTGCTCTTAAGAACTCTCAGCATCCAAATGGTTCCTAGTTTCATAGCTCTTTCCTAGTGAATAAAAACATGGATGAGACTGAAGAGGGCCAGGGCTGCAACTAATGAACAAGGATGCTTAAAAGGTTTCATACTCATCTTCAGGCCTAGATCCACACCCCAGCCCCAGCACTTAGCAGGTTTGAGCTTGTGGGTTTCATCTCTAACACTGAGCCCCAGTATGTGTGTTTATAGTGCAGAGATGGGTTGGCCTGCCTACCCTCTTAACCTAACCTTTGCCTATCTCCCAACACATTTTTATGCCTCCCTCCCTCCCTCCCTCCTTCCCTCCCTCCCTCCCTCCCTCCCTCCCTCCCTCCCTTCTTCCCTCCCTTCCTGTCTCTCCTTTTCTCTCCCATTCCCCTCTCTCCCTCCCTCTCTCCCTCCCTCCCTTCTTAACCTCCTCCTTTCCATCTGCCCATCTTTTATCCTATCTACTTTCAACTTACCTGCCTCCAAATCTGCTTAGTTTATCTACTTCTCTATCTACCCCATGTCTGCCAGCCTTGGTAACATTGCTATATAAGAAATAGTGGTTTGAATGAGAATGGCCCCTTGGTCCTTGTTGCTGGAACTGTTTGAGATGGATAAGGAGCTACTGTGGGTGGGCCTTGAGGGTTGGAACCCACACCATTCTCAGTGTTGTCTGACTTTTGCTTGTGTATGGTCATGGACTCATCACTCTCTGAAACTGTAAGGTACAATAAACTCTTTCTTCTTTAGGCAGTAGTAGGCATCTCAGCTCTATACAAAAGTAACTAAGACACAAGGTTTGATACTATGTAAACTTCAGTGCCCTCTGGCAGGCAGGAAGCTTTCAATAAATGGCAGCACTTATTAGGAATAGCAACACCAAAAGCCCAGCTTCCTGGTCCCAGCCTGCACACACACACGCGCGCACACACACACACACACACGTATGTATATATAACTATGGGGTTTTGGATCCTCAGACCTTGGAGCAGAGGACACAGTTGCAGATGAGAGCTATTGAGTTCCTGTTTGTAGTTTTATTACTGCTCACTCTGGAAATATAGTAAATGTACCTATATGGTGCAGGAGAATTGTCTATATTCTGTCAATCATGTTATAATTAAACGCTGATTGGCCAGGCAGGAAATATAGGCGGGAAAACCAGACAAGAAGTAAAAATTATGTAATCAGAACAGAAGAATTCTGGGAAGGAGGAAGTTGATTCCTCCCATTCCTGCCCAGACCACTGGAGCAGCAGGATGTGACCTGCCCCATTGAAAAAAGGTATTGAGCCACATGGCTAACATAGATCAGAAAAATGGGTTAATCAAGATGTGAGAGTTAGCCAGTGAGAGGCTAGAGCTAAAGGGCCAATCAGCTTTATATCTTGTAGAGACCTATGTGTGATTTTTCTCTGAGACCAAACAGTTGTGGGAACCGGGCAGGACAGAAATACAAACAAGCAGGCCCCTTCATGTTGTACCTATAAGTATACTTGTGATTAAAGTGAGAAAGGAAGGGATAGCCCCATGAGCTGGGTCACTTTAGACTGGCAGTACTAAGAAGCTGGTGACTTTAGTTCCATATTACAGAATGGAAAATGCTTGCTAGGGTGTTAAGGGCCCCGCTTGACTCTCAGCGAGTCTCTCAGACTCTACTGTGAAGAATGATCAGAGTTCAGACCTTCTAGGCTTCTGAGCTGATGTCCTTGTGGATGTACCCTCACTTCAAGGATGAGTTCAGTTGTTGCTTAGCCTCAGCAGTATGGGAGATATTTGGGACTAAATCTGTATAGATCACAGGGACACATAGATCATATATTACCCACTATGTACTGTAGGCTTTATAGATCATATAGTACACGCTAAAGATGTGGGATATCCTTCTATATATGTTTGCTTTTATTGGTTAATGCATAAAGATGTTTTGGCCAATGACTTAGCGGAGTAAAGTCAGGCAGGAAATCTGAACAGAGATATATAGAGAGAGTAGGTAGAGTCAGAGAGATGCCATGTAGCTGCTGAAGGAGACAGACAGCTGGAACTTACCAGTAGGCCTCAGCCTCATGATGATACACAGATTAATAGAAATGGGTTAATTTTACATGTAAGAGCTAGCTAGAAATATACCTAAGTTATTGGCTGAGCAGTAATTAATATAATTTCTCTGTGATTATTCGGGTCTGGGCAGCTGGGAACAAAAGAGCAGCCTCCACTTACAATGTACCATAGGCACTGTAGATCATATAATACACACTATGCACTGTAGACTTTATAGATCCATAGTACATACTATGTACTGTAGACTTTATAAATAATATAGTACATACTTTGTATCATAGACTTTATAGATCGTATTATACACACTATGTGCTGTAGGCTTTATAGATAATACAGTACATACTATGTACCATAGGCATTGTAGATCATATAATACACACTATGTACCGTAGACTTTATAGTTCATATAATATACTCTATGTGCCATGGGCTTTATAGATCATATAGTACACACCATGTACCGTCGGCTTTATAGATCATATAGTACACACTATATACTGTAGGATGTTAATAATATCCCTAGTTCTGCCTGCAAGCTGGTGCCACAGTGCCCCATCCCAGTATGGTTGTGGCAACGACAAATGTCTTTAGATATGGCCACATGTCTTCTATAGAGTAAAATTCTCTCCAGATGAGATTCCCTACTGTAATTCCCAAGAACCAGAATTTATGGCTCATCAGATGAGGAAGGAGGGAAATGATGTAGATTCTTGCTGAGTGTCCACCAAGCTTTCTCGTGTAACGTTCTCGCTTAACCCCCAAAACCAGCTCAAAGGAAAGATATTATTATCTCATTTTATGGCTGAGACAGCTTAGTGGACTGACCTGGATCTATAGAGTGGGTTAGTGGCACTTCTTTCATTGAACTTTGTGTTTGTGCTCCTGGCCATTCTCTTCTGCAACCCTGTTTCAAGAAGAATGTTCAGTGCCTGTTTCTCTCTGAGCAAAATGCCTTTGCTATGCTGGCTATTCATACCTTGCAAGGACTCTCGAGTTGGGAAAACCTAAGTGATAGACTTGAAGCATGAGCCCAATGGCAGGAGCTTCACTAAAACTCTCTCCTTTGCTTCCAAGTTAAATGTTTTGGCAGCATGCCACATGCAAGCCAAGCCAGTGCTGTGCTTTACCCCTGGAAGGGTTTCCATCTGCTAAACAAATTGACCATTGAGATTATTTGAAAGTGGAAGTA
This sequence comes from Alexandromys fortis, assembly GCF_014885135.2. Taxonomy (NCBI): domain Eukaryota; kingdom Metazoa; phylum Chordata; class Mammalia; order Rodentia; family Cricetidae; genus Alexandromys; species Alexandromys fortis. The sequence goes on along the minus strand of NW_026067891.1, from coordinate 15,089,509 downwards.
GATAAAAGTTTTCTATAACCCTTCCTTTGCATGGAGACTGCTTCACAGCGAACTGTCCTCAACACACAAGCAGAGAAGAGTAGATAGAGTGGCTTATTTCTTCCGGTGTGTGTGTGTGTGTGTGTGTGTGTGTGTGTGTGTGTGTGTGTGTGTAGATAGATATAGTTGTAGATATAGATATATTCCATTGATGGAACTGGAAAAGTGGGGCTTGAGTCTTGCACACATAAATAAGCCCAGCAATAGCTTCTAACCACTCTGGGAAAATATGATAAAAGCTTATGAGCCTTCTTCCTAGAAAAATCCATATATATACATTTTTACAGATAATTACAGAGCAGTGATAAACCCTTTTAGGGAACAGTATGTCAGATATTGGATGTTTTAAAATGAAACTTTCTGCTGGGCAGTGGTGGCGCACACCTATAATCCCAGCACTTGGAAGGCAGAGGCAGAGGCAGAGGTAGAGGCAGGTAGATTTGTGAGTTTGAGGCCAGCCTGGTTTACAGAGTGAATTCCAGAACTGCCAGAGATATACAGAGAAACCCTGTCTCAAACAACAGAATCAAAAACAAAACAAAAATAAGTAACCCAAATGTCAAACTTCACAGTAGGCTCAGAGCTCTGCTTTGTGAACTGTATCTCTAGTACAGGAGTCAGCTGGATCTCCATGCTCCTCTGAGAGCTGGGTGTATGTCTTTCAGATCATGTGGTACTTGCACATGGATGTAAGTCCATAGCCTCCATTTGAATCTTCACTGTCTAGTAGAATAGCCATTAGCTAAGTGGCTACTTACACTTACTTTCAATTTAACAACATTAAACATTCAGTTCCTTGGTACATTAAGCCCCATTTCAGATGCTGAGTAGGCATATTAGCTAGTGGTTGCTGTATTGGACAGTATATAGAACATGCCTGTCACTGGAGGAAGTTCTGTTGGACAGAGTTCCTCATGATTGCTGCGGCTCTAACAGGCATGTCTTTTTCATGGCCTCATTGGGTTCTGGGCTTCTTGAACTGTGGTTGACCCACATGTGAAACTCAACAAACAAACCGTCCTCTGGAAAAGCTCATTCATACTGTGCATTTCAAGCTTGGTTGAGTTAGTGCAATACAGTTCTATAGACCCTGAATTGGTCTGTTTCTGGCTTGCTGTAAATTCACATTTTCTTAGTTTGTCTTCCCTCTTGGCCCTCACCCTTAACCCTCACTCCTACTCCAGTATGACCTCTTTGATGGGAACAGAACAGAAATCTGATTTCTCCCTCCTGAAGCCTGAGTGCTGAGTGTGAGAGCCTCTTAGTAGCTAAGCCTTCTCAAGGTATTATTCCAAACAGTGGACCATTCTGGAGAATTAGATTCTTTCCACTTGCTATGTCTCTAGTAGACACTAGTAAGGAATGAGTTTAAGTAAGTGGGGAACAGTCAACCTGATTTTTATATTATATGCTCAGTTAAAAATGTTGCCAGAAAATTTCACAAATGTAGGAGACTATTTAAGCAAGAAACACATAGTTCTCCCTTGCATGTTCAGTGGCATTGAGACTGTGTGGAAATACTCGTGGAGAAAAAGACTCAGGAGAATTAACATGTGTTGAATAGTTGGAGCATTGTAGCAATTTTTATTTTTTTGTGCTTTTATATTTACCTTTTTCTGTAATAAACACATTTACCATTATAACTAGGAAAAAACGAAACATACAAGTGATATGCAAGCCACAGCTTTGTTGGGCTTTGCATCTTCAGCACAAATCGGCCTGTTGGATAATTTCTGGTTGTTTTGTTTTACCTAGTATCAGCGAGGTTTTTGCCCTGCGGAAGCAGCTGGAGCAGGATGTGCTTGCCTATCGGAATCTGCAGAAGGCCCTGCAGGAACAGCTCAGTGAAATTCAGAGGCGAGAAGGTACACACTCCTTTCTATGGCTATCCTGTTGGTTGTTTTATGTGGAGGATCTTGATTTGGAAGGAACCCTAGACCAGGAAGTCTTATGGCCACATGATACTATTTGATGACTGAGTCTGCTTCTATCTGGCTTCAGAATTCCAGGTGGAAGGGCCTATTAAAGTCTGTTCTGTAGAGGGTCTACAGTAGGTTTGCATCCTGCCCTTCTATAGGCATCATTTGCTACTCTTGCTCCAGATAACCTGAGGGACTGGAAACCCCATTGTCTGGTAATCAATCCTCATTGACTGGACTTTTCCTGCCCTAGCTCCTTGAGGAGGACCATGCATACAGACATGAAGCAAGATTGCTGTTTTAGATTCCCATAGGGAGAGCTGCAGGACCAGGGCCCATGAGATAGCACGGCAGGACCCATTATGGTATGTCTGGGTCCTCTGCCATGCTACAAACTTGGATCCTTATGACTTGGTTTATATCTTGTTTCTTTCTGCACATCCAGCCGAGAGCTTGGCATATGTGGTAAAAACTGGTTGTTGCTCTGGTGGGTGACATTTCTTGACCCTGCTTTGTGCATAAAGTGCAAGCTCTTGCCTTTCCACCTCTGCTCCTCACAATCATCCAGTTAGGCAGAACAATTGTCAACTTTTCTGTCTAGATGAAGGAGCTGAGCTGGGCATGGGGTCATTGATTTGCATCATCTGACCCAGGATGTGCTGCTTGGACGACCAGGGCTCTATTCAGGAAAACCATCAGTGGATATGTATATTAAACCAGATTCTATTTGTGGTGATGCCCCACTCGGTAAATGTCCCCTGGCTCTTCTTCTTATGTTATTAGAATGTGATATGTGCCATGGGAAGCAGACCCTGACATACAGGTAACCTAGACCTATTTGTACCCACTCTGGCAGACAGTTTTTGTATTAGGTGTATGTTCTCTTCTTACAAGAACTCTGGGGCCAGTAAAATACATTAACCATTTTCATACAGCTTCAGGTCTATGCTTGGGGTCTCATCTATTTTCTGCGTATTCATCACTAAGCAGAACCACTCTTACTTGAACTAAAATTTTATCATTTACTTGTGCCGTTAAGAGTGGTTTCCAGGTATAACACTTGATAGGCCAATTATAATTCAGGATTGGCCACAGCCTACAGACAGTAAGAAACCACACATGGAGACATGAGCCTGTAGCGCAGGCAAAATTACTTTTTCTCTGAAGGTCATGCTTTAACCCTGTGTGCTTCATCTCCCCTACCTGACTCTGTGGCAGTTGCTCTAGGTGGAAGGCATGAGAATTGGTTTGGGGGATCTGTTTCTAATCTTCGGTCTTCCTGTCTCCATCGCACATTTTGTTTTGTTTGTTTTTATGCAGAAGAACCATTTTCACTTTATAGTGATCAGACATCATATCTAAGTATTTGCCTTGAAGAGCACAATCAGCTCCAAGTGGAGCATTTCTCTCAAGAAGAACTCAAGAAGAAGGTATTGACCTGACCTGTTTGCTTTTTGGATTGTCCTTGCCTCTTTAGTTCCTGATCTCAGAGGTGTGCTGTTCTCACGCTCCCTTCCTGACCACCCTCTCTTTTCCTCATTGCTTCACGACTCCTCATGTGTCCTTATGCACAGAAAAGGTAGATTTTTTTTTTTACAGACTCTTTTGAGAAATTATCAGACACTGGCATTTGGAGCTCAATTGCCTGTGCACTTGGCCTAGCAAGAGCTGGGCCTGGAGTTGGAGTGCTGAGCTGAGCCTGGGAACCCTGTGATGTCCTGTGGAGCCTGCTGCTCTATCTCCTTTGGTGTTTTGACTCTTGCTTTGTCTTATGCAGTTCTCCAAGTGCTCCAAATGTGTCAGCCCAGAGCAGTGAACTTCTTTGTATCACTGGTTCTTCATTATAAAACAGCCTCTCCAACTCCCCAGGGGTTTCACGGGGAATGGTTGACAAAAGCTCACAGGAGTTACTGCTTTATTAAGAACAACTTATATGACTGACATTGCTAACTGGGTATAGAGAGAAGGAGGTCTCTGCTATCAAGGAAGCTCTGACGCTGGCGTATCTTTCCTTCAGAATGCTCAGACACAGACAGAATGGTGTTAGCTGCCATTGACCAAGTGCCTTAGTGTGCTGTGCCTGTGATCATGTGATTTCTCATTCTGTAGACCTATGCTCTTCTAACCTTGTCTAACACAGAAGCTGAGGCTAGCTCAGGTCTCCTGCCCACAAGTTGTACTCCTCAGCCTTGAAGTGAGACCTCTATCTCTCTGCTCTTACCTCCAGGTCAGTGAGCTCATACAGCTTGTGAAGGACCTGCACACAGACAATCAGCACCTGAAGAAAACCATTTTTGATCTCTCTTCCATGGGTTTCCAGGGAAACGACAGACTTGAGTCAACAAAACAAACAGAGGTAAGAAGAAATGTTCTTGCTGTTCTGTGATCTTTGCAGAAACAACTCCCACCATCCACCCCTTCCCCTACTTTTTAAGACTATCTGTCTGAGGGAGTTCTTTGAAATTCTCTCTGCTAGAGTGGAATCTTGAGGGCCCAGTTGATCATTAGTTCTGTCCACAGGCTTCCTCCAGCTCAGATCATATCTTATCAGAAAAGTTTGGTATCTTAGAATGCTATTGCTTTGGCCTAGCTCTGGCTATTTGCTGCAGGTGGCATATCTGGATGAGTCGTGTAGTCTCAGAGTTGTTTGTAGAGTAGCTATGGCTCCAGAGAGCATGGATAATGTGGATGCAGCCTTGGAATATCCATAACTTAAAGGAAGATGCCTACACACTCCACATGGCCTCTCACCCTGGCCACTTCTAGGTGTCACTGCTGACTTATGTCTCTTTTCCTACATCAGTAACCATGCTGCACAAGGAAGGAAGGACCTTGACACTGTGTTTGGGGAGGGAGACATTACCTTCCTGTAGCCTTGGCTAACCCATTTCTCCCTTGAAAAGATCTGGCTCCATATGTGCATTAGCATCATTCCTGAAGCTAGGGTTATTTTGACCATTGCTGCAGAGGATCTTTCTGTATCAAAGTCCCTCAAGAACAAAACTGGGCTTTTCCTGAAGCGTCAAGTCCATATAGGCCTCATATCTGTGGCCACACTATTTCTTGGGAAAGGTTTATGGGCTGTCTCTTCCCACCTTCCCAGTGGGAATTGCTCAGAGGCACAGTATTTATGCGCTGCCTTGGCCGTCTGCTTTCTTTGAGACAGGGATTATTATTGATCTTGGCCTCCAGGGCTCCAGATAATTTTGAAAAGCAAGAGCAATGGCAAGCCACTTACAGGAGAAACAAGTCTCCCAGCTTACTTCCTCTGAGGCTGTGTTTTTAATAAGCAGCTCCTTCTTCACGAGCTCCATTTGAGCTGTAAATGCCGAGTTTTGTTTGTTCATTTGCCCTTTGAAAAAAATCTGTTAAATGTCCCATTATGTCCTTTGGAGAACAGAGGCCTTTTCTTCTGCCCACTCTAAGATCTTAATACCAGTCAATTCAGATTTGAGTCATTTGTCAGATTGCCCTTCAATTTGATGTTCCCTAGGAAAAAAAAAAAAGCCTTTTCCTTTATAACACAGTTCCCTTGGCTTTCCCCAGGATGGGATAGCAAGAGCTGCTTGGAAAGATGATTATTATTTGAAAGGGAGATAGGATGAGGGGAGATGGCAAAGAGGGGAACCTGCTATTCTCTTGGAGGGTGTGTGTGTGTTTCTGTCTCAGTTAGGGTTTTTATTGCTGTGAAGAGGCACATGACCACTACAACTCTTAAGAAGAAAACATTTAATTGGGGTAGTCCTATTACAGCTCCTGAGGTACAGTTCCTTGTCATCATGATGAGGAGCATGGTAGCATGCAGGCAGATGTGGTGCCGGAGTAATAAATAGCTGAGAGACCTACAATTTGCAGACAACAGAAAGTCACCTGACTCACTGGGAGGTATCCTGAGCACAGGAAACCTCAAAGCCCACCCCCACAGTGACACATTTCCTCCAACAAGGCCAAACCTACTCCAACAAAGCCACATCTAATAGTGCCACTCCCTCTGAGATTATGGGGGCCAATTACATTCAAATTACCACAGTCTCCTTCCACAATAAACAAGGCAGAAACAGCTGGAAATACCTATATTGTCCACAGCTGTCTACGAGCAGCAGGACTTACAGAGTGGGAGACAGAACGTCATTTCTATTCTCTTGGATGTTGTAAATCAGAAAATGAGAGAGATGGGGGAGGGGAGGAGAGATTTTATAATATAGAGAAATGTCCCTTAATCCTGTTGCTTTAAAACAGCATAATTAACATTCACAACTTTGCCTTCTGGTTGTGCTACTTATGTTGAAATGCAGTTTTCTTATTCTCATTAAATCATAGCATCATTTTCTATTTTCCTGAGGAACTGAAGTTTAATGGCCTAACTCTTACCGGATACATGGATGACTTCAAATGATTGTTGCAATTTGAATGTTTGTACACAGGTTTTGTCTTCCTTTTTTGTCTCTAGTTGTTTCCTTAGATTGTATTTCCAGATATGTAATTACAGATAGATGCAGATATGCAGTATGCATACAATTTGTTTTCTGATACCTTCCCCCAACAACTCCTAATTTGATAAAGGTAGGAGTTCTTTAGAGGCCTGATAAAGTTTTTCATGTTTCTTTCCATAATCAGAGTCATTGCATCAGGACCCGAGGATGCATATTGCCCATATGTGGGTAGCTTATGTAGAAGCCATCCATGTGACCAGCTGTCCTGTTGTCTTAATGAGTTTAATTATAAATGTCTCTACCGAGGTGCCCCTGCTTGTGTGTGTTTCCAGTTATTATTGATGTTAGAGGAGTCACTGTCAGATGGGATAATATCAGCAGGACACAGTTAGGGTAGTGAGTATTGAAACGCCTGACATGCAGCATGCGGAACTGACTCTGGCTGAGGGCATGTGAGGGGAGGGTGCTGGCAAGATAACTCACTAAGGTTAGTGGTTACTGTCATTTACTTTTATTATTATTTTGTCATTCTTATATGTGGTTAGAAACTTGAGGATGGGGGGCATGGAGATAAATAAAAGAGCTTAATTTAATTGAGTTCACTTATTAGTAGGGCTGTCACATTCATCAAGAAATGGACCTTGTGTGACTCTCAAGCAATGTCTTATAAATTTTTCCACTTGGCAGCCCCTTTTCCCCTGAGGAATTTCTACACAGTCTCAGCCATCTAGCTATACATAGCTCACAGTTTCTGGTAATAAATTATAAAGAAATGGGTTTTAAAACAAGTCTTTGGTGTACATATAGTTTTACCATTTATTAAAGACAGAAGCAAATTTATATGCTAATGAGATAGATGTACTTGTTTATTTTTATTTAAATACTTAAATCTTGCCTGAATATTTATAGTGCAGGGTGTGTAGCATCTTCAACATTTCTCAGAGTTGATTGATATTTTGATTTTATAATATTAATTCTTTAAATGTTGCTTCATATAAATGCAGAGTACAAAAAAGCAGAAGTATGTTTAGAGACTATTTCAGAAATTGTTGGACAGGACTGCAGAGATGGCTCAACAATTAAGGATGCTTGCTGCACTATCATGAGGACTAGAATTAGGAGCCTGTTATCTATGTAGCAAGTTGAGTGTCCTTAAACACCTTTAAACTACTGGCTTCTGCATGCACACAGGTCTATGTACCCACACATAAATACACTCATATAACAGATAGACACACTCATATAACAGATAAATATGCACAAGAGAATGAAACTTAAAAATATTATTGGTAATTCTGATTAAATTTCAAGCCAAACTTTATTTAACAATTTTTACCTTTTTTTAAATGAGCTGCCACTGAACTACTAACAATAGTAGTTTTCAAATCAGGCAGTATACAGTATACACACGGGTGAGCCATTTGATACTTACACTTTGAGGAATGGTGATAAGAAAATATCAAGTCTATTTTCTGTAATTAATTCATGTGTCTGTAAGAACAGTAAAGTGTATGTACAGGAATTGCTTGCATCTAGTAGTCTCAAATCTGAACCAAGGTGTTTCAGGCAGTGGTAGTTGGTATTGCACAGGGTCATGACATGCATACTGCATGGAACCCATGCTGGCTGTTCAGAAAGAAAGTTGTGTTGAAGTTGTGTGATGCAGTATGGGCAATTGCTACTAGAAACCCATTAAAGTTTGAAGTAAGTTTGGTTGCCATGTGTTCAGAAAACTTTGAATGTTGCCAGTGTTGTTGTGACCCTCACATTCAGTGACTCTCTATGGGGCACTGCATAAGCCAAGCATGCATAAGCCAATTGCAGCACTGGCAATTGGAGCCAGGAGGATCAGAAGTTCACAGTCATCTTCAGTTACATAGTGAGTTTGAAGTGAGCTTGGGCCACATGAGACCCTGGCTCAAAACAAAAAACAAACAACAATAACAAAATTAAAGTATACCCAGTTTTTCTGTATAAATATATCCATTAAATGACAGTAACACTAACACAACTTTCAGGTCGTTATATAAGACTTCAAGCCATATTTTTTTAAAAGCCATTTTTTCCTTTTTAAGTTGATTATTTTCTATTGTATAATTATTTTCTGTTGTATAATGGAAATAACATAATTGAGGCATCTTAATTATTGTAGGCATTAATGGTGTACTGTGTATTCTTTAGATTCCTATGTATACTTTTTAATGTTTAAACTAAGGCAATGTGTTTAGTTCATCAAGCATTTTGTTATTTCTTTAAGGTTCTTTCTTCTAGTTTCACGATATGTGTGTTATTTTATCTGTAGGTGTCTACCGTGGAGCAGCTCATATGTTGCTCCCTCTATCTACCCACTGCCAACCTTTCCCAAGCCTTCTCTTGTCTCCCTCTCCTCACCCTCACCTCCAGTATCACAGCTTTCTACATTTCAAGACTGACTCATTTAGAGTCCACTTGAATAAGAGCATGTGGTACTTACTGCCTAGACCCGTTAACATTTTTACCTGTCTGTCATCATTCTGTTCCATGTTTTCAATAATTTCAATGTAAATTGTAAGAATCAGTATATTTGTCCAAATAGCATGCATATCTTTAACTAGCATAAATATCTTAGCTGAAATTTGTATTACAGTTATTTATTTTGTTTGTACATGTGTGTATGTGCTTTCATGTATGCATGTGCCACAGCACAAGTATGGAAGTCAGAGGACAACTTGAAGGAGTTAGTTCTTCTCTTTACTCCGTGGGGCTGAGCTCAGGTTGTCAGGCTTGGTGGCAAGTGCCTTTATCCACTAAGTCATCTCCCATGCTTTCAACCAGTATTTATTTTATAGTTACTTTTTTTTTCTTTTTCATGAAATGAAGAAGCTGAAAGCCTATATTTGCTAAGTTCCACAAGTGTATGTAACTGTCAACTCCTTTCAAGATTCTCCACGTCCCTTTGTGTCAATCCCCTGCATCATTGGCTCCCCTGCTCTGTCTACTGTGTTTTCATTTTCTGTTAGACTTTTTACTTAATTACAGTCATAGTGTGTCAACTCTTTACACATCATAATCTTCCTGAAATTCACTCATGTTGTTATATACGCTAATAGTTTCTTGTATCCCAGTGTTTGAATGTAGTAGTGTTTGCTCATCATGCTGTTAGATTCATTGACAAAAGGTCAGTATTTCAGGATATTTTTTACTAGTGAGCACCTAGGAGTAAGTTTAATATTTTTATGCTTCTACAAGCAAGTTTAGTAGCCTTGTTTGGTCCTTATCGCCTAAGAATATCTGTAGGGCATAGTAGTACACACACATAATCCCAACACTCAGGAGGCAGAGGCAGGCAGACTACACAAATTTCAGTCCAGTCTGGTTTATATACTGAGTCAGGGATATATAGTAAAATTTAATCCCTTGTCTCCACTGCCAAGGATTCAAGAAAAAGTAAGAAGCCAATAGAGCAAGGGTGTCTCAGTAGTTTTGTAAACTTTTATGTTTTAGCAAGTTCGTTAACATCAGCCTGTATCATGTTTTGTAGCATTGTTGGATGTGACTTCTGTTCATCAGATCTCTTTGATCTTGATTGTAGTTCAGATGTATCAGGCTAGAGTGTTTTTTTTTTTTTTTTTTTTTTTTTTTTTTGAGACGGCGTTTCCTTGTGGTTTTGGAGCCTGTCCTGGAACTAGCTCTTGTAGACCAGGCTGGTCTCGAACTCACAGAGATCCGCCTGCCTCTGCCTCACAAGTGCTGGGATTAAAGGCGTGAGCCACCACCGCCCGGCTGTAGTTCAGATGTATCAGGCTAGAGTGTTCTGGTCTTGAGAATTTTCTATAAAGTAACATTCTGGATTAGTTTGTTTTGTTTTGCTTTTCTTCTAAAGAGCAAGATTCTTCCTCTGAGAGTAATATAAGGATTTCAGCTGGACAGGGAAAGTTAAGATTGCAGTTGACTGATGGAAAGAACTCATAAGGTGAAACTCATGATATGGAACCACAAATATCACATATACACAATTGCCCAATACGTGACTCTAAACTCAGTGGTTTTCCCACCTCCAGCTAAGTGATGATGCATCAGCAACATGAGATTTGATTTGATTTTTGGAATGGGTTTGATTGACACACTGAGTGGGCATGGCCACCTTGGTGTATATCTAGTGCCTCTTGGTTAATTCATATGTCTTCCTTTCTTGCTTTAACTTTTTATTGATTCTTTGTGAATTTTATATCATGCGCCTCAATCCCACTCATCTCCCTGTCCATTCATATCCACTCTCTGCCCTTGCAACCTCCTGCTTCCTAAAAAAATAATTAAATAAATAAAAATGATAAAAGGTTTAAAAAATTAAATTAAAAAAATATTTTACCTAGGAAGCTATGTTATGTCACCCAGTCTACCCTTTTGACCAAATAGCTTTACATGCAAGTAAGTGTTCATTGCAATGAGTCATTGGTCTGGTTCGAGGTCTCTAGAAGCTTCTGCTACTCTATCAATACTGGATCCTCACTGGGACTCCTCTCAGATATCCTGCTGTTGCCCTGTGACATGGAGATCCTCCAGCTTTGGTTCTGCAGGACCAGCCCTTGTATATGCTCCTGCAGTTCTTAGATGGAGTAGAATTTGGGCCTGGATCTGGCACTGGGTGGTAGCTGAGTTGGCCAGCCCGCCTGCCCTCCTGTGCTAGTGCCAACAGGGCCAGCTCTCCTTCTTTGCCCAGGTAAGGTGTTGGACCAGCTCCCCTGGCTGTGATAGCTGGCAAGGGGCAGGACCAGCTCTCCCACATTCATACTATTGAGACCAGTTCTCCCTCACCCACACCGCAAGGGCCAATTCTCCATCACTACCCTGATGACGGGCAGGGCCCTAGTGCCAGTGCAGGCAATGGGCAAAGTAAGCTCTCCCATACTACCCAGGCAGGGGGGGAGCCAACTCTCCCATCAACTTCAGGCAGTGAGAGGTGGGGCCATCTCTCCCATGCCAAAGCCACCATACTACCTGCAAGGGAATTCATGTCTTATGACCAAAACCTTGGTTGTTTGGAGAGTTGGGCTATTGCTTTCCTGGGAACTGTACCATCCATTCTGGGGAACACAGAATGCAGAAACATTGGGACTTTATAACTTTTAAGGAATTTCAGATTCATTCAGTCTTTTTAAAGTCCTTCATTTCCAAAAGTATAAAGTTATCAGCAACCTGACACTCTTCTCATTAGAGATGACTTTTTGTCATCAAAATGACAGTGTTACTGGGACTGTCCATGTCACATGTGTGACATTCTAACAAGAGGTTTATTCCCCATGATAAACAGGAGAAGTGATGAATAATTTGGGTGCACCATGAATTTCATTTACTGCTTTTTTGCTCTTTGCTATTTTCAATTCCATCAATAGCTATTTTCTAAAATCTTGTTACCTTTCTATAATCTGAAAGTGGATTTAGCAAAGGCAGGATGGCAGTGGCAGAAGAGAGCATGCTCAATTTATAGCTTCACATGAAGAGCATGCAGCGCTAGGAAAAGGCCCCCAGTTATTGGGGGGGGGGGTATCCATAGCTAGTAGCTCTTAGTTAATTTTTATCTCATAGCTTTGGCATTTGTATCTTTGTTTGTTTGTGTGTTGTTGTTGTTGTTATTGACTGTTTGGCTTTTTTTTTTTTTTTTGAGAAAAGACACCACTGATTTGTTCATACATATTCATGCTGGACACTTTGTTGTTGTTGCATTTTTCATACTAACCCATGCTCCATATAGCGTCTGGCTAGCGGAGAGGATGAAGGCACAATCAAAATTGAAGGAGATGATAAGAATCATTTCCAGAGTGACCAGCATTTGGAGCAGAGTAATGAGGTAGAAACAGAGTTTATTCCTTACTCTGTCTCGCCCTGTGTCCAAATCAGTCTGCTATCTGGGAGTATGTGTGGTTCATTTTCTGTTTATTATGCCTGCATTGTGTGTCTACTTTATGCCGGTGGGCATCAGAGAAACTGGTCTCTCTCTCTCTCTCTCTCTCTCTCTCTCTCTCTCTCTCTCTCTCTCTCTCTCTCTCCCTCTCTCTCTTTTTTTAATCAGAACTTATAAAGTGGGTGATGGAGCCAGTCATGAAACATAGTAGCTATAGAACAATAGGAATTGACTGTTGGACCTGAATAGACATTTAAAGATCTAAGTCACACTATTTGTTTTATGCATTGGAAAAAGGCCTTTAAGAGGAGATGATTTATTGAAGACACAGATTAGAATGCCAGTGATGGAAGTAGGGTATGAATTCTTGTGTCTGGACTCTTAGAAACTATCAGGTCATCTGACTGAAGTGCAAGTGGACCTGATGAAACTGAGTGACTCTACAATCTCGTGACCCCTGTAACCCAACTCAGTTTTATTCTGATCATTAACCCAGCCCATATAGAATCTTCCAGTCATGCTGCTACTGAACAGTTGGGCTAAACAGTCTACAAGCCTAAAAGAACCTTAAATATTGAGATGTGGTAGGATATAGATGCTGCAGCTTTGATTGAGATGTACTAAGAGATGCTGTAGGTGTGGAACTTTATGTCTCCAAGGTATCCCACGTTCACAGAGACATGAGTGGGCAATAATTGACCTGGATAGTTTTGGAGCACAAAGTAATGAAAATGGATGCTTTGGAATCACATGAACCTGGTCTTGAGCCTTTTTTGCCTAACCTGCCTCTACTTTTTTTGCCTAATCTCTAAACTACCCTTGTGTGTAGGGTCTCTCAGATACTAAAACCAAAAGACATGTCATTAAGTACTTAGCAAATAATAATAATTTCTTGATGTGGGAGTGTCATATATCAATCTGTTGATTTCATTGGTTAAGTAATAAACACACTGCTTGGCCTCATAGGTTAAAGCATTGGTGGGAGGAGTAAACAGAATAGAATTCTGGGCGGAAGAGGAAGTGAGGTCAGACTCTGCTCTGCGCCCGGACAGACACGATAGCTCTGCGCTCTGAGGCAGAGCGCATGAAGCTCCCCAGGATGGACGTAGGTTAGAATCTTCCCGGTAAGCGCACCTTGGGGTGCTTACACACATCATTAGAAATGGGCTAGTCTAGGTGCGAGAATTGGCCTGTAAGGGCTAGAGTTCATGGGCCAAGCAGTTCTTTAAATGAATACAGTTTGTGTGTTATTTCGGGCATAAGCTAGCCAAGCGGCCGGGGTGTTGGGGACGCAGCCCCGCCGCTCCTATTTCAACAATTTCTGCTTTTAATTACTATAGTATAATTTTTTTCCTTTTTTTGAGATTGCTTATTTGATGGATTTAATAATTAGAATGGTGACAAAAAGAACCTATATATAACAGCTCATATGTGTGAATCTTGTTATCTTGTTATCCATTAAAAAAAATCTTAAATCATTTTTCCAGTGTGGATAGATGGAACGATGGCTAATGTGTTTATCACTAACAGTAATGAAGTCAACAGAAGTCATTTATAAGCTGGTTGAGGAAATTTACAGCTTTGGATAGGGGAGAGATGATGCTAATTGTACCATCTTGGGACATACATGCCCAGAACAGCCTTTAACTAGAAGTCTCTGTGGTAGTACTCCTCTGGGAACCCCAATGGCCCAGGAAGGTGAATCTGTAAATAACATCTCCATGGGAATTAAGAACTTTCCACCCTCCTAATGAGATACTGTTAATTAGTGTCAGTAGAATAATAATAATGTATGTATCTGTAGCATAAGTAATGATGTTATGTGAAACCTATGATAACTGTCCAAAACATGGTTTGAGGGCATTCATTTTGCATCCTTCTTAGGAAGAATTTCCAAGGAGTTGACTGTGGAATGGGAGAACATGCATCAAGGGTGCACCTGTAGTGAGTCAGACACTTACCCTAACTTGGTCATTTTATTTTCATAGCAAGATGTATGGTACCACTTTAGAGTAAGAAAATTGAGGGTAAGGAAAGTGATGTAAGTGCCTGCCTTCCTTAACATGAGTGTGAGTATATGGACTTGCAGGCCTGTATCCTCCTTTTTTTTTTTTTCTTGTTTCTGCCTGTGGACCAGTACTCACCTGTAGCCCTTTCTTCTCCCCCATCCTTCCCATTCTCCATATAACTCTGTTTGACCACACACTTTCATTTGCAGATAATGGAGGACTATGCCAAGAGTGACTGCAAAAATGAATATTTAAGGCATATGGATTCCGATATTTTAGACCATGATGGAGCCAACACACCTGGTATCCCTGGAGACCAGATCCTGGAAGACAAACTCCTGGGCCTGCTTGCCACTTTGTTCCAAAAGAAGGCCACACTGTTGCTGGAAGCCAGGTAGACATGGGCCCAGGTATCTCTTTGTTCGAGGAGGAGTACACTTAGTTTGCTAAATGGACTCAGATGGTGGTGGCAGTGTACCTGAGAGCTCCTGAAATGGCTGGGAAGGAATCTAGCCAGTCGTGCAATTAAGTAATTAGGCTGCTTGCTGGTGGCTGTGAAGGGACTTGAGCAGAGCCACACTCAGGCCCATTACAAAGAGATGAGAGAAAGCTTTTCCCCAAAATTATTCCTGTGAGTCCCAGAAAGCTGCCTGACTGTCAAGAGCGCAAGGAGTCAGCCCTCCTGGCATCTCCTCTGGTTTTGGCATCAGCTTAAAAACACCATTGTAGTCGCGACTCCGCTGTTTTATGTTAAGCTTGAACTAAATTCTCTCCTCAGTTTATCTGCTGGGAGTTGTTCCTATTTGGGGAAATACTACAGGTTGTTTTCCTGACACAAAGAAGCATTAGGTATGTTTTTATTTTGTAAATTAGTCCTTTATGAGCTATTTCCTCTTTCATATTCCTTCTAGGCCATCCATGGCAGTTGCATGGTTATGAAACCAGGAAGAGCTGTGCTGTCTTTTTCTCAGTATCTCAGTTTTTCTGATAACTTCTCAGGGTTGCTGGGTGGACTTAGAAAAAAAATTATTGAGGATAATTGGGTATGGTGTTGTATATTTCAATAAAAGCTCTCAGTTCTGATACAGGCAGAAAAAGTTACTACTGCTTTGTCTCTTAGCAAGTGCCAGATACCCTAGTCTTTCTTATATCATTGCAATACTAAGCCTTGGGAGACCTTTCTCCTGAGACAAAGACTGGAACATTCTGTGTTTGGCAAGCTTAGTGACACCCAGCCTTTTCATCCCTGACACCAAACATTTTCTGAGGATGAGTCTTGGAGGTACATATCCAGTTTATCTTCAAAGGGAATTGGACAAGCATAGTTGGTACTAAAGACTAGAGAGTAGTGTTTGGAGGTACATTTTATAGTTCAGAGGTCATAGACACGTTGGGGTTCTAGATCGGGATATCTACCTAATTGTGCATTCGCACTAGCTGTGTGTCTGGTTAGCCCACTTCTTAGCTGTTTGTGCTGCTTTAGCCTTGCTGTCTATGCATAGGCTGCACTGCCCATCTTGATATGGAGAACATATCTCCGAGTAGCCTTTGTTTCAGGGCTCTGGCACAGGCTGGTACTTAACACTTAACACGTGTGCTTTTTTCTTCGTCTTCTCTGAAATAAGCCTAGTCCTCTGTTGTGCCCCAGCCTTGGCTAGCTGCTCATATCACCTGTGTTTCTAGGTTCTGTGTTCCTAGCACTTATTGTGTGTGGCACATCACGGAACTATTTTGCAGGTTCTCTTATCCGTACTGACTGATGTCCCCATTTCATTCCTCAAACAGATAGATATGATCACCTTTGAGCCACCATTTAAGTGTCAACTGCAAACGCTGTCATGTGGTAGAATAGAAGTATCCCTGCTGCTATCCAAGAAAGCCTTCCCCGTGTGGATTCACGTCTCACCTCCTAATTCCCTGTTTCTTCTGAGTCGTTATTTTTCTTTTTGTCTGAGTCATGTTCATCAACATAAGACACACCTGATATTTGGAAAGAATGCCCCCTTCCCTTCTGATTTCACATCCATTTCAGCTACTGTCCAATTTCTTTTTTTAATATTTATTTATTTATTATGTATGCAATATTCTGTCTGTGTGTATGCCTGAAGGCCAGAAGAGGGCACCAGACCTCTTTTACATGTGGTTGCTGGGAATTGAACTCAGGACCTTTGGAAGAGCAGGCAATGCTCTTTGAGCCATCTCTCCAGCCCTGTCCAATTTCTTTATTCTCATTCAGGCAACATTTCTCAAAAGACTTGCTGATATTCATAGCTTCCACCCTGTATAATTCTCTACCCCCATCTTAAGAGACCTCACAGCCTTTGCCTCATTTATTAAGTCAGTAACAGTTTCTAAACTGTGAAATCCATCGGCCAGCTTTTTGGCAGCATCTGGCCTTATTCCCTGCCCTTGCTCTCAGCCTCCGTTGTTAAAGGATAATGGTATATCTCAGAGCCCTGTTCTTGGCCCCTTTCTTTGTTCCTCCATTCCCTCCTGCTGTTGGAATGGGTTACATGACTCTGATTTCTGTGTAATGATCCTAATAACTCTTTGCTGGACACCTCATCCTGCTTATGGATCAGATATTTCAGTGCTGACCTAAGACCCACATGGTACCACTCTTCTGCTTCTCTAGTCTTTGTCATGTTTACGTCCTGCATTGCCTAATAACTGTAGCCTAAACTTACAAGCTCCTCAGTCCCTAAAGCCCATAGCAAGTCCTCATGGTCACCCTCAGATTATAACCCAAATTCAGTTCCTTCTGATCTCCACTCTTACCTTGTCACTGCCAACATCTCTTATTTGGATTCTGCAATCGTGAAGCCTTCTTATTTACCCTCTTGTTTCCATTTCTACCTCTCTGTAGTTCGTTCTCCATAGAGTAGCCAGGGTCTTTTTAAAAACTTAGGTCAGGTTTCTCCTCTCCTATGGTAACACCTTTCAGCAGATTCCCACTGTCACAGTCAGATCAGCTTCTAGACCCAACCTCTGCCATTTCTCCAGCTTCATTATAGACGCCTTGTGTTTTCTGAGCCTCAGCCACACCAAGCTTGTTTTTTTTTGGGGGGGGGGGGGCTTCTGGTAGCTAGTGTTCCCTGTGCTGTGATAGACTTACCCAAATGCACAATCAGCAGAGCTTTGGTGAACAGTCAGCTCTGTGGGGAGGCTCTTCCCAACCATTTGGTTTAAAGAGAATCCCATTTGTATGCTTTCTCTGATTCATTCCTGCCTTCCCTCTCATTCATAATCCTTAGATTATTATGTAAGTACTATGCATTGATTTAGTTCTCAGTGTATGCATAGCTGTGTGTCTGTCACTGCTTTAAAGGCATGCCCATTCCTCTTCGGAAAAATGGAAAGTATCCAGTCACTGAATGAATGGCAGATAGTTGAGCATTTCACAGTGCAGCAAAGATTAAGTTTGGAAAACCAGGAAGAATTAGAGCTCTCTTGGTGTCAGAAAGGCCTAGGTTTTAATCTTTGCTCTGCCACTTGGCTGAGACCTTGTTTTCTCTTTGAGCCTGTTTCTTCATCTGGTCTCACAGCCTGTGAGGATGTTGTGTGTTTCAAGGACCTGACACATGGCAAGTGCTTAGTAAATGTCAGTGCCTTCTCTTATACCTTCTGCTTGACACAGATGCTTAGGGGGCGGGGTGTAGAAGCACCACCCAGGCTTCTGATGAGACCCTTGGACCACACCAGTCTGAAGGTCCTGACGACAGAGACAGCTTAATGATTTCGCTATTCCCATTTCCAGCCAAGCAACACTTGAAATGTTTGATTTAATAGCCACCACTTTACTATATTGCAGTGGCCTCCTTTGCTGCTGTTTACTACCCATTTGAAAAGTATTTTTCTTAGGTTTTATTGTGTGTTATTTGGTGGTGAGTGATGGTCGTCCTCCTTTGGCTAGCTGACTAGCAATTGTCATTATTACTTAACTAAACTATATTAAGAAGGGAATAGAAAGAAAGGAAAATTTAGTCCTGATACTAAGAATATCAGAAATATTTTTAAAGTTGATGTTTATTATAGCTTAAGCTGGTCTTTGTAGTATAAATGATTTTACACTAGAAGTAAGTAATTGCAGCTTGCATTTTGCTTTTAATTTTTCAAATTCGAATTGAGTTCACTTCCTTGATCTAGACCATGGGATTCTGGAAATAAGGCGGGGTTTCCTGCTGTCTGAAGTGGGCGTGTTGAAAAGATGAGCCTGGGCAGTGCCATTTTCCATGGTGGCTGACATCAGAGGGAGGGTAAGCTAGATATGGCTACATTACAAGATTTCTTGCAGTAAAGCAATAAAGAATCTGAATGGAAACGGCAGTGGAAGTAACCCAAAGGCTTCTCTGTGACTGCATGAGCTAATGTAAGAGACCCTTCCAACAGCCAGTCATGGCTCCTAGACCAGCCCTTGCCTAGAGCACTTTCTCTCAGTTCTCTAGTTCTGTTTCACCTCTGCCCCATCTTTTTTGTTTTCTTTCTTTATTTCATCAGTGATTTAAACTTTATTCTTTTATTTAATTTTATTGATTTTTTATTGAGCTTCACATTTTTCTCTGCTCCCTACCCTTTTTCTCCCCTCTCCTTCAACCCTCTCCCATGGTCCCCATGCTCCCAATTTACTCAGGAGATCTTGTCTTTTTCTACTTCCCATGTAGATTAGATCCATGTATGTCTCTCTTAGGATCTTCATTGTTGTCTAAGTTCTCTGGGATTGTGGGCTGGTGTTCTTTACTTTCTGTTTAAAAACCGCTTATGAGTGAGTACGTGTGATAATTGTCTTTCTGGGTCAGGGTTACCTCACTCAAAATGATGTTGTCTAGCTCCATCCATTTACCTGCAAAATTTAAGATGTCATTATTTTTTTCTGCTGTGTAGTACTCCATTGTGTAAATGTACCACATTATCCATTCTTCAGTTGAGGGGCATTTAGGTTGTTTCCAGGTTCTGGCTATGACAAATAATGCTGCCATGAACATAGTTGAGAACATCTTGTGGCACAATTGAGCATCCTTTGGATATATACCCAAAAGTGGTATTACTGGGTCTTGAGGAAGATTGTTTCCTGATTTTTCTGAGAAATCTCCACACTGACATCCAAAGGGGCTGTACCAGTTTGCATTCCCACCAGCAGTGCAGAAGTGTTCCCTTTTCCCCACAACCTCTCCAACATAAGTTGTCATCAGTGTTTTTGATCTTGGCCATTCTTACAGGTGTAAGATGGAATCTCAGAGTTGTTTTGATTTGCATTTCTCTGATAACTAAGGATGTTGAGCATTTCCTTAAGTGTCCTTCAGCCTTAAACTTTATTCTTTGGAGTTGGGAGCTGGAGAGATGGCTCAGAAGTTGAACGCTTGCTGCACTCACAAAAAACACAAGTTTGGTTTCCAGCACCCGTAGGACAGTTCAGAACTGTCTGTAACTATGGTTCCAGAGGATCTGACACTCTCTTCTGGTCTCTGCAGGGACTGCAGGCATACACTTGCTGTACAGATATAAAAAGAAAAACAAATATACAGAAAAATAAAATAAATACATCTTAAACTTTTTTTCTGAACTTCTCTAGATTGTTTTCTGTTCCTTTGCATATGAATTTTCTGATTTCTTACGTTGTCATTTTGGTGTATTCATATGCATATGGGTGTGGTGTGTAGTACATGTATGTGTGCTTGTAAGCACACATGTGGAGCACAGAGTAAGATGCCAGGTGTTTTCCTCCGTTTCTGTCTGCCTTATTGCTCTGAGACAAAGAACTCTTACTGAAGTGGAAGCTCATCTTTTCAGTTATGTGACTGGCAGTGAGCTCTGGACATACGCCTGTCTCTGCTCTCCAGTGCTTGAATTACAGGAATGCCTGGATTTTTACATGGGTTCAAAGAACAAGTTTTCTTACTAAGCCATTTTGCCTGTTTGATTGTTGTCATTTTAAAGAGAGGATTTTACATGTAAGTTTGGTTTATGCCTATTAAGCACCCACACTCTTAGTCTTCTGGGGTGAGAATACTGAAGTTGAGGCCTTTAACATCTGTCAGGTTTCACTTCTGCCCTGAGGGTGATGTTGTGTTTCTGTTGTAACCCTCCCCAACTATCCTAGTTCCAGGCTGGGTTTTCTCTCTGGGGTCTTTAGTTTTGAACCCTGTTGTGCACCTCTTTTTGTTGTGTATACCTGCTGCCTTTCTATGAGTGGATGAGGAAGGAACACATATGTGTGTGTGTGCCACCATCTTGACAGGAAGTCCGCCTTTTGCACAGGAGCTCTTCACCTTTCTGAAGCCCATGTGTGAAGAGACATGTCTTTTCCTCAGCACAGTGTGGCATGTGAGACTCTTCTTGTGTCCCCTGCCTACTTCCTAGCCTTCCTTTGCCCTTCACCGCATAGTGACATGACTGTTCATCTCAGTGTCATGCTTACACCACCACTCGGCTCCCCTGTGTTTCCCCCTTGGCCTTGTGGATTAGTCACTTACGTACATACTCCTTCCCAGCATCAGTTTGCGTCTTTGCTGTAGCCCTTGTGCCAATACAGTGTCCGGCACACAGAGGAGGCTTCCAGCCATATGTGCCATACCAGAACCATCCTGGGTGCTTCTCATGCTGGCTTTACTCCAAGTCCCCGAAAAGCAGAGCCAGAAACTCAGCCTTATGTATATGGGAGCAGGAAGCCAGTGAAGATGGTGTGGTTGGTCTGGGCAGCCGGGCACTCTGGTTGGCAGTGCAGCCTGGGGCTTGTGTCCTCAGGATGGAAGCTAGGACATTGATGCCATGGCTCTCAGCCCAGACAGCTCAGCTCTCTCACCACTCCACCCTGTCTTGGGGGCTGACTCAGCTTTGAAGGGCAACAGAGAAGCGCAAGGTGCTTGGAGTGGGAACTGCTGTGTCTACAGGAACTGTCTACACAGCTGCAGCTACTAGCAGAAGTGGGGCAAGGCACATGACAAAGAACATCTGCTATCAGGATGCTACCTCTTTTAATCCTCATTGTTCCTTTAGTCTTCCTATTCTCTGGAAGGAGATTTACCATCCTGTCAAAGAATCACATAGAGTTTGGAGCCATTCCATTTGTAACTTATTTGAATTTATTTTACTTTCTGTGCTGGGGTCAAACAGAGGCATGGACATGCTAAGCAAATGCTGTGTCTCTGAGCAACATGCTTAGCCCCTGAAGCCATTTATCTGTCTTTGCCCCAGTTTGCTCTCTATGGCTGTGAAAAAGACCATGTCCAAAAGCAGCTTGGGGAGGATGGTGTTTAAGGCTTACCAGGTTATAGTCCATCTTCAGAGAAATCAAAGCAGGAACTGAAGCAAAGACCAAGGAGTAAAGCTGCTTGTTGGCTTACTCAGGCTGCTTTCTTATACACTCCAGGATCACTGCTCAGGGATAGCACTTCTCAAGGTGGGCTGGGTTCCTCTGTATCAGTCAGTCAAGAAGATGCCCCACAGGCTTGACTACAAGCCAGTCTGAAGGGGCATGTTTTCAGTTGAGATTCCAGCTTTTCAGATTACTCTAGAATGTGCCAATTTGACAAACCAGCTAGCAACAGCCTTCAAAGCAATGCACTTTGTGCTCTATCTGCATGCTTGTTAATGAAGCATCCTTCATTAATATCTGTTTCTTGAGCACCTATTATAGACCAAGATCAATCAGGTCACTCATGGACTATCCAGGTTGGCATTGTTGAAATAAGTGCGGCGGGGCTGCGTCCCCAGCACCCTGGCCTCCTGCTAGTTCATGCCCGAAATAACAACACACAAATTGTATTCTTTTAAACACTGCTTGCCCATTATATCTAGCCTCTTCTCGGCTAACTCTCGCACCTGGACTAGCCCATTTCTAATAATGTGTGTAAGCACCCCAAGGTGCACTTATCAGGAAGATTCTAGCCTACGTCCATCTTGAGTCGGAGCTTCATCGTGTGTGTCTCTGAGAGCAGAGCTATCTCGTGTCTCTCTGAGGAGTCTTACCTCACTTCTTCTTCCTCTTGTTTACTCCTCCCACCTATGTTTTAACCTATCAGGGCAAGCAGTTTCTTTATTTAATTAACCAATGAAATCAACAGATTGATATATGACACTCCCACATCATGGCATAGTTAGTCCAAAGCCATATTTGTATACTGAACATAGGAATGGGGCCAGTATCATGGTGTTGGGTCCCTTATAATTTTCATGGACACCCTGTGATCCCATTTATTCCTCCTTAGGCAAGTGCCCTTTCATATATCCATGTGGTCCACTTAGCTGGCTTTGTACTTATGTGACATTATCCACTAGCTAAGCAGGGTAATACCTGTCTTGTTTGGGTATTGTGAGGTTGCATGAGTTCAAATGCTTGTCATGGTTCCTATGTTTAATGCAAGTGAAATCTGGACTGGATCTGAGGGGGAGAACTTGGGAGGCTATGTTGTCGCTGAATCTGAAATAGGAGGCTGATTCTTCCACTGTCTTTTTTTTTGGAAAAGCAGACCAGATCTTCTGAAAGCTCTGGGTGCCTTGGTTTTGGAACGAATATACTTGGGAGAGCAGGAACTTCCTGGAGATCACCTTGATAGTAAAGCTAAGAAGGCACTTCAGCAAGTAGCTGTTCAGCTGAGAGATGAACTTGACCTTTCCTTCCCAGACGACTCATTCTCCAAGTCACACAATGAACTCAAGTCAACATGGGGGACCTGGCTAGTAAAGACAGGTGACAGAGCCAAGGTGGAGCTGAAGAATGCCCCAGTGCAAACTACCACCATAGAGGACACCCCCCATGAATTCAAATCTAAGGGCAAGAGAGAAGCTTGGCAAGAGAAACCAGAAGAGGCCATTTTCAGCACTGACCCTGAGTCAGAGGCCTTGTGTGAGATGCCAGGGCTACGGGCCACTCCCCTCTCATTCTCTAGTACAATCAACAAGGTAAGGTTTTCTGTATATTAATTATGTATTTACCTTAAACAATAACAACAGCAAAGTTTTAAAAAATCACCTTCATTGCCACCATATTTTCTGTTTCTGTGAATGCCAAATCTGGCAGTTCCCTTGTGCTTTGTTGCCCCAGCTGCCTTCCCCTGGCCTCTCCTGCACTCTGCCCTTCTTTTACCCTCCTCCCACTTCTTACTCTGACCCTGGCTGTATCTTATTTACCAGGACACTCTGGTGTTTTCACTAGGAAAATCACACCTGGAATTCTGTCTATCCATCTACCTGTAGCTTTCTCTTGGTTTTATGGACTAGGATGTTTCCCCGTGATGGCTGCTTAAGATTCTACTGGGCCAGAGTTTATATGGTTTTTTCCTACTGAAGGGTATTTCCCTTTGCATGTTGTAAATTTGTAAAAACTCAGCTTTAGGGGATGAGAGCCTGGCTTCTGTTTAAGGAGGAATTTGTGTGGGTGACATCATTCTGAGGGCTTTATTTCTCTTGGATGCCAGATTCTGAGCACTCAGGGTTAACCAGCCTAAAGTAAAGGTCCCAGGCTGGGGCACCCACTATATCTGCCTGCAAGAACATCCCTGTTCCCTGCCAAGCTGCCCTCCAGCCACAGTAGTCAAAATGGAGAAGTCTAGTTTTGCTGAGTCAATGTGTGTGTGTGTGCTGGTTTTTTCCCTGAGCTGCTCTGTAAACTGTAAGCACAGCCACACAGACCAGATGATTAAGACTCAGACTTTCTTGACAGTGCATGATTGGACCTTCCAGTCCTTTGGGAGTAAGGGTTGGCATTGAGAATCTCTGTAACAGTGATGTGTTCTGGTAAAGAAGGAAAGAGGTTATGATTCTGATACCTTTAGAGAAGGCTATAGTATGCTTGCTTCTGATGGCTGCTTTGTAGCATAGAAATCAACTGTACACACTGCTTCATAGCCTCAGAATGGAGAATTAAGTTTCTTTTCTGACCACTAAATTACTGCTTTTGTGCCTACCAAACAGAGTTAGATATATCATTAACAAAATTGCTTTTGATTGTTTTAAATTATACACCAAAACTGTAATTTCTAGTAGAGGATTTTCTAAAGATATCAGTAGAGACTAAAACAAACAAATATATAAAATATGCATTGCCATTATATTAATGGTACTCAAAATACAAATTTGTTCAATTTGGCTAGAGTAGAATTGCTTTTGTTTGCCCCAGCTCCTTTAGTTTGTACCTATGTATTAGGAAAACTGGGTAGATTTATTATTTTTTTTCTTTTTTGTTTGTTTGCTTTTTTCTGTTGTGTGGTATGCCATCCTGTGCTCAGGAAATTGGATAATTGAATGGACTTATTTTTTTTNCCCAGTGATCCAGGGACAGAAGGAAGGACGGGGCAGGCAGTGCAGGATCCAGGAGAACACAGGAGCCCCTGGAGCCCAGGCTGAGGGTGCCGGGCTCTCTTACTGGGGACCTTGAGGCTCACTTCTCTGGGTGGGTAGCCTTAGAGTGTTTACTATGTTTTCAAAAGAGGAAAATTTTATTCATTCATTCCCTTACGTTTATCATCTGCTGTATGTACCGAGCACTGTGCCGAGTTCCCTTTATTATCTTATTTAATTTTTTCAACAGATGTAATCATTGTACATTGAAAGAAACACAGTGTCACAAAACTTAGAGACCTGTCCAGAATTCCTTATCTGGCAAGTGGAGAGGAGATAGTTACTTGCTTGGCTTCAGAGAAAGACATTGGCTTTCTTTGTGGTTTTGATAGTGGCAGAATTGGTAATCCAGTGACTTAAGCCAGAACTCTGTATCTAGTTAAAAAGGATATCACTGCAGCCTAAAGGTGAGGCAGAGACCTGAATGGCCAAAAACATGGTTATACAGGACTTTATAGACGTACTTGTATCAGGCCTGGCTGCCCACACGACCTCTCAGTACTTGGAATAGGACCAGTGTAACCTAGATTCCCAGGCTATATGAAGGCACAGTGAGGTAAGAGTGCAAGTGCCCAGGGAGGTGACTGTGTGGCAGGAGCTCAGAATATGTGAATTCTATTCCTAAGTAATGCCATACAGTCTTCCATCTTTAATAATGATGGTAGGTGAGACTGCTCCAGTCCATATGGCAGCGTTTTATGTGGTGTTAGAACTCATGCTAGGCTGAATGATGGCAAT
The DNA here is from genome assembly GCF_014885135.2 of Alexandromys fortis. Taxonomy (NCBI): domain Eukaryota; kingdom Metazoa; phylum Chordata; class Mammalia; order Rodentia; family Cricetidae; genus Alexandromys; species Alexandromys fortis. The sequence goes on along the minus strand of NW_026067891.1, from coordinate 15,064,155 downwards.
CTTCCAACTTCATATAGGCCTTGGCATTTGTGCACTTCAGATATCTTCTTTGCTGAATATGACACACAGATTTGGGCCCAAGAATAAAGACTGGTGGAGACCCAGGACCAAAATTTGACTGTTATTTCCCAGTTGTCTACTGAGGCATTTACCTCCCCCCAAGTGGTTCCTCTCACCTCCTCAGACTGCCCTTGTCCTTAAACGTTTTCTCTTCACCTCCTTGGAATTCCAGGACAGAGAGATCTCACTTGTCCTAACAGCCTTGGAGTTTGAAGAGCTGGTTTGATCCCGAAGCCTTATACTGTTTGATACTGGAGTAGCTGCATGACATCTTGGCTCTTTGAAAACAAATATGGTAGAACATTTCCATGATTCCCTAAGCAAGCTCTGTACTCTTTAGTAATCAAACCAGTTTCCCACCTGCCCATCCCAAGTTCTAAGCAGCCACTAATCTACCTCCTGATTACCTGACATTTTCTATAGAGAATCTTATAACATGTGACTAACTTTTCCACTTAATACTTTCAGAGTTTATTCATAGTGCAACATGAAATAGCCCTTCCTTTGTTTTTATCACCACATAGCATTCTAGGGTATGGTTATTGCACATCTTATTTTGAATATTATATATTTTGTTGCTATTCATACAGATGTTTGTGTGGACAGGTGTTTTTATTTCTCTTGAGAAGATACACAGGAATAAACATGATGGCCCACATGGTTACTCAATGTTTAACCATTTTGAGGAACTTCCAGCTTACTGACTGTGCCATTCTATCTTTCTCCCAACAATGTATGAGGCTTCCAGTTCCATCACTTCCTTACCCACATTTGGTACCATCTCTTCCCTAGTAGAAATGTGTTGAGATTTCAGTAGCATTTCTCTGATGATCAGTGATGCTAAACATCCTCCCATGTGCTTTTTAGCTCTGTGTTGTCTCCTCCAGAGACATGCCTGCCTGGTCTCTTTCCTATTTTTTAATTGGACCATTGTATTTAATTATTATTGAGTTGTAATACTTTACATATTCTAGGTTTGATTCCCTCTTCTCGTGTTTTGAGTATGTTTGAAATTTGCCACTTCATCTGGCCTCTAGATTGTCTACTATATACTAAATTGGAACCTATGATTGGTGTGGTAAAGATATGCAGAGGCTGAAACTCTAGGCCTTACATTCATATTTGGAAGATAGGCAGTAACTATGGATTTTTCTCAGGCATAACAGTGATGCTAATGTCCTCTGGAAAAAAATGACAGGGACTCTGAGTATGTAGCAGGAAGCTTTGGCTTGGACTTGGAAGTCAAAGGCTTGTTCTTTTGAGGGTGGCACATCTGAACTGTCCGGATGAATGGCTTAGTAGGGAAGCAGAGGTGAGCAAGAATGATTGTTTAGACAAAGCATATGCTAAAGCTCTGAAGTGTAAGAAGCATGGTATTGTGAGGAGCCTATAGAAGGTTTGTGTGACCAGAGAGTAGGCTAAAGTGGGGATGAGCATTGACTTAGACTGTGGGTCATGCTGTACTATGGTGTGGACATTGATCTTTGACTTAAAATAACCAGGAAAATAGTTTTAAGCACTAAGGAATAGTCAGTTTGCCTCTTTGCAGCAGCATGGAGTGGATTAGAGAAACTCAAAATGAATGCTATACTCCCCAAGAGGCTGCTTGGGTGAGAGCTATGAGCCTGTACTGGGGTGCCAGAGGAAGGTAGGAGAGTTAGAAGAACTGAGAAGCACCTTAGAAATTGTACATACGGAAGTCTGCTGAGCACCAAAAGGGAGTGATGAGAAGAAAGGAGGTTCATAAAGACTCAGCTTCCTGGCTGGTGTGTTGAGTGGATGAGGGCAATAGCTATGGCAATAGCCTGCTGCTGGGTATGCGGCATAATGACACCAAGGCGTTAACGACCTTGAAAGCTTTTATAGGTTAGACTGGTGGGAAGCTCTGGGTTTGAGAAATACACTAGGTAGCAACCCAGTCAGTAGCCACTTAAGTAGGGGACTTGCAAAAGCATAAGACAGATGGGCTCACACTAGGAATGGTGGAAAAACAGATAAAAACAAAAACAAAAATAAAAAACATTTCTGAGAAGACTGTTAAATATGAAATAACCAATTTTAGAATGTTTGAATTATCCAAAGAGAATATGAACCAGAACCCAGAAGGTGTTAGGAAGGACCATTAACAGTGTAGGTATATGTCAGGGAGGGGGTGGGAATCTGCCACTATTTGTGCTCTTTCTTAGGAATGGACAGGACAGAGATGCTGTTGTATAGGGCTAGATGTGTGGGTGAGCACCTCTATTTTAACCTATTTTAAAAACACAAAAATGATGCTCATAAAATATGTTTTAAGCATACTCAGTTCTGTACCTGTGTGTTTCCAGGATGCTGAGAAGACAGAATTGATGATCAAGTTAAAAGCATCTGAGTTATTGGAAAATGTGTATGATCTTCCAGCCTCCCAAGAGGTGGTAACTCAGCTCCAGGTTCAGGTTCTAGAGCTTCAGGGGGAGCTGAAAGATTGTAAAACACGCAATAAGAAACTCCATGACAAGCTAATTCTGGCAGAGGCAATGATGGAGGGGATGACAATACCCAACCCTGTGTTGCTGAATGGTAAGCATCAAGAAAATGTATTCTCCATGAGCTGGGTGAGTGGCCCACATAACTGCCTAAAATGCTCTTCCTATTGTTCAGAATTACAGTGATTTGTATATAAGTTCCATGAACTGCAGTGATTAGGAAAAATGCACAGTGGAAAAATATGAGAAAGGAAACAAATCAGTTGGCTTCTTTTTTATTCTGGAGTCTGGAGTAGTAGGATTTGAAATGATCTCGGGTCATGGAGGCGGGGTCTCTCCTGCTTTCCCTTAGAATTGTGTATGGATGCCTTGGTTTGAATCTGGATTTTTTTTAACTGTTTCCCAAGCCTGTGAGAGACTTAGCAGGTAACAGTACAATTTGTAAATGATGGTCTTCTTTGCAGAGTTATCAGGCTAACTTGAGGCTCACCTCAAATGCTACTGACTTTTTGTCTCTGTACATATAATCCACTTCCCTAGTCATGATTCTTCAGGGACATAAGGGCTAAAATATGCCTAAGGAAGCAGAATCCAAAGACTTGGACAAAACCTTTCAGACTCCTGAACTAGTGTCTCCTACTTCAAGATTGTGGATCACCATTACAGTGGGTGGTTTGAAAGAAAATGACCCCTACAAGGAGTCGCATTATTAGGAGGTGTGACTTTGTTGGAGGAAGTGTGTCATATCACTGTGGAGGCAGGCTTTGAGATCTCATATATGCTCTAGCCATGCCCAGTGAGACAGACCACTTTCTGTTGCCTGTGTATCAAGATGTAGGACCCTCAACTCCAGCACCACCGGTCACAACATACTGATAATGGACTAAACCTCTGAAACTGTAAGTGAGCCACCACAAATGTTTTTCTTTATAAGAGTTGCTGTTGTCATGGTTTTTATGATTTTTGTTGTCGGTGGGTCCTGAGCAGCTTGCTTGCGGTGGGGCAGGCTGGTTCTGGTGACAGTGAGGTTCCTTGACCAGGAGAGCTATGCAGACCCAGCCATGCGGTGAGTGGCTGGGCAGGCGACAATGAGTCCCCAGAAGGCACAGGTTCTCAACATTGAGAGGCTGGGTGGGCAGGCGAGCGGGTGGGAGACATGTGGGCAGACACATCGTACAGAATGGAATTGGATATTTATTACTTAGAAGCGGGGAGAAGAGGACAAAGAGAGAGAAAAGGGGGGCAGAAAATTGGGGAGAAGCAGAAGCGAAGCTGCCTCTCTGAGAGGAAGACGGAAAAGAGAGCGAGCTCAGGCCGGAAGCTGAAGATCAGCCTGCCTCAGTGGATGGGGGAGGGAGTGGGTGTGGCTTGTCTCTTAAAGAGACAAAAATCATAACATTTCCAGCTCTTTTTTATAATAAAAAGTGGGAGATTAGACACCACAGTTTGATGTGTTATATGAAAAAGCCACAATTTTTGAGCTGTAAGTATTTTTTAAGCTTAATAAGAGGGACCTAAAGGTGTGATCTGCCCTGTCACTGAGCCGCCATGCCACAGCACAAGCTGCAGAGGGGAGCAAAAGGCTGGAACCAAAAAAACTGCACCATGCCATGGCTGGAATTGAAAAAGCCCGCTGGAATTTTAAAAAAGCCGGGGAGCCGCCATGGGCGGTTGTTATCCAGAACCAAAATTGTGAAAACCCACGAAACAGCGGCACCCAAGGCCTATAATGGGAATGGGTACTAATCGGTGCGAACACCCAGGACTCGTGGACGAGCGTCCTCGGACCACGAGTGGGGTGTTATGGCTGGCTGGATTCAGTCGTTCGGGGTGACTCAGAAACCAGAGGCTGGGGCTGCTCTGAGCGGCGTTTATGATGAGGGAAGAAAAAAGGAAAGAGAAGAAATGGAAAAAATGAAGAAATTGGGGGACCCTGGGTCCCCAGTCAAATGCACTGTATGGGGAGTTTGCAGTGCTGACGGGCGGGGACTGACCCTGGGTCAGTCCAAACACTACTCTGGTTAAGGGAAGCAACTGTAGCAGAACAGGGGGAGACTCGCCGATTGAAGCCGGAAAGACGGTGGTAGGAGTGGGGGGGGACCCGGTTCAGGATCCTAACCCTGGGGAAAGAGTTTCGGGGAGGAGCGCCTATCCGAGTTTCGGGGCACCAATTGTTTAAAATGCTGCAAGATCCCTGGTGGCAGTAGGCAGTGGGCCCATAGAGCAGCTAGTCCCAGGCAGAGATGGCTTCCAGTTTCCGAGCCGTGGCTGGTCCCAGTGAGCCCGGGGGTGTGATCAGGCGGCGGGTAGAAGACACATGGACAGACACATCGTACAGAATAGAATTAGATAGATATGGATTACTTAGAGGAGGGGGGGGAACAAGGAGAAGAGAAAGGAGAGAGACAGAGAAAGGAGCGGGAGAGAGGGAGTGCACGCACCAAAAGGGAACAGTGAGAATCAAGATGGCTAGATGAGGGCAGGGGTTGCTGGGAGTGGGCATGGCTTGTCTCTTAAAGTGACAATTAACCATAACAATAGTGTCTCTTCACAACAATAGAAACCCTAATTAAGGCAGATGTTGGTTCCTGGGACTAGGGTATTGCTGTAAAAGACCAGACCATGTTTTTGTTTGGAGGAATTTGAACTTTAGTATTTTGAGTTAAGAAAGAAGTAGAGTTCTTTAAGCACTTCTTAATGGGCAATACCAGTAGGAGCATGGAAGACAGTGTTGCTAAGAGTGATTTGAACTGGCAGGGGTTAGCTCCACAGGTTTCGGAGTTGTTTTAGTATATTGCCTAGAAATCGTTCTTGTGATATTTTGGTGAAGAATGTGACTGCTTTTTACCTCTTTCTGAAAAGTTTGAGGCTAAAATGAAGAGTTTTGGATTAAATCCCTTGGCAGAGGAAATCTCAAAACATCCCAGTATAGAATCTGTTGTGTGGTTGCTAGTGTTAACTCTAATGAAGATATATAATGAGAAGGAGCAAGCTGAGCAAGGAAAAATACAAAATTTAAAATTTGAGGAGTAAAGGGGCACCAAAACATGGAATGGAGCTAAATCCTGTGCAGATAAAAGATTAAGAAATGAGTGAAAGGGGATGGTGACCTCAAGGCATCACCCCACCCAGCTAAATTTCCATTTTATGATATGAAAGGGAATTAAAGGCTTAGAGCCAGGTGTGGTGCACACCTTTAATCCCAGCACTGGGAAGGCAGAAGCTGGTGGATCTCTAAGTTTGAGGTCAGCCTGGTTTGCAGATCCAGTTCCAAGACAGCCAAACTTAGGAAGTGAAGGTAACAATCAAAAATGGAAAGCTGGTGAAGATATAATTGATCAATGGGGCCATATTCCAGCCCCAGTAAGCAGCAGAACTTGGCAACTTTAACCATGTGGTCCTGGCTTTAAGGATAGAAGAAAGGACTAAGGAAAGTCACTGAAGCTAGCCGGGCATGTGTCATGGTGTGTCTCTGAATGGAGGCCAGAGAGACCATTTGCATGAAGCTGTGAAGTTGAATCCTGGATTTTCTTGGAGATCTCAAAACTTTAGAGAGGCCAGAACCCTGAGCTACCTGCCGAGGAAGCTGCTAACAGGAAGTGGAACCAGCCCAGGAGAAAGAAGTGTGTTGTAGTCAACAAAACTGAAAGGAGTTGGAGATCTGAAGAGTGCTTTCATATCAGACATGGAGATGCAGAGTTTGGAGTGTGCCCAGCTGGGTTTTCAGTCTTGTTTTGGACCAGTATTTCTTCACTGTGCTTCCTTCCCTATCTTTTGGAATGGTAATGAATATCCTGTGCCATTATATATTGAAAGTATGTGATCTGCTTTTTGATTTTATAGGTGATGGCAGTTAAGAGATTGCATGAATTTCCGAAGAGACTTTGAACTTTAGACGTTTAAATAAATTTGAGACTGTTATAGACTATGTGGATTTTTGAAGTTAGACTGAATGCATTTTTTTTTTTTTTGGTTATACTATGGCCATCAGCCTTTGGGGGCAGGAATGGAATGTGGTCCCTCTCTATTAGAAGATGTGGCTTTGTTGGAATGGGTATGGTCTTGTTGGAGGAAGTGTGTCACTGTTGGGGCAGGTTTTGAGGTCTCATATGCCCAAGTGTCTCAGGCCACTTTGTGTTGCTCTTGGATGAAGATGTAAGAACTCTCTGCCCCTGCTCCACCACCATGTCTGCCTCCATGCTGCCTTGCTCCCCACCATGATGATAATGGACTGAACCTCTGAACTTTAAGCAAGCCACCACAATTGCATTTCCTTTATAAGGAAATAAATTTCCTTTATAAGAGTTGCCATGGTCATGGTGTCTCTTCACAGCAACAGAAACCCTAACTAAGACAGACATTGCTCTGAGAATCTGGAGAGTACAGAGAACCCTCATAGAATAGTTCAGGTCAGCACAAAAGTAGCACTTACATCTTCCCCGAAGGCTTATGAACCTTCAAATGTGCCCTTGTTGGCACTTGATTCTGATCTCCTACTGTAAGCAATTGACAGTCACATGATGAACCTTTATCCACAGTAGGAACCCTGTGTGCCAATCTGTTCCTGGCTGTGTTGTGATAGAAGCACAAAACAGATGAGGTCTCTTTCCAGCTTATGTTGTTGAGTGTTTTTACAAGGAAAACATTTAATTGAGGTGGCTCACTTAACACTTTCAGAGGTTCAGTTCATTATCATCATGTCAGAGAACATGGTGGAATGTGAAGACAAGCTACTTACTGTACAATTCAATGCCTGTGAAAAGTGCAGCAGGATGAGGAGATTGGGGCACGAGGAGTGAATAGGGTTCACTAACACTCATGAGTGTTAGAATGCTCTGTGGCAAGGTGGGATTTGGTTGGAAACTAGGAGCAGTTAGCATGCTTGTCCTGAGTGAAGGAACAAGGACAAAGGCCCTGGTATTGCTTTATACTTGAGAACTTGGGTATGGAGTAGGGAGACCATTACAGGAATGGCTGGTGTGCATAGCATGGGAGGGGGCAGGCAGAGATGTAGAAGATGAGGTCAGTGAGCAGCAGACCAGGTGCACTATCAGAGACCATTCTAGGACTTCATCTTCACAAGAGTAGAAACTGTTGGAGGCTTTTGAGCCACACATTGGTGAGATCTCACTTAAGCTTTAAAACAGGAGCTGGCAAAGTACTGTCTTTGGCCAAATCAAACTTGCTGCTCTCTTTTGTGATTTAAGCTTATTGATAACTAGCTCTATTCATTCACATAGCAACTGTAACTGTTTTATTATAAAGTAGAGTTAAAGGTATGCTAGAGACCCTAAAGTCTAAAAATTGTGTCATTTTTCTTATTGAAGGAAACAGGCCAACTTGTGTTTTAAAGGGATAGTTTCCTTTGCTCTCCATTGGAAGGATTGAGTTGCCCTGCAGCAGTATAGGAAAGATCACAGTAGAGGCATGAATTGGGGGATGCTAGATTTCTGGCTAACAGTTTGTTGAACAATCCTGGTAGAGACTTCAGGTAGGCAGCTGGAAACAGGTGAGTTTGTTGTCTAGGAGAGGGGAATAAGCTTGAAAAGAAACCAGGGAATAACCACATATACTAATATTTGATATTGTATAGCTCATGTCCATAGAGATGAAACTGAGGAGTTCTAGAGGTTAGAGGTTCTACTGAGGAGCAGCAGCAGGTGAGGTGGGATAACAAGTAATGGTGACATCTCAGCATCTCAGAAGCTGAGTTAGAGTGGTAGTCAGCTACTGAGAAGATGAGTCTGAGGGTCTGTCTGCCTTGGTGTTTAATGAGTCCTTTAAGAAGGAAGCTTCTGTGGGAGGGGCCTGATGGGCATGAGTTCCAGAGTGACTACACTGAGGCCAGAAGTTGGAGACACCAAGGATAGACACCTCTGTGGAATTGCACTGATGTGGGGTGTGAAGGGCAAGGGCCACCAATTACATTCAGACTACCACAGAAAGCTCAACTGTTTCTAGCTTGCCAACAAAAGATTCAAGTACTAGATAGGAAATTGTGTCAGGTCAGAGCATTTCTAGAGTAGGTCAGGGGTTAGAGGTGATTCTTGTAGCCCTGGGTTTCCTGTGGCACTAATCAAAGGAGTCTCTGTTAATTGTTGACCCCATTGCATACATTAAATACATGATCTAATTGAATCTTCCTGCTGTCTTTGGAGGCAGTTCCAGTAACTATTGTCTCCATCATAAGCATAGGCAGCAGTTAAAGAGAGGAAGTGACTTGGACAATTACTCTGGTACTCATCGCCAGGGCTCCATATGAAGTAGCCTGGCTGATTCCAAAGGCCTAACACTTAATACTCTTTAGGGATTTTGTGATGCTCTGCAGCCAGAGGCAGCTTCCCTGTAAGTTTAGGCTGTCTCTTAGATTCACTTACTTGGGGTTTCAAGCTCAGTCACCTTCTACAGAATCAGACTTCCCCTCCCTCCTTTCCCACTTCCCATTAATTCTTCCTTCCATCCATCTAGGCATCTAGTCACCCTGTTGTTGAATATTATCTGATAGTCTGCTGTGTCTTCAGCCAGCTTGGAGAGTAGGAAAAAGACCACATACAGTTCTCCACCTTCTGAGATTTCCCTGTCATATTGTAGTGGGGGCAGATAATTAAGCAGTGTTGGGGGGTGGGACTTTAGAGGTAAAGTGCTATGGCAGAGGTGACCCAGCCAGAAGAGGGACTGGCATTTGTCTAGGACTTGCCATCTGCTCTACACACTTGCTGAAACTCTATAGAGTGCATCAGCCAGGTGCTGCTCTGGCTATCACCCAGAAGCCTCTGGGACTTCTCTCACTTTGGAAAAGTGGTCATGGGTTGATGGAATTTATTTTCTCACTCATAGTTTTTTGAGAACTTGAACTTAAACCATTTCAGACAAGCTGTACTATATTTATGCTTTTATGTCCTGTTATGGCAGCTCGATAGATTAATTTTATCTTATAAATTGCATTTTGCCTCCCCAGTGTTTTTATTCTCCCAGTTGTGTCTTTGTGTTCTTCTCAGTTGCTTGGCTAAATTTCAAGTCTCCCGTTTTATTTTTCTTTCTCATTGCCAGAGCCTGCAGCTGTTGTGAGAGCAGTCTACCAGGACAACCCAGGCAAGCAAGAAGGACCTGAAACTACACACTCTGCTTGGAAAGACAAAGAAGCGGACAGTGACCAATACACGAGCTTTGAGATCGGTTAGAATTCCACCATTATGCAACAGCTACTGAGTACTAGGCATTGTTCACTACTATTTTACATCAAAGTCCTTACTAGGTCCTTAGGTCCTTAAAAAAAAAAAAAAATCTCTCTTTCGGGGCTTTTTTATCATTCCCATATGACAAAGGACAGGTGAGGTTATTTGAAAATAACTATCTTAGGGTCACCCATCTGGTAAGGAGACAGGAGAGTCAGGGCATACCATAATGTCAGTGGGACTTACTGCTCTATTGCCAGGTGCTTCTGAAAGGTGGGTTCAGATTGTTTATCTTGAGGACACAGTGTCATCTTTCAATAGACCTCACATCAGGGACATGGAATTGTAGCAGGCCATTAGCATCCAGCTTGGTGTTGGCTGTTGTTGAGTTGCTCTCTGTCCGTCTAGGAGGAGTGAGACCAAGACTGTGAACTTTCCCAGTAGGTCAGTGGGGGTGTGCAGAGAGGAGAGAGGACTCCAACAAGTTTGTATTCCCTCCCTTTAATTATGAAGTATTATAAGCCCACAAATCTACACAAAGGACACAACATTGATTCACATTCCTGTCCAGTTAGGATGAGCTAATGCTTATTCTTATTCTTTTTACCTTACATCTTTTATCCTTTTGTTAAAAACAAAATTACTTTTGTTTTACATTGAATTCACTTTGCAAGAAGTCGTGGTCATTGAGAATTCTAAGTCTGTGGCAAGATGGCAGGGAGTAACCAGCCTATTGAAAAAGACTGAGCTATGGCCCAGGGGCCCAGCTGTGTATTCTCCCCAGGCTGGAGTTTCCTGTGCTGATTGCATGGTCTTGTGCTTTGGGGTGGTCTAGGCTTTCAAGAAAAATCTGCTGTGCCAGGCAACAAAGTGCTAGTTAGCTCAACTGTGGGTCATGGTTTGAATGTGGACTGCCCCTCACAGACTCGTGGGTTTGAACACGTGGTCCCTAGTTGGTGGTGCTGTTTTTAGAGGCTGTGGAATGTGGTGCTTGTTCATTGCTAGGATTAGTGGAGGCTTCCTCTCTCAGTACCCATTTTTCACTGGGCTGCATTGATCTTTCAGAGTGTGCCTCCTGTACTGTGGATATGTGACTGCCTGTGCCTGAACTCCTTCTCGCTTCATTCTGAAGTTTCCACCCAAGATGTACCTTTTGTGGACATAGTTTTTGTATATCCTAGCACTTGAGCACTGGTGTTGTTGATTTATTCAGTGACTGCTTAGCGCAGGGCTGTATGCCATGGGTGACAAGTTTAGCTTTGGCTCCTTTTTTAAAACCACCTTGGTAGGTGCTTGGGGAAGAAATGAAGGGCATCAGTTGCACAGGTGCTATTGGTCTTACTCTTACGAGTTCAGAGCTATTCTCATTTGCCTCTGACACAGGAAACTCCAGTCCTAGGATGCTGGCAGAAGGCAACAGGTGCAGTGTTTCTCCTTTTTATTTTGGGTAGCTCCAGCTCTTAAAACCTTGCCCTCCACTTGAGTAACACAGACAACTCAGGTAAAGGTGCTAGGCTCGCCAGCAGGTCTCAGTACATAATGTTCTAAGTCCTCAGGCCTGCCATTTTGCAAGTTCAGGGAAATGGATGGATGGGTAGGTGGGTGAGTGGGTGGATGATAGGTAGGTAGATAGATAGGCAGACAGACAGATTCCTTTCCTACAACATTCATGCATTTTTATCCAAAAGTATAATTAGTTTGCTCAGACCTTCATCAAGGGCTGCCGAGGACAAAATGGCAAAGTTACATTGTTTGACTGGTGCTGCCATGAGAGTTGCTATGCATTAGCCTTGGTGCTTTGGAGTTCCTGCCTCTGCTAAATCACAAATGGTTATAGACTGTGGACTTTGAGAGTACTTTTCGGCAGGGGCTGGGGAGGTTCTTAGCTTTCCCCCCCTTTTGTTGAAAATAGATTTTTCTCTCACATAATGTGTACTGATTATGGTTTTCTCTCGCTCTGCTCCTCTCAGTTTCTTCCTGCCTCCACTCCCTTTCTATCTCTGATTTGAAAACGATCAGACTTCTAAGGGGTAATAGTAAAATATAGTCTTGGCAACAGCATGGGTTGTTTGGAGATTCTTATGGGATCCCTTTACCAACAACTCAATTAGATGTAACCCAAACCCAGTAGTGAAAGCTTCATTTGGTGACAAGAGATGGACAGTTGGGATTCTGTCCTCATTATTTGGTGATTTTATTTAGATCACCTTCATATATGTATATATTTTAGCAAGGATCTACTGTGTTAGGTTTCTATACTTCCTTGAAGGTATAGGAATGTTATATTTGTTTCTTTGTTAGGAGCAAAGTTTAAAGTGGAGGTCTGAGTATGAATGTGAGGATGCACATGCTCCTTGGCACTCTCAGTATTGTATACCCGGATATCAGGGCCAAAGTCTCCCAGACTCTGCCTTCTTTTTCCCTTTATCTTTGTTTGAATTCTCACCTGGCTATGTTTTGACTGGCTATTGGTCATATCAGCTTCTGGTAATAAAACATATTCACAGCATACAGAAGGGCGTCCCACATCAAACAATGTGATTGATCTTAGTTCTTTGAGGGAACATTTCTTCTTGCTATCTAATGCGGGTAGGCCATAGTGCAAGAAGATTGCTATGTTTATAGGGTGCCCAACCTTTGATGACATTTTAGTCTATAGATGTGTTGGGCTGCATCCATAGCTTCCTGGGACACGTGTTACTTATGGAGCTAAGGTTGGATACATTTACGTATTTCTTCATCTTAGAGGATGACTCCCTGGAACAGAATTTTTGTTGAGTTATCACTTGGTTGTTCTTTCTGTTCCTTGCACTCTGATCTACAAGAACTTACCACATACCCTTTCTATCACTCAACTCGTGCCAGATACAGAGAAATAGATTAATAGCATGGTTCCTAATTGATAACATATTGTACATTATAGAAATGCTATATCTAGAATCCTCCCATTAACACATATACCCACTGCTGTCTAAATCCCAAATGCTGTTGGCATTGTGAACACTGGCAAGAATGGACTTGCGACTGTGAGGAACAAATTGTAGAACCTGTGACTTCACAGAATATTGATGATTGTCTTTCAGAAAACCATTCTAGGTCATCTGGTCCAGCTCACATGGTTCTTCTTAAAGCCTTTTCTCAAGCCAGTTTTTGCTTGGATGCCTCCCATTATGAAATCTTCCATCTTTGACAGATTGGAAATAGGAAAACAAAGGGCATTCCTCTTTGCTGAGTTCCTTTACTGCTATGTTCAAAAAGCTATACTAGCCTGTTCCTGATATCGTTCAGTACCAAATAAACATAGCTCCTTCCTCTTAATGAGTAGTATTCTTTCTACTTTACAAATGAAATTCGAGAGGCTCAGAACAGTGCAATAATTTGCTTAAGTACGCTTATTCAAAACAAAGCGGCAGAGCCAGTGTTGGAAACCAAGTCTGTTCATTAAAAAAAAGAAAAAATATATTTTTCATACCTAGGAAGATGTCTCACTAGTTAAGAGGGCTTACTGCTCCTACAAAGGACCTGTCTCAGCACCTATGTCCAGGCGGCTCACAACTGCCTCTACTACCAGTTCTGACACTCTTGATGGTACACAGACAGACAAGCAGGCACATAAATGTAGATGGGAGTACACAATTCAAAGGTGAATTCACAGAAAAAGGAAAATTAGACCTGAGTGGAAGGACAAGTATATATTCAGGCCACAGTATATGCAAAAGCCTGGGATCGTGAAGTAACATGATGTGTGCAGAAGGTTTGGATGACTTTGTGGAAACTCTCTGTGGGATGCCTCTAACCAGGTCCTGGGAGTCTCAGTTAGAGTAGCAGTACTCAACTGATGTGTTGCTGGTTAATCATGGTTAAATTAGAACACTTACCTGAGAAAAAGGATGGATCGAGTGGCAATATTGTGTGCTAGTCAGCTTTGTAGAGCATGACAGACTATCTAAGCAATCAGCTTGAAAGGATAGACAGTATTTTGACTCATGGATAGGGTCTTACTGTCCTCTTTAGCGATAATTTTCTTCTACGAGGCCCCACCTCCTAAACTCAGCACAATCTTCCAGCAGTGCCATAAAAATTAAGCTTTTAATGCACAAGCTTTCAAACATTTAAGATCCAGAATTCAATTGTGGGAAACACTAGAGGCAGGAGGCTATTATGTTAGTGTTTGACTTAGCCATGGCTCTGGCAACATAAGGGGTTGATTGCAGCAAAGGAGATACTGACAAAAATTAGTATTTGATTTTCAGATTCTGAAATGTGTCCACCTGATGACCTTGCCCTATTACCAGCAGGCAAAGAGAACACGGGATACTTCTTAGGCCCAACCTCTGTAGCCACTTACTTGAATTCTAAGAATCAACTCTCCATTAAAGACAGTGTGATTGGGACTGACCAGTCTGAGAACATCAATATCCCCAATGACACAGAAGACTTAAAACAGAAAATCCATGACTTGCAAACCGAGCTGAATAGCTACCGGAACTTCATTGTCCAGTTACAGAAGCACTCTCAGTGCAGTGAGGCCATTATCACAGTTTTGTGTGGGACAGATGGGGCTCAAGATGGCTTGAACAAGCCAATAGGCCAAACTGATGATGAAGAGATGACAGTTTCAAGTTTGCACCAAGTACGGTATGTAAAGCATATGAAAATCCTCCATCCACTAACCCCAGAGATGATTGACAGCGGGATGCTAGAGAGCCTCAAACAGCAGCTGGTGGAACAGGAGAAGGAGCTACAGAAGGAGCAGGATTTGAACTTGAAACTTTTCAGTGAAATCCATAACCTGGAGAACAAGTTCCGAGACCTCTCTCCGTCAAGGTACATCCTATTTCTTCCTGCACCAGCCTCCTACCTTTTAAGCCTGCAGTTCTCCAGGTTGTTGCTAGGCAAGAGCCCTGGAGCTGTAAGGGAAAGCTGCTGCTTTGGACAGGTAGAGTGTACGCTAGGGACACTTTACCTGGGTTCAGGTAGCCAGGGCAAGAGTGAAAAGCTATGCTGCATAGTATCACTCTATGCACACCAGTTAGATGTGCAGCTTCTGAGATCGGCAGGGCAGGTGGTGCCCTGCTCAGGCTGAGGACTCAGGATAAAAGCTCCACAGCAGTTACTCTGTGGATTGCAGTGTGTTTGCTGAGCTGCAGTGTTTATTTTTGAACTCTGATATTGTATTTTGCTGTGGTGTGGAAGTAGAACGGATGTCCTAGCAGGTTGGAAGGAATATAAATGTTTTCCATATCTTTACCCTTTAAGGTCATCTTAGAGAAATAAGCCTGTGTTGAAAGCGAGAAATTCTTAGGTCATGAAGATAATGCTTTATGGTTATAAATATATACATTTGCTTCGTGAGATACGGCATAATGGGATCATCTGTAAAGTTGACCTCCATTCTTACTAATTTGAGACAAACACTGCTCTGAATAGTCAAAGAGCCAGAGTGATTTTTTTTTTCAAGACTTCCCAAGCAGCAAGCTTGAGGGACGCTTACTTATTGATGGGCAGTTCAATCAGCCCCCGGGCAGAAAGTGTTTGATTTTTTGTTGTTGTTGATATTGTTCAATTGAAACAGAGTTTTACCCTGTAATTTAGGGGGCCCTCAAACTCACAGTCTTCCTGCCTCAGCCTTTGACTGCTGGGATTGCAGGTGTGTTGATAGGTAATAACCTATTACTTAGCCACAGATACACTATGCAGGAGACCCTCTTAGCTTGTTTTTGTAGATAGAGAAACTGAGACTCAAAGATGTTGCTATGACTTGCCTGTGGCTAGCTTTAAGTCCACACTGTCTTACTATTCCTCCTCCACAGAATTGGCCTCTACCTTTAAGATGGATGTCTTGTGATTTGCTTGTAGGTTAACAGTGGTCATGGTGAATCAAAGTGCCTGTCAGGCCACTTTAGATCTAGCTTATTGTAGCTACTTTTCCTCTCTCAGATTTTTCTCTGTGCTTGCTCCAACAGTTATAGGCTTGCATAGAGAAGGATGGTACCTAATGGTAAGGAGGTGATATTGGATAGTAAAGGTTTAGCAATCTGTGTGTTTTAAAAGCAAAGCTTTACTACCTAAATACCTTTAGGACAGATTTCCTTTTCTGCATGAATTCATTTGTTGGAAGCCAGGGAGAACTGGGTGCCATAAGATAGCTTGTTTCCATGACCAGTGGGTCCCAAGTTACTCAGTAGGTGGTACCTAAGACTCCAGCTCTTTCCATTGGAAGCAGACAGTCCTATCTTTTTACCCTTGCCATATATATATGAATTTTTGGTGGGTCCCTAACCCTTGGGGTACTTGTTTCTACAATTCAGAATTCTGTCTTTGAAGAGCATATGGAAACTAATTGTTCTCCTGAGTCCTTGCCAATCTATGCTTTAATTGGGGGCTTTCTAAGGTTAAAAATATTGCAGAAGAATCTCTGTTCAAGCATTTGTTGGCTGTTTGAACTCAAAAAAGGAGTGACCTTGTACAGTTTCAATTTTTCTAAAGTATATATGCTTGTACAGCTGCAGGCTTTCAGAAATTATGCTCTGTCATTTTTCCAATTAGTATTAAGGTCACAAAAATTCAATTCTAAAATGACACACACATTTTCCTTCCCTCTTTTATCAGATACGATTCATTGGTTCAGTCCCAAGCCAGGGAACTCTCCCTTCAGCGGCAGCAGATTAAGGATAGCCATGACATCTGTGTCATTTACCGTCAACACATGAGCACCATGATCAAGGCATTTGAGGAGCTTCTGCAGGCCAGTGATGTGGATAGTTGTGTGGCTGAGGGCTTCCGGGAACAGCTAACACAGTGTGCTGAGCTGCCTGAGCAACTGGAAAAGCTGTTTCACCATGGTAAGTGGGTAGAGGCACTGGTCCTATACTCTCTGACTTCTTGCTTGGGCACTGGCAGAATTCACTCCTTGGCTTCGTGCATCTCCTTGCCAGCTATACACACTGACCTATTCGGCCGTTAGGCTCAACAGCCTTTTTCCTCATGGTCTTTGCATGTTACTTCTCTCCTTCCTCCTTCCTTTTCTCAGCCATTCTACTGGGGATGTCCTCCTTGACAATCTCTATAATGCTCCTGCCACCCGCTGACATCCCGTCTCCTTCAACTGTTGCATCTTTCTTAGTCTTCACAGTAGAAGAATGAGTGAGTTCAGTTTTATGGTGTGGTGAGTATGGCCCATGACAGGAAATACACCATCTGTGGTCATGCCAGGAATAAATGGCTGAGCTTGGATTTTACATCTTATCTCTTCGCATAAGTCTGTCTGCCCCCACTAAATCTATTGGTAGCCTTTTTGGTATTTTAGTAGTTATTTGGTTGGAAGTGGGCAGTGATAACTCAGTGCTTTAGTCACTTCTCTATTGCCACACCAGGCACCATGGCAGCTCTTATAAAAGAAATCCTTCATTTGGGGTTTACTTACAGTTTCAGAGGTTTAGTCTATTATTGTCATGGTGGAGAGCGTGGCAGCATGCAGGCAAGCAGGCATTGGAGCAGTAATTGGAAGCTGCATCATGTCTGTAGGCAGAGAGAGAGACTGAGACTGGCCTTGTGGGCTTTTAAAACCTCCAAGCCCACCCCCAGGGACACACTTCCCCCAGGAGGCAACACCTCCTAATCCTTATAATTCTTTCAAATTGTGCCACTTCCTGGTGTTTGAGCAAACAAATATATAAGCCTGTGGGGGCCATTCTGATTCAAACCACCACACTTGATTGTGTTGGTGATGAGCCTGGGGGTTAGGAATATTACTTTCGTATCCAAAATTGAGGGTCTACGATGACAAATGTAGTCACTGAGTCAAGTTGTGTAGAGAGCTTTGTCTTCCCCTGTAAGATGTGGACCTTCTGACTTTGCTTACCTATAACCTCAGCACTCTAATATCTAGGTGTCAAAATCATTCTAAGGGTTAAGTGGTAGCTGTGAGGCCTTAATTGTGTGAGTAACATATGGCTCTCATGACAAGGTAATTCCTACCACATGAGTTTATGTTGAGTCAGCACTGTGTGCTTTACATGTGCGAAAAGTGAGTTATGCAGAGACACAGTGGACTTGGTGCAGTCAGGATTGACTGCTCTTCTGCCTCCCATTCAAATAGAATAGACAGTTTACTGTGGATCTTGTGTGTGCACTTTAATTTCATGATGAGCACAGCTGTTCTAATCACTGGGATATATGTGTCCCACTCACATTGCTGTTAGTCTGAGTGCAAGGACCAAATGTTCCTGTTGCTTGGACATTGCATTTCCCCTTCTGTGACTGTTCAAACCAGTGCCTTTCTACACAGGCTACACTCACTCTCTACAGAAGGCTTTCTTTGTTCACCCCAAGTAGGAGAGAGACCTGCTTCCTGTTCTTCTCTCTGGGTTATCTGCAACTCATACATGACAGTCTGACTCTGTGCTGGAGGCTATCACAGGAATATTCCAGGGAATCAGAGATTGGAACTAATACCCTGGTATATGGGTCATTAGCCTTTAAGAGTCAGATATCCTCTATGGAGTTAGCAACACCTACCTTCACAGAGTTGTTTATAAGAATTAAGTGAGATTATTTAAAGTGCTTCACGTTGCCCTTGGAAACAGTATGCGTTTGGGAAGTGACAGTAATGATTACAGGAAAGTTTTGGTTGCATCACTGGCCCAGGCTGCCAAACAAAGGATTCTGACTCCTGTCACCATGGAATCACTTTCTCCATTTAAATTAGTTTTCTTGCTCCAAAAATATAACCCAGAAGCCTGGCATGGTGATACAGGTTTATCTACCAAGCGGGGATGAGGAAAGAGGATTGTAGGTTTGTGGTCAGCCTGGGATACATAGGTCCTGCCTTAAACAAATGAACAACAACAACAGCAATCTTCTTTACTTTTTGTAAAAAAGAAAAAAAATATTGAGAGGCAAAGCTCCCTCCATCCCCTCTAATCCTTCCACCTCCAGCTGAGGATGGACTATGCTTATCTTCTCTGGGGTCCTCCCACCACCACCATGCTGCCCCTCCTTGAAAGTGAACTCACCAAGGGCAGACAGGACAACTCTGCAGCCATCCTTGTATACCCTGTATGCCAGGCTTCTGGGAGGAGCCATAGTAGACAGGAAGGAAGAAGCATGGAGTTGGATTGGGGATGCCAGGTATTGAGTGTGTGGGACAGGTGGAGTCTGAGTGGAGAGTTCTGTGCCCAAAGAGGCTTCTGAGCAACAGCAGGAGGCAGGCTGGGTCAGCCTTTTACAAGTCAACTTCTGCACTGTGATCCTCTTGTTTGTCACACAAGGAAGCTAAAGCTAGCCTTTGATTTTTGCTTTTTCTTGATTTCTGTGTTACAAAGATGACACTCCCTCACTGTGCGAGCTCAGAGCTCTTAGGTTTGCCAGAGAAATGGGAGCAGTGTTTTCATGACATGCATACCAAGCTCCTACAAATCTGACAGATGGTCTCCTACCACCTGTGTGGAGGCAGTTTCTATCAAGAAACTCAGTTTATCAGTTGTTAGGATCCCTTCATCGATCCCACAAAGATGGCCGTTTGCCACTTCTCTTTAAAAGGACCCTATTGTGATGACGGAACAGGTATAATACAAGCTCCCCAAAAGATCTTTTGTTGAGATAGGAGCGGCAGGGCTGCGTCCCCGGCACCCGGCCGCTCACATGGCTATCTTATGCCCGAAATAATTACACGGAAACTGTATTCTATTAAACACTGCCTGGCCCAGCTAGTTCCAGCTTCTTATTGGCTAGCTCTTACATATTGTTCTAACCCATTTCTAATATTCTGTGTAGCCCACGAGCTGGCTTACCAAGGAGGATCTTAACCTGCGTCTGTCTGGAGTGGGAGAATCATGGCGACTCCTTGACTAAGCTTCTTTTTTCCCAGAATTCTGTTCTGTGTACTCCACCCACCTAAGTGTTGGCCTATCAAGGGGCCTAGGCAGTTTCTTTATTAGTAAGAAATCACTCCCACATCA
>NW_026067891.1:14968794-15042818 GCF_014885135.2 Alexandromys fortis | reverse complement strand
CATGGAGCAGCTGCTCCTGTCTCAGATCCATTTGGTGCCCCTGAGCTGAGCACAGTTCCAGGCACACAGCAAGTCCATATTGGCGCCACAGTCAGCAGTTTAACTCTGAGACTGAGCGTGTAGCATAGAAACTCTTTTCATCCAAGTTACAGCCAAATCTGACATGCAGAGCAGTGTGCAGTCTGAAAACGTGTATCTGTATGGCGGCAGGAATCCGCCATGCTCTTCCGCCTGCCTAAGCCTGATTCTGCCTTCTGCCCAGGTGCAGGCGGGGAGTGCTGAGCCATCAGCACGAGCACTCTCCTTTCGATCCCAAGTGGGAACAGAAACATCCAGTCCCATAAAAGCCTTGAAATGCTTTAAAGCCAGAGTTCGTGCTGGCAGCACAGCCCCAGGAAGCTGCGCTTTAAAATGACGCAGCGTTTTTTCTGCTGCTGTTGCTGAACCAGGAAATCTCTCTTCAGCACGCCACCAACAAACAGCAAAAATCTGTGTTAAACTCTCTCTCCCTTATTTTTTTTTATTTATTTTATTATGTATACAATATTCTGTCTGTGTGTATGTCTGCAGGCCAGAAGAGGGCGCCAGACATCATTACAGATGGTTGTGAGCCACCATGTGGTTGCTGGGAATTGAACTCAGGACCTTTGGAAGAGCAAGCAATGCTCTTAACCACTGAGCCATCTCTCCAGCCCCTCTCCCTTATTTTTAAGCCTTCTCAGGTTTTTAAGTGGATTTAGCCCCATGTTGGGCGCCACTCTGTTGAAGATAGGAGCGGCAGGGCTGCGTCCCCGGCACCCGGCCGCTCACATGGCTATCTTATGCCCGAAATAATTACACGGAAACTGTATTCTATTAAACACTGCCTGGCCCAGCTAGTTCCAGCTTCTTATTGGCTAGCTCTTACATATTGTTCTAACCCATTTCTAATATTCTGTGTAGCCCACGAGCTGGCTTACCAAGGAGGATCTTAACCTGCGTCTGTCTGGAGTGGGAGAATCATGGCGACTCCTTGACTAAGCTTCTTTTTTCCCAGAATTCTGTTCTGTGTACTCCACCCACCTAAGTGTTGGCCTATCAAGGGGCCTAGGCAGTTTCTTTATTAGTAAGAAATCACTCCCACATCAATCTTTTATTTCACAGACTCAATCTGATGGTGTTATTGGAGCACTTCCTGCCATGGGCATGGAGACCAGGCTTTGAGGGTTTTAGGATGGGCTTGTGGTCAGGAAGCTCAGGATGCTTGAAGTTATCCCAGACCAAAGGCTCCTATCTTGTGCATGAAGGTCATGATGCTAAGTTCAGTGATGCCCATACAGCAGGCCACCACCTCTATATGCCTGGCAGTACTTGTACAGTTTCTAACTGTTGGCAGCGCAGGGCTAAATGGTGGCCTGTCTTGAGATCTGTGAGATCAGAGGCTTTTTGTTACCTGAAGGCTGGTGAACAGCCCCAGTTCTTTCAGAAGATAAGTGTCCTGCCCATTATAAATTGTCCTTCAGGACTTTGAGCTCCGACCCAGTCAGATGTGACTTTCCTTTTTTGAGGAGGAGTGCAGAAGGCAGACATAGGGACTACAGACTTGAGGGCACCTACCAGGCTGGGGGGACTGCCAACCTCTCCTTGCCTTGTGGAAGCCACAGCATCACACTAGTATGGGAAAGATAGCCAGCAAGGTCCATGCGTAAACCTACACCTACCATGACCCTGCCCCTTACTGAAGTGCAGTCAAGTGAGAGTGGAGCCTGGAGCCTTGGACTTGCACTTCTGCTGTAAAGTGGAGGGAAGTGCTGACACTCTGGGATTACAGGAAGACCTGAGACACAGAGTGCATGTAAAGGAATTGTACTCAGGGCTGCTGCCTCCTCACCGTGACCATTTGTCTTTTGCCTGTGGGTGACAGTGCTGTACAGTGTCAAGTATATGGTGACCTGCTGGGATGGAGAGGGAGCGTGGCTGCCATACAGGCCTCTCTGTGCTTACCGTCAGCTGAATCACAAGACATAAAGCAAACATGCTTGCGCTGGTGCCCTTTTCCTTACCAGTGATGTTTGGGGACTTTTCCTTTTGGGAGTTTAGAGCGCTGTAGGTGCAGGCTAATTATAGTCTCATTTTTCAAGGCAGCAATAGAAGGGCTTTTTTTTCTTTTTTCTTTAGCCATGCATCAGTTTCTTCAAAGAGCTCATCCTGGTATGCAATTTCCAGAGTTTTGAAGTATTTTTAAAATAAAGTTGTTAGTTGCTTTGAAACCTGGGCCCTTGCATCCTTTCAAATGATGACACTTGGGAACAGAGCACAGCGTCTTTCCCCCACAGCATCCTGCGCTTTATTTTTGTTTTCTTTTGTCATTTCTGTTAGTCATTTCCCCTGCTGTCAACAGTGGCCTCTTCAAACGCACTCCAGTACTGCTTTCCCCACTAATCCCAGTTCTGAGAGCCTTTCCTAGGGAAATAATTTAAATGCAGATAAAGCCATATGCACATAGATATTTGTCTCACTTATTTACTAAAATTAAAATTTGGAGTTGACCTAAATATCCAGTAGGGAACTACAAGATCCAATCCATGTGTGCCTGCCATCTTCACAGTGGATGCTTCTGAAACAAACTTCGTAAAAGAAATGCTCGTCATAACGTGTGATGTGAAAAACTTAAGTCAGCATCCTCTTCCCACGTTCGTGAAAGGGAGAACAGAAGGTAGTTTGGATCGTGCCTGCAGAGGGGAGGGTGGGAGGTTCGGGATCGTGCCTGCAGATAGGGTGGGAAGAGGGAGGCTTTATGATTTTGTTACC
Organism: Alexandromys fortis; assembly: GCF_014885135.2. Taxonomy (NCBI): domain Eukaryota; kingdom Metazoa; phylum Chordata; class Mammalia; order Rodentia; family Cricetidae; genus Alexandromys; species Alexandromys fortis. The sequence continues at coordinate 15,040,028 of NW_026067891.1, read as the reverse complement.
CACTGCTCACGGTGAGCACATATTCCTTCCACTAGTGCCAGAGGATTTTGTGTTGTGTTCTGTGGTTCTGGGACTAGAACCCAGGACTTCACATGTGTTGTACTATGCCACTAACTGTGTCTCTAGCCCTCCTTTTATTTTGTATCTGCATATGTACATGTATATTTGTGTGTGTGCATGTGTTTGTGCAGGCATGTATATATATGTGTGTGTGGAAGATGGGGACTGCTGGAGTGGAGGGCAGAGGTTGATGTCACACGTCTTCCTTAATTGTTCTTTTTATTTTTTGAGGCAGGGTCTCCCATTCATCTTGGAAACACTGTTCTTTTCTTTATTGCCTGGCCAGGTAGTCCTGGACAACTTTTGTTTCTTCCTCTCCAGTGCTGCAGTTTTAGGCCCAAGCTACCACATCTAAAAAAAAAAAAAAAAATCATGGTTGTGTGGTAGGCACTTTACCAACTAAGCTGTCTCTATACCCTCAGAAGTTGTCTTGAATTTATGATCTTCAGCCACTTGAATATCTAGGATGACAGGCCTTTGCCACTAGACCCTGCTGTTGTCTGTGTTTTAGACATAGGAAAGTGCTGCATCCAGAAACCACCATGGTGGCTGCTTTCTAGATTTCTTCCTTTCAGCTAGAGCAAGTGCCTGAATTAGTGTGTATGAACTTAAGCTGTGTGATCCCACTCCCAAGGTCTGTGGTCAAGAGCTTTAAGATGGATCCTTGCCTCTGCAAATATATGAACAAGGACGTATTGGTTAACAGTTTTTACTTATTTTTTTTCTTAATTATTTATTAAAGATTTCTGCCTCCTCCCCGCCACCGCCTCCCATTTCCCTCCCCATCCCCCAATAAAGTCCCTCTCCCTTGTCAGCCCTAAGAGCAATCAGGGTTCCCTGCCCTGTGGGAAATCCAAGGACCACCCACCTCCATCCAGGTCTAGTTAGGTGAGCATCCAAACTGCCTAGGCTCCCACAAATCCAGTACGTGCAGTAGGATCAAAAACCCATTGCCCTGAGGATTATTTACCTCACGTGCACCCTCCCCATCCTGCTGGTTTGTATCTCTGTGTCCTCTGACTTCTGCCCTTCTCCCCAGCTTTCTCTGGGCACTGAAATCCCACCTAGCTACCAGCCAATCAGCTTTCGAGATTGATTTTGAGAGCAACATGTCTTCACAGTGTACAGAAGGATTATTCCCCAGCACTTAACAATTGAGCCATCTCTCTAGCCCTGCATCATTTTTTGCATAACTTTTAATTGCCTCCTGTAACAAGGGTTCCGATCCTCAGGGCAGCACATTGATGAATAGAAATGGGCTGATTTAAATTATAGGAGCTAGCTAAAAGCAAGCTTAAGCTATGTAGTTTCCGATCACCTAGGACCGTGGAAAGAGATCCTATCTTAAAAAGTTAAAACAAAAACCAAACAAAAAAAGAAAAGTATTATCTAATAGAGAGATGGACAAAATAGTTAATAAGCAAATGAAAATATGTTTACTACTTAAAAATAAAGACACACAACTCATATACTATTTTTCGTCCAGGGTTTTGTTGTTGTTGTTTGAAATGGGGGGAGGTGTCTAACTATGTGGCAACTATGTTCAAGACACTGGTCTTGAACTCACAGTGATCTTTCTTCCTCCGCCACCCACAGGCTGGAGTTAGAGGCACGAAGGTTACATGCTTAACACAGCTAAGTATGCTTGGTAATGTGTTTATCTATAAAGTACAAACTCGGGCTGGAGAGATGGCTCAGAGGTTAAGAGTACTGGCTGCTCTTCCAAAGATCCTGAGTTCAATTCCTAGCAACCACATGGTGGCTCACAACCACCTGTAATGAGATCTGGTGCCCTCTTCTGACCTGCAGATATCCATGCAGACAGAATGCTGTATACATAATAAATAAATCTTTAAAAATAAAAAATAAAAAAAAAAACATTGTTCTTGAGTTCTCAGCAGTCCTCATTGTCCGCTGTGTTCAGCGAGTCCGGTTTTATCCCAAGCTTTTTCAGACCCGGGCCAGCTGGCCTTGGTGAGTTCCCGATAGAACATCCCCATTGTCTCAGTGTGTGGGTGCCCCCCTCGCGGTCCTGAGTTCCTTGCTCGTGCTCTCTTCATCTGCTCCTGATTTGAACCTTGAGATTTCAGTCCGGTGCTCCAATGTGGGTCTCTGTCTCTGTCTCCTTTCATCGCCTGATGAAGGTTAATATTCAGGAGGATGCCTATATGTTTTTCTTTGGGTTCACCTTTTTATTTAGCTGGTGAACAGTTTTTAAAAGCTCTTTTTAGCCCCTAATGTTCTCTGTGCTCCTAGGAGCGTTGGCCGGAACGGAACCGCATCCCCAGAGGGACCTGCAGGAGAGGTGAGTGTGTAGCGCTCCTTAAGGAATCTCAAGGAGTTGCCAGCCTTGATTTGCCTGCAGGTTTTTAAAATTTAAAGCTCCCTGTTTTCTGCAACTTTATGTTTTTTGTAAATAAGGCACCAGCACCCATAGAACCAACAGTGACTGCACAGCAACCATAGTCCACCACTGTAAGTCCTGCAGCTGCACACACTGGGTTCAGGTGACTCGTGGTGTTTCTGTCAGTAACTGAAGCACATCTTCCTGGAGGAACCCGAGGGTCCCACTGTCCTAAGCCTGGCACTGGAGCATGTGCCAACTGATTTGTTTTCCTTCCCTCCCTGCACCTTCTACCCTCTGCCCCATGTCTCTTTACCTGGCTCCTTATTCTCCTGACCCGCTCTACATAGCTATGTACACTGTCACTTTTCTTGAGTAGTGGGAAAGCCATTCCTCAGAGGCAGCTGGAACAGAAATGACCATGGACCTTGCCAACACCCTGTGTCTTTCTGTTCCAGCATCAGCTTTTCTTGCCATACCACTTGACATAGTTCCATGAAGCACTTAACCGTGTGGTGTGTGCTACATATTCCCATTTGGCTCACTCCTCTCTAAGGAGAACAACATTGTCTAGCACTGACGGGGTTTCACCCTTATTGCTTCTGATGCCACAATTCAAGCATTTTCATTCACACTTCAGGATGAGGAGCTTGTGGTTCAGAGCTGTGTACCTTCATTGAGTGGTAGAGCTGGAACTGGAACTCCAGTCTGCCGTGTTCCAGCACCAGTTTTTCTGTGCTGTCGTTTGAGGATAAGAATGATAGCAGGGATTATATGCTTTCTTTGCTTACTTCTTCAGCCAACTGGCTGTGCTGAGGGCTTGCCCACTTACGCTTCATATGCTGTGACTTTAATATGTGTGGCTTGGGGGTCCTTGGAGTGAAATGAAGAAATGGATAGTCTGGGATGTAGAAATGTAGATTTCATTGGCTTCACGGGGGCCACCAGCATCATTACCATCATTACGGAGAGTAGTCAGGGAGGTGCCCTACCTCACTGGACAGTGTTGTTATCAAGGTGACTGTAGTCGTAAAAGAAACACTCTTCCTCCTGCAGTGTCACCTGAGTTACCTTCTAGTTGAACCCATGCATCCATCCTTATTCCACATCCTGCTGGCAGCTATGGAGAGGGAAAGGAAGGCCTTTGAGTGGGGCTGGTCCCAACTAGTCTTAGGATCTAAAGAATCAAAGTGATGGTACTGGGACCTCCCTGGACTATGTCCTTGACTGATGTAAAGGAGTCATGGCTTCAGGGGCAAGCCAGGCCCACTGGGTGGTCCATAGAAGCTGCTTTTAGGATTCTCAGTCCAACGCTCTCCTACAGGACTAATAGGGGTCTTTGAAGTGGAGAAAGTAAGGATGAAGCTTTTCAGACTTTCTGTTCTGGAAGACCGAGTGTGTCCAGAGACTAAGTGGGAGGGAGGCAAGGAACATCTTTCTGTCCTCTTCAACCAGGTGTTTCTCCTTTCCATCTCTGAGTTTGCTGCTCTTCCTTCTGCTCTGCTATTTTCAAGTTGTAGGCTCAGCACTCACAGGTCACTCCTGTGCTAATGAAATGGGTACTCTTGGCCCTCACTGTACATTTGGAAGGCAGCAGCAAGCCTGGCATCCATCACACTGTCTGGGCTCAGCTGCACCCAGTGTTTACCTGTTAATGGATGCACTGCAGCGTTGGAGTCCTTTGCTCTTGTCTAAGTACATGAATAATGAGACTGGCCACTGACGAGAAGTAACAGGGAAAGGGGGAGTACAAAGAGCTTAAATTAAGGAGCTTATCTATAATGGAGATTCACGCTGGCTTTTCACAGCATTCAGCTGGTTTTTTTCTTTGGCTTAGGTGGTCCTTGCAAATCCAGGTTACTGACCAGATGATTGCCAGAATGGTAATATAGAAACCTGCCAAGGGAGTCAAGAAATCTTTGAGATTTTTTAGGTCTAAGGCCATCCTGTGACTTTGGGATGGACTCCCACATTCTCTTGGGGCTATGGGGCCAGATACGCGTAGGTCTAATGTGAGTAGTGCCACTTATTAACCGAGACAGCACCTGGCTCATGATGCACTTTGGCTTCCTCGATTCTAAAAGACAATAGTGCTTCCTTCCTCAGAGGGTGTCCGTGAGGACAAATAAAGATCCAGAACCCTGGGACAGAACAGCACTTTGTGAACAGGTGCCCTTGAATCATGCTCTGTCTCAGGCTGCTGCCCTATAAATCACAGTGTTGGACAAGCACAGTCTCTTCCCTTCCTTTTCTTCCTTGATTCCAGACTTAAGCCCATGGAGGCCCTTCTAAGGACAGACTGAGGTTCTATGGATGATCAGTCACAAAGAGAAAGTTATCCCTAAGTATTCAAGCACATGGTCCAGCTTGGGATCATGGTGTGGGAAATGACATTTCTTTTTAAAATTTTAAGAATTTCTTTTTATTCATTTTTGAGAATATCGTATGAGTATTGTTTTTATATTATTACTTCTTCCGTTCAGTTCCTCCCATCTCCCTTTCTTCTCAAATTCATGGATTCTTACTCTTTAATTATAATTATTACATATATATGTATATACATACATACATTTATAAAACCAGTCTTCACTAGATGATCTCAGGAGGTTGTATTTGGATATGACTTTTCTTTTGATCTTGAAGGTTGAGAACTGAGGAAGACAACTTAACCCATCATCATCTCCTGCCTGACTCTGCGGCGCCTTCTGCCTCTCATGCACTGTCAGATGATGAGATGTCTGATAAATCCTTCCTGTCTCTAGACCAGAAGACAGACAACAAGACTGGGAAGTTCCCTGCTATGGAGAACAATTTTCCTCAAGGTGAGCTAAGCTTCACTAAGCACCGAAGGCATAACCAGGCTGTCTTGTTTTGATGAGCAGAATGGGTTTATGTATGTCTGACCATTTCACCAATGGAGGGAGAACCAGAACTGCTCGTGGAGGATGATTTATCAGCGGAAGGAGCTATGATGTTACAGTATGCTAGCAGTGAGGAAGTCTTGGTTTCTTTTTAAATGATGACTTGGGCGATCTGCTCTTTTCAAAGGGTGGGTAAAAAGCCCTGGGGATATGTCACTGTTGTTAGTTGTCCTTTAGTTTCTGCACATCCTGAAGCAGGACCCTTAAGTGATGACTCTTGGCCATGGCATCAGGCCCTTTAATTTAGTCTACTCAGGCTGCTGCAGCTGAATACAGGGGACGGCAGACAGCACAAATCCATCTCTCACAATTCTGATGTGTGTAAAGCAGAGGTCAGTGTGCCTTACAGGCAGTGTAGTTGAGTTCTGTGAGCATCCTCTTCCCACTTGAATTCTGACATAGAGGAAGAAAGATCAGTGGAGATTCCTATGGTCTGTCCACAAGAACATTAATTCACGGGCATTGCGTCCTCATGACCTAATTTCCTCCAGGGGCTCCACTCCCTGACACCATCACACCTGTGCTAAGGGCTTCAGCATGGGAATTTCAGAGCACAGATGTTCTGCCTTGTTCTGTTGCTAGGTGTGAACTAAACTGGCCAAATCAGCTTCCTAGGGACCTTCCCCATTCTCCTTTCTGCTTACAGCTTTCATTTCTTCTCTTGGGGTAGAAGTTGGACTTAACTGTTTGTCATTCAGTATGTTTCAGAGATCCAAAGTACCATAGAGGCAGGCCAGATGGACTTGTGCTTAGCACACTTTTCCACCCAAGCGGCAGATAGCAAGTATTGAAGGCTGTGCAGGGTGTGTCCTCTTCCAGTTGCACAGCACTGCTCTAAAGTACAAAGTAGCTCTAGGTAATGTGCATGGTCCACATGAGCTAATTCACAAGAAGGCAAGTTGTGGAGCACAGCCTATGTGTCAGGCCTTTGATATGTATAAACTCTGTATCTCTCTTGATGGTCTCTGATCTCTTGCCTATTCCAGTGGGTTTTTTCTAAGTCACCACAGTGGATTCTGTAACACACACTACTAGCCCTCCTTGCTAAAACCTTTTGTTAATACTAAATTAATTACATAAGCCATTGCTTATTGAATTGTAATTGAATTGTAATTGAAGTGTTTGGTTTAAACAACTAGATTTCTTTTAGATGGAGAAGCCGACCAATATGTCAATGATACTAGAGCCAAGTCTTTGTCCCATGATGTCCTCTAAGGCTCCTCTGGATACTCAGGTCCCACATCTTAGACGTACCTAGAATATGACATGCACATTCTTGGTATAACTCAGGAACCAACCAAATCTTGCAGTGGCCAGTCGTCTAGACCTTACATCCTGGGGTTTCTGGTGGTATCCCTTAGAGATTTTTGTGAGACTTGATTTTTCCATCACTTCTGGTTGTGGGTTCTGCCCTCATCTACTTTAGGTTAGACTATAAATCATTTCCCTGTTCTTAGTGTACCCCACTTCTGCACTTAGTCCAGTGTAACACTTAGCCCCTCTCCAGGATACTGAAATCACTGCATGAGATCTGATCGCATGGGTGGAGGAGCAGCGTGAATGGATCATTCAAAGAGAATGTGATCCCATTTTCCCTATGTGGTCTTAGGCACAGCTCTCTTCTGCCTATCACTGTATTTTTTTTTAATATAAGAGATAAAGGTTAAAATAAATATAGAAAAAAATTTAATTTTTCCAAATCTCAAAGTAATTCAGGCCTGTCTCTTGTCTCTGTTCAGCAGGGATGTGTCTAGGCTGCCTGTGCCCTTAGTGCATCACTAGCCCTTTTCTTGAGTGGGAGCCCCATGCTCTGGAGCCATTGAAAGATAGCCACTGTTTGCTTTTTTTTTTTTTTTAATTTCTCTTCAGCTTTTTCTTCTCTGCATCTGTTTTTCCTTTTGTCACGTTTTTAATCTGTATAGAGAAATAATTTGGCATTTTTTTCTTTGCTCACTTACCATTCTTTCATAGACTTTCTGACATGTTGTCAGATAATGTCACTTTTAGTGGCTTTGGAACAGCCCTCAGATGGCTGAACTGCAGTTTTCCTTCTGTTCCTAGAGCTCAGCACTTTCTCACAATTGTAAACAGTGCTGCAGGGGAGTCTTGAACACAAAGCCTTCCTCTTTGAGGGCATTTTCTTAATATAGATTCTCTAAATTTGGAACTACCCAGCAGAAGACACACATTTTTTCTCTTCTTTCTTTTTTGTGTGTGGCAGATTTTATAGGCTTTATGGTTTTTACAAGTTAGGACTTACTGAAAGAGTTTACTGTAAGACAGGAGGATCCTCTTCTCCCACTTTGGAAATGGTGCTATAGTATTCCTTCTCCTCAGGATGGCTGCATAATTAATGCATGGTGTCTAATTCCCCTGGGGGTGTTTCCTTCAGCCCATGTGATAATCCTCACTCTGAAAGATGGCTTGTATGAAGCATCATCACTCCACAGTCAGCAGTGTGAGACTCAAATAGACCAGCAAGGAAGGTGGCAGTCCAAACCAGTGAGCTGGCTGACTCTGGGCTGACGGTCTTCTGGAAGAAGGTTGGCAGGACCTCGAGGCTGGGCCGGGAGGACCAGTGCAGGGCACACCACAAATGTGCACAGACAGCCTTTCCCGCCGTGCTGCAGCGGGAGGCAGACATTCCACTAAATGACTTGCCGCACTTCTGGCATTAATAGGAGATAGCTGAAGGTCTGGGAATTAAGTCATCTCATAAACATTCAAATTCATGGCAAAATTACTATTTAATTAGGAAAAGATCTGTAACATTGTGCTACTTTTAAATGAAAGCCATTTTGGAGGAATTAAAACTGGGTCATAACATTAGTATAATGTTTTAAAACAAACATTACTAAGACATACTGAGTGTACCCTAATTGATGAATTAAAGACATTAGTTTTGCCTTTGGATATTTAATGTGATTATGTTTTAAACACTGACTCTGGAAATCCTCCTCTAGAGTGAAACCATTCTTCCTTCTTTCTCTGTTGAAGTGAGATGTGGCAGAAGGTAAAAAAATTAATACATGATCATCCTAGGAAATTTGGAAAAATTAAGTATTTATTAAGTGATATGTTAAAATGTCAAATGGAGGTTTTTAAAAGCCTGAAATCTATCACCTTGAGGTAACTACAATTAATATCTCATTGTAATTGCTTTTTTGGTTTATTTGTTTATACTACCTGTATGTTCTTATATAGAATTGGGATTATGTTGTAACCAATTTTATATCTTTTGAAATTTGCCATAACATAACACATTTTCCATATTTATAGTTTTCATTGCATAATTTAATAGCTGTGTAATCCCTCGGCATAGTGAATGGTCCTCGGCTCAATGAACAATTTGAGCTGTTTCAGTTTCCTGTCACTTGTAAACTCAGTTAAGTATTTTCATGTATTCCGGCCAGTGCCTGTGAGCATCTCACGTGAGCCTTAAATAGAGTCCTGGAAGTAGAACTATTTGGGAACCGACACTGGAGAACTTTCCTAAAACTAGTGATATCAATAGCCCTAGAGGGTCATACACATTTATACTCACACAGCAGTGATCTGAAAAACATTCTTTTTATTACCTCTCTCACTTGCATTGTTTTAAGTCTTGAAATTAATGAATGATATAGGGATAACATACTCATTGCAGAAAAAAAAGAAAACTAGCCTAGAAAATTATCTGGATTCATTAAGAAGGTAATTTAATCAACTCTCAGGCAGTTCAGGCTAACTTGAAAGTGATCTGTTAGTTTCACCATAAGGAAGATTTTAAATTAATATTTGATATTGAGAAGAATAAAAGGCTGCATTAGAGTTAGCATTAAAATTGTATGGAGTATAATTTTTGTGTGTGATGTAAAGTTACTTCCTCATGGAGGGCTGCAGAGAGCCATTATTGAGCCATGACTATGTGCTGTGGGAAATAGCTTGGCCTCCCCAAACCTGGGAAAGAATTGCCAGCTGCTGACTCTCTCAATACATCCAGTGCTATTGAAATTTCAAGATCTCTGCATAATCTACCAACTATTCAATTTGTTGGGGACTTTAGACTTTAAATTTAAAATGTTCTTCCTTCCTGTAGACTTACTAATGGAACACATACAGGAAATTCGAACTTTGAGAAAGAATTTGGAAGAATTTATTAAAACAAATGAGAAGCTCCGGAAACAGCTGGAACATCAGAGGTCTGAGACTGACCAAGGTAAGGAAGGACTTTCCCAGGGTAAGAAATGGGGTTTGGTGGGTTCCTGCTCTGTGATGTGTTTGCCTGAAGAGGCTCTCTGTGAATCATACTGGGTGGAGAAATTGGCTAGCCTCTGGGGTCCTGAGCTTTAACTGTCTTCTCACTATAGTGGTATGGCTTGGGATTCTAAAATAGAATAGAGCCGTATTTTTTTCCTTTTTATCAATAGTAGACTATAAGCCGGGTAGTGGTGGCACACACCTTTAATTCCAGCACATGAGAAGCAGAGGCAGGTGGATCTCTGTGAGTTCGAGACCAGCCTGGTCTACAAGAGCTAGTTCCAGGACAGGCTCCAAGGCTACAGAGAAACCCTGTCTCAAAACAAAAACAACAACAACAATAGACCATAAATTGACATCTGGCAAATCTTTCATGCCAAAGAAGGCCAGCACTATTCCCACCCCACCTCAGTTTGCTTTGAAGGGAATGATCTTCCTTTAAAACTGAACACCTGTAAGACACTCCTTCACATGGTTCAGAAACCAGCTGTTAACCCCTCCCTCCCTCCTTTCCTCCTCTCTCTTCTTGGTTTCCTCTGTAGTCATTGTATTGTTGAAGTTGGTTGGGTTGCCCTGGGTATGTTTATCGGTGTTAACTTTGGCAGTTCACTCTAGTCTTAGTTGTTTAATGAAACATGGTTTTTCTGCTATTAAATGAAGCAGTGTCATGAACAAGGCCTTGCTCAGTGCTCACTCAATAAATAGTTGCTTTTATCACTATTGGTTTTATTTTACTATTTTATGTAACAAGGCCAGTTTAACTTTCAGTCTTTCGATGCTCTGCCATTGAGGACGCTGACACCATTTTAGAGATGAGATCACTGAGTTCTAGAAATGTAGGACTCATTGGTAAAACTCAAGACTTGGACCCCAGCCCATTTTTCATTGCTCTCTAGTCCACACATAATGCTGGTTCTGAAAGTCTGCGTATGCTTCGGTTTCCACTGCATTTTGCAAGAAGCTTCCAGTCTTCTGCCTGGGCTTCCATTCATCCCGTGCACCCTTCATCCTCCTCCCTCACCCCTAAGAAATTTGATTAATTTGAGTTATTAGTTGTGTCAAACACAGGAAAGAAATTCATGCTGGGCCCTTGATGTTCACTCTTGGTAATGCCTGAGTTAGATTCATTATGTTTTGCATTTTCCCCAGCAAATCCAATTATGGAATTATTTGGGGGTTCAAATGGCCACCGGCTACAGTGGAGCCCAATTGTAGAATAATTCCTCTGACTGGGACTTACCTGTCATCAATGAGTTTACAGAGAGGCATTCATAAAGTCTTCACTCTCGTGGAGAGATGTGCTGTTCTCGCCTTATTGTCACAGTTTCTGGAAAGACAAAACAAAAAGCAGTCTTCCCTACCCCTGATGTGAAATGTTCATCTTGGGGATCACTCTGAAAAGGCAGGACTCTGTACGATGTCAAGGGGGAATGTCAGAAACTCTTATGCCTTAGAGGCTCTAGCTCACTGCAAGTTGTCTGGTCTGACTGCAGAGGTAGTACTCAAAGCAAAGGCTTGCCGCATAGCGTCCAGGTGGTCTTCATTAGGGCAGTCGGGCCTAAGTAGGTTTAGTGAATCAGGAATGTTTTATGGCCTATTATTTATTTATTTTCAGGTAATTCCCTGACATCAATGAGTTTCGATGTTGGGAGTTCTGCTGCTTGTTCTGATGAGTCTGTGGTTCTCTTGTGGCCCCACTTTCCGTTCATCTAGAAACGCAGATGAGAACCACAGCACAGCAGCATGGGTGTTTTTATTGTGCTAACCAAGGCTTGGCAGGGAGGTGGACAACTTGCCCGATGCCTTGCAGCTGTTAATCAGGAGACAGGCAGGAACTCTGAAATGATCCCAGAGTTCACTGGGACAAGTAGGGGAAGATGGTGGGAAGAGACATTTGTGAATAAAAATTAATCTGATTTAATTCTGTATGACTCATGTGCCAGAGAAGTTCTGTAGAGTGGGAAGAATATTTCCAGGAGAGCTAGCCACACCTTGTTTAGAAGGGGTGTGGATGCACACCATAGGCACTTATGTACATATCCAGTGCTTTCAGCTGCAGGGAGCTGGGAAGAAATGTGAGAACAAGCAGTGGAAACAAGGGCTGATTTTTATATTTCCATTGATCACAAGAACCCCAGTGGCAGAGAGCTCTGAGGCAGGGTTAGGCTGACTTCCTTCCATGGTGACTGTTTACTGTCAGTGTCCCATCCTCCTAGGACAGTGGGGAAGGTAGAGTCTGAAGCTTCTCTCTTCTCTAGTGCACCATCTCCTTGAAGCCCTCAGCAGATTTCACTTAGGTCTCACTGGTTGCCAGAGACCCCTGCCCAGGTCCTTACCTAGTGTCTGGGAGCACAGGGTTGTGGCATTTTGGTTGTGGTGTAGTAAGTGAACTGAATCAGTACAGAAGCCTGGAGGGAAGTATCTGCCTGCCACACAGAGAAGACGCTGGGCATCCTGCAAGTGCTCGAGGCCGGCTGTGAATGGAGCACCCCAATAATAGCTGCAGACAAGAAAGTTGTGCTGAGCTTGGGAGGCCAAGGAGGTGCCCAGCATGAGGCATGCCCTAGGTTGAATGACATAAAGTGCCCCCCCCGCCCCATCTAATTCTAGATCCCAGCCAGTCTCCACAGTGTACACTTCTAGAAAGGGAATTAAGCCAGTAATTGATGAGTTTAGTTTTGACGAGGGAGTGGGTGTGAAGAGCATAACAGTCACTGGTTCTCAGCATTTTCTGGGCCTGGGGTCTGAATGGAGAGAGAATGGTTTCTGTTGTGGCACGGGAGCAGAGCAATGGAGGGGCTTGAATTCGACACAGAGAAGTTTATTTTTTGTACTGCAGACCACCAGATATTTTTCGGCATGAAATAGCAGTGAAAGGGTTGTGCTCGAGATGATAACGTCATTGGTAGAACAGCAGGGAATGAAGCTAGACGGGGTGCTTAAGGCCTAGAGCATACTGGAAAGTTTGCCATAGTCTGAGCATTCTGGGGAAGAATCAGCAGCTGTAATTGCCTGCTTGGACAGGAGGACAAAGGGGAATTTAGGATATTCCCTCATGCAAGCCTAGGTCAGGAATTAGAGTGGGTCTTCTCCTAAGACAGGGAAAGGGTGAGAAAGACCAGAGGGGGCGGAGTTAGACTGAGCTGCCGCAGAGACAAGGCCCAAGGCCTGAGAGTCAGTTGACCATGATGGTTCTACTGTCGTCTTTCACCCTGCTGCGGTTCAGCTGTCATCGTTGTTCATCTTCAGGGCATGGTGATGTAGACGCCTCCTCTCGCCTCCCTGTTATGCTCACTGTTCTTGCCCTTTAGACTCTGGCTGTGTGTTGTTACATGGTGCATGGGCTGGTTTTCATTGCATGCTATATTTCTTCATTGTTTCGGCATATTTCTTAGAAAAATTTATCCATCCTGTCCGGAGCTGTCTATAAGTCACAATTCCTGTGTGTTCTTATAGGTTCCACAAATGTTTCTGCTTATGGCTCAGAGCTGCATAGCTCTCTGACATCAGAGATACATTTCCTGAGGAAGCAGAACCAGGCCCTCAGTATGATGCTCGAGAAAGGGGCCAGAGGTAAGAAATCAGGGGCCACCTGCAGCCTAAATTCCAAAGCCCTTTGTCAAAAGATATCTGGAGCTGACACCCTAGATTCCAAAGGGGCGGACCTGACAATTTTCTACCTTTAACTGCACACCAATCCTGTGGAGCATTCCTTGTTTTATAGCTAAGAAAACGAGGGCACAGGTGGGTTACAAACCGCCGCACCTACCTGTTGTGACAACTAGAATAAAAAGCCTCCAGAGCAGCCGGGCGGTGGTGGTGCATGCCTTTAATCCCAGCACTCAGGAGGCAGAGGCAGGTGGATCTCTGTGAGTTCGAGGCTAACCTGGTCTACAAGAGTTCTAGGACAGGCTCCAAAGTTACAAAGAAACCCTGTCTCAAAAAACCAAAAGAGAAAGAAAGAAGAAAAAAGTCTCTACCAGGGTCTCAACACATGTTACTGTATTTTCTCATCCCATCCCAGGAAGAGAGAAGCACTGGAAATTTATTACTGCCAGATCTTTACTGGAGATTTTCTCCTACCAGTGAAGTTTATCCAGAATTCTTTATAAGGATTCTTAATTATTTCTCTTGGAGCTTAGCTGTCAACGAGCTTTTACTTATGTTACTGTTCATATGTATAATGATTCTAGAGTGAAGAATTATTAGCCCTGTTTCTCAAGTAAGAATTCACAGTGTAAGCAATTGCCCTGGTGTGGTCACTGAGCTACAGGTGCTGGAGCTGGAATGTAGGCCAGCTTATCCCACAGTCCTTGGGGTGATATGGATACTGATTTTGCCTTAAGAGTCAAAACTGGGGCTCATGCAGTTCATGCATTCATTCAATAACTTTTCTCTATCCTGACATACAGGGGAGCTTGGTAGACTGATACAGAAATAAACAAGCCCGTATTTGCATTAGAAGGCTGTAATCTGATGGATGAAATGGGCAAACCTATAGCAAGGAGGAGTTAGGCCTGCTGTGATAAAAAGCAGGCCCCTCAGCTCAAGTCCTCAGGATCCAAGTCTACAAAGGAAAGGGATGCTTACCCAAGGTGTCTGAGGGTCAGAGGAGGAGAAGAGACAAGGTGCAGGTTAGAGATGGAGTGATGCAGCTGTGCTGATGTCACGTGGACCAGTAGGAGCCCTCGTGCACATGGAAATACTGATTCCTGGTTAATAGTAGATCTACATCTAAGGCTGTGCCCCTTCCTGTCCATATGGCTACAGGGAAGCCTTACCGTCTCTCATTTGTTTCTCATCTGGAAGATGGGGAAATTCCCAGGGCCTGCCTTGGCAGTATGCTGCAAATACAGGACATTGAAACACGAGAGGGCTTACTGTAGTGCCCTATATACAGTTAGTGCTAGGGTGTGCTACCATTGCCACTCCTTTGGCTCTTGTGTGGTGTGTCTGAGGCCTGGGCTAATAATAAGCATGTCCAGACAGCAACTCTGCATCCTCATTCTGGCCCAAGGGAGGAAGCTGAGGCACTGAGGAGTGAAGAGCTTCACTTAGGGTCACAGCAGCAATTGGAGAAGCTGCACTAGAACTCTTCCTCCATCTCCCTTCTGGGAGTCTTATTGTTTCCTGAGCCTCCAAGGTTATTCCTCTGGGGAGCCCATGGCCTCCTGTGGAGTTCTGCAGGAGGCTTGCTGCTCTCCGTACTCATTGATATCTGGGTTCCTGCCTGTCTCTGTACCCACCATATATACTCTCTAACGTAAAGTAACAGAGGTTTTCAAGAACCATTATGTAATAGGAAGTTAAACAGACCCCTTTTATTCTAGTGATGTTTAATCTGCAGCCTTGATATTGACAGATTTGCCTGCCTAAAATGCATAGGATAATTGGAATGCCGAAACAATAAATGCCAGATTAAATCTCATTCTTTTCTGTATTCTTGGAGTGCTTGTGCTGAACTGCCATACCAAGGTAACAAATGGTATCCCTTCTCATTTTGGTATTTGCAGATAAACAGAAAGAGAATGAGAAATTACTTGAGTCCCTGTCTAGGAAGGCTGCAAGTCTTGAGCACCTTCAGCTAGAGTACACCAGTGTGAAGGAGGAAAATGAAAGGTTACAGAGAGACATCAGTGAGAAGGAGAGACACAATCAGCAGCTGACCCAGGAGATCTGCAGCAGCCGCCAAGAGCTGAACAGGTGGGCTTGACTCAGCTGGCCCTGGTGGCCAGCTGTGCCTGAGGATGAGATCATTGGCACGAGGCACAGTGACTCCAACCCTAGTGTGCAGAAACAAGCATTGTCAGCTACGCATAAAATGTATGGAGAGTGGTCCTCTAAAAGAGAAGGAGGATGCTTGGGGTGGCTAGTATTTTCACTAGGGTGGTCAAGAAAGGGCTTTCTCAAAAGACCCCTTTTAATAGAGAGCCACACAGTGAACATGTGAGGTGAAACTATTGGAGATGGCCATGTTTGGCAGAAGGCACATAATCCCTAAGACAGAGTTGCTGTGGCAAACCAGAGAGGGTGCTATACTTGACTATAGTAGGAGCTGAGGGAAGGGAGGAGGGTGGATGCTTAGTCATGTTTGGCTTCTGGCCCTCTAAAGACTCCAGTTTTGCTCCAGATGGCATAGGTCACTGAGAGACTCTGAATGAGCCAGGAAGATGTACATATACTCATTCTTCCTCTTAGACTCCACCTTATTCCTTGTGTCAACACACAGGGCTGTCTCTTCTGTCTGAGTCACCTCCTTCATCCCTGCTCAGGTGCCATCAGACATCCCTGAGTAGAGGTCTTGGATCTTCCCTGCCTATGTACCTCTAGAAAGTGACAACCTTTTGGGTTTCTTTGGCAGGAATTGGAGGACACCTTCCTTTAGAATGTCTATAAAGGTTACTTGAGAGGTCTATTCGTGTGAGGCATAGGCTATGTGGGAACTGGGAACTGTGATGGAACTCTTAACCGTGGATGTCCTAGCACATTTTGTCCACACTCTCTGGCTGAGATGGCCTGGGCCTATTCTGTGAGTACTGGATAAGCCTCCTGGAGGGAGAATTAACCCTTCCAACCTTCCTGGGTCTATTTCAGGGTACAGGAAGAAATGAAGTCAAGGCAGCAGCTGCTCTCACAGAATGATAAGTTGCTCCAGGCCCTCCGAGTGGAGCTGAAGGTGTATGAGAAGCTGGATGAGGAACATAGGAAGCCACAGAGAGGTACTGTGTGCTCAGGGCCAGGCCTGAGGCATCTCAGGGCTATGAGCTCACCCAAAAAACTGTTCATTGGGTGTGGGAGGACATGGCTCTTGCCTTTCCTTATCCTACCATTAAACCCATACTGGCCCATAGATAGACTAGGTATATTTAGAAGCAAACTCTTTGGCCCACTCTTTGTTTTTGAGGCAGTGTTTTTCTATGTAGCACAGACTGGCCTTAAATTAAAAATCCGCATGCCTTAGCCTTACAGGTATATATCACCTAAAGCTAAAGTCTGGAGTCTCACTTCTTTTTTTTTTTTTTTTTTTTTTTTTTTTTTTTTGGTTTTTCGAGACAGGGTTTCTCTGTAGCTTTGTAGCCTGTCCTGGCACTAGCTCTTGTAGACCAGGCTGGCCTCGAACTCACAGAGATCCGCCTGCCTCTGCCTCCCGAGTGCTGGGATTAGTCTCACTTCTTTCATCTCAGCTTATTCTGACTTCACCAGTAACTGGGTCAGTTATAGCCTCTACAAGCAGGTCTGTCAGTATCCACCGTGTGGAGCTCTGAAAGTTAAATGAGGGCATTTATTGAAACAACTTAGCCACATTCCTGGCACATAGTAGGCATCCAAGAAATAACTTTGTCATAAATTTCCCATCATTCATCCAACAGATATTTCAGAGTGCCGCCACATGCCGGACATTACTCTTAGGTGTTTTCAGCCTTGGTGTGCTCTTTTTCTAGAGAATGCAGATCAGAGTGCCTGACTATAAGGTCTAACGTTTGAGAATCAATTTGGAGGCACAGTGGGGGGTTTTCTAAAACTAATTTTCCAGATGGTTTCTCCCTATTGAAAGTTTATCTAGAAAGGGTCATCTCTCTGCTTTTGCTTCTTCTCAAGTTGCTTCTCTTGTTCTTGCTATTGTCCCTGCCTTTTTAATATACTGTAGCCCTTAAAATCATCCCCTTTCATTCTATAATTCTGGTCCAAATAGATTTTATTACTACTAGACATAATTTCGGGGTTTGGTGTGCAATTTGCTAGGCTTTTATGGCCAGAAGTGAAATTAATTTCCAGCTCTTACTTAGCTTGTGGAATAGCAGCAATTAAGTCAGCCAATATTTTTGTTTTTAAAGTCGAGTTATTTTAAATTGTACCTACTTCTTAGGAGGGGGCTGGATGGTGGTGCTGGGTTGAAATGCCCTTGAGTTTCTTTGATGGCTGACCTTTGATCTTGGGAAATGTCAAAGCTTTCCTTTGTATGTGTCTGCAGAGGCCCAAGGTGAGGCATCTAAAGAAGGCTGGAATGGGCCCGATTCTTTCAGCGACCTGCATGGCCTCCTGACAGAGATGAGGGCTCTCCGTGAGCAGCTGGAGAGGAGCATCCAGACTAACAGCGCCCTGAGGAGCAGGCTGGAGGAGCAACTGTCACAGGGAGCGAAGATTCCCCAGGAAGGGGCTCTCACTCTGGCTGTCAAGACCCTATCTGTCACCGAATGTTCCCTTCAGCTGGATGATCATGGTAGGCTCTTTTCCCTTTGTGGACATTCAACTCTCTGGGTCAGCATGATATGCGATCCTGATTGATGCCCTCTGGCTGCTCTCAGCTCACCTTTCTGTAGACACTGGGTTCTCTGGAAGTAGAGTTATGGCTTCCAGTGGCCTGTGCTGTCTCGTCTTGCTGTTTAGTCTCACCTACAGCTCACCAAGAACTTTTGCCTTGGTTTTGTTTTGTTTGGTTTTGGTTTTGGGGAGAGGATTTCTTTGTATAGCCATGGCTGTCTTGGAACTCTGTATATATCAGGCCAGCCCTGAATTCAAGAGATCCCCCTTCCCCTGCACATCTTCAAGGTGTGCACTACAACACCCCACTCGCTTGTTGCCTTTAAATGAGATCCTAAACCCCTTCCTTACTCTGGCTTTCAACATCTCATAAGTCCCAGGAAGCTTCCTGGTAACAGCTGGGTCTGATTTGCATTTGCTTGTGTACTTGTATGGCGCTAGAGATGCCTGGGAAGGGCAGAGGATATGCAGACTTGCCACACACACCCAGCAGGGGCTGGAACCAACCAGCAAGCAGCTCACATATTGGCTTCCTACCAACTATATTGGACTATATTGTCCGTCTGTTACCTTACCATTTCCCTGTTGCTTTAGAGTTCTAGTTTACAAAATAAATGGTAGCATGACTTGCTGTTAAATAATATTATTAGGATAAAACCCAGCAGGGTTTTATCTCAGCAGATGGGGTGATCTTATTAAAGCATATCTGCCTGGAGTACCATTACTCTGCATTCATAGTGGGGCATGGTGGAAGAAACTTGCATGGGACATTCCAGCACCTGAACATACTTACTGTTCTGCCACTGGCATGCTGAGTTATCTCAGTCTCCTGGTCTCTTTCTTTGAAAAACAAATTATAGCATTGTTCTGCCCACTAAGCACTTAAGAGTTCAGGAGCTTCTCGGGTGAGAGTGCTTCATGTACTATCTAACGTCTCATGGACCTCCAGTCAAGTGTTTCAGTTGTTCCGGGTCCCTTTCCTCTCATGTTCAGGTTACTGTATCAGCTTTCCCACTAGCTCTTCCACTCTAAAACATAGACCTCAACCTAACATTTCCCACCTTGAGTGGGTCACTTAGCCCTCAGGGTGCAAGTCCTGCATCCTACTATGCCCTTCCCTGTACTCAGGTCTTAGCTACAGGAATTGTGTATCTTCTCCCTAAATGACTCATACTCTGCTTGACTTTTCTTACCCTCCTTCCCCCGAGGCACTGAAAAAGTTTTAAAAGATAATTCAGGCATCAGCTCCTGGGATGCCCACATAGGGTCCCCCTCACCTGTCTCTATACTTGGCTTCCTTACCCTTGGCCACCCTGAGATGAAGTTAACTGTTTACTTCAAGAGAAGGCTGTGGGCCTGGCCTCTCTATTAGCTGGTGTCTGCACAGGGTGCCAGGGAGTGAGTAGAATGTGCATGGTCCTGGCTACAGGACTGTGTGCTGTGAAGGTGTGAGTGAATGTTCAGTTTCTAAAATGAATGGATGCATGTGAGATACTCTACCACATCCTAATTCCACCCTTTCTCTAGTGTTAATGATGGGAAAGCTCATTTTCCTCTCTTGTTTTGTTTGTTATAGATGGCACCAAATGTCCTGAGGCCAGTGATAATTCATTTGATCTATTTGAGTCCACCCAGGCAATGGCACCTAAATCAGGTATAAACTGGTTAGCTTCAGTAGTGTTGGGTATGACAGTAAAGCTTTTTAAATAGAAGAATGGGAGGTCCCTGGCATCCCTGGCTGCTGGGCAGTGGTTTGGGACTTAGGTTTGTATCTCTAGAGGATACTCTCCAAGCCACTGAATTCATCCTAGGAGTTAACCAAGTACAACCTCAGAGACTTAAAACTTGAAGTTTTAAACTGAAACCACCTTTGTATGGATTTCAGGGTCTCTGGGATCCAGCTTCAGCAGTACTGGACAGTCTGCTCCCTCTGCAGTGGGGGCTGACCACACGGATGAGTCATTACCTCCAACTGTGCTTTTACGTTCTCACGGTTTCTAATTTTCACCAAGAATGCAGGCATCTCTGTAAAATACCTCTCCAACCACCCCCGTCAAAATTAACCAAGTTAAAAAGCAACAGGATTTTCTAGGTGCATAATGCTGACTTCCTGTCTGGGACATCTCAAGCTGCCCCTTCCAAGGAGCCTTCCTTGACTTCCCTCCTTGCTCAGATAGCTTTTTAACCTTGATCTCCGGCTCACTCTCACTTTGCATTTATAATTCCTGCAGCTTCAGTATTCCCATTAGACCCTGGACTATTGTCATGAAAATAACAGCATGGTTCATCTTACCAGCCTAGGCTGGTATTGAACACAGAGTGAGTGTTCAATAAATATTGGTTACGTTGATTTCAGACTTTGCTCAATGTAAGATAATACAACTGTAGGCTCAAGGCCAGGCTCCGTTGCTCTCGTGCTCGCTCAGCATAACTCCATTGACACAGGTGCCACCCCAAGTAGATGTAACATTTGCCTCTTCTTTTGTAGCTTCCGAGACTCCTCTGCTCTCTGGAACTGACGTGGACTCCCTCTCCTGTGACAGTAGCGCTTCCATCATCAGCCCCCCTTGCATGCCCTGCCTGGTTGCTGAACACCATGTGTGGGCAAGCAAGAATGGCCACCATATGCTGGGCCTGATTGAGGACTATGATGCCCTCCATAAGCAGATCAGCCGTGGCCAGAGACTGCTTGCCAAGATGGACATTCAAACTCAAGAGGCTCTGGGCCCCACAAGTCAAAAACTGGGGCCAAAGGTAACCTAAGTGTAGGACTGATGTAGTAAGATCCTTCCTGTTCCCAGTAAGCAAAGGGGCTGGCTACATTCTCTGGAAGATTCCTAACAGCCTAGACTTCAGTAAAGCCCTAAAAGGGAGAAGTTGGGAACTGTTGCACATGAAAGCGCAGAGTTGAGGGGGCAGGCTGTTGGTGATCAGTGGCCAGCATGTTGAGATTGTACCCTGGTTGACTGTGGCCACTGCTATGTGACTTCTCACTTCTCCCCAGTCTTTCTGCTACTCTTTGTCCCTCCATCCTCTGGTATCCAGTCATTCCACCCCTCCACTTACGCACCATGTGGGTCGACTTGTCTGCTTGGCTTCTGAGCTGCTGTGGGGCAGTTAGAGGCACTGATCTTCATGCACACTGTACCAGACCCAATCAGGTTGTCCCCTTACCACACACATCTGGCCGTAAGCCATACTGACCATGCCATACTGTAATTTCTTACAGCCACTCTGTGATGCATGTGTTCCTGATAGGTGTTCTATGTCCACCTTAAGGTCATCTTCCTGCAGAGGAGATTGTGTGTGTATTTGCTCAGAATAGCCCTGTGAAGGAGGTTATATCAGTCCAGTGTAGAGATGATGAACACTGACTGTTCTCAGTCCCGCAGCCAGCATGCTCTCTCTGTTTTCTGGCCATTGCTGGCCGACTGACCCCCTTCTCTCTGGGAAGCAGCTCTAAGGACTTCTGGTTGCTGGGCTGGCTTCAGTCAGTCTGCCCACTGTCAGTCATCACTCTTTCCCCAACATGTCCCGCTCTGAACAGGCTGGGCCACAGGTGCTGTCCTTGTTTCCCCCATATCTGTCTCCTGCCTCTTTCTCTTAACTTTTCTGGCTTGGCATTCCCCATCCTTAACTTCGCTCTTCTCCCTACCTCATCTTCCTGGAATCCTCCTCATCTCAAGTTACCCGTTGTCACAGACTTACGTGCCTGACACAACTCGTCATGTGTTTGACATACATTACCTCCAAGGCACTGGGTGAGAGATGGTACTAGACCTTTGAGCTTCCATTAGTCATAACTTCTGGACCCTACTTTTAAGGTTTCTTTTTCTTTGCATGTGTATGTAGGTATGGTGTGCATGTACATGTATATTGTGTATGTGATTACCTGTATGTGATCACATATATATGTGCAGATGCTTATGTGTGGAGGTCTGATGTTTACTTCCAGTCTCATCGCTGTCTACATTCCTTATTGAGGTGGAGTTTCTCAATTGAACCCAAACTCACTGACCACCAGTGTAGCTAGCCAGCTTGTTTGAGAGTCTGGATCCCCAAACTCTCTCTTTTTAGTGCTTGGATTTTACATGGCCACCACACCTGCGCAGCTTCTACATGTCCACCTGCTTGCTCAGCAAGCACTTTATCCACTGAGTCATTTCCTCAGTTCGTCTAGATTGTCACTGAACACAGCTGAGTTCCCAGTGGTATTTGCTTTGGCTTTGTGTGTGACTTCTCTTTTTTTATTTTACTATATTTAAGAATCATATTTGCATTTTGTCTTCTCCTAGATGATAAGCTCCATGAGAGACGGGACAGTGTTTTTATGGCCCATTAAATAAGCAGTACCTACTTACTCCCCTTACCTTGTATAGAGTAAGTGCTTGGTAAATAATATTGAATAAATTAACACTAATAAGATTCCTGTTCTTTTCTGATTAAAAAATACTTGTTTTGAAAGCTAAAATTGTAGAAAAGAATAAAAACAAAACTTCTCTTCAAATACACTTAAAGATCAGCACTTGTAATTGTGTGTGTGTGTGAGAGAGAGAGAGAGAGAGAGAGAAACACACAAAAATAAACACATATTTTTGGGACACTCGAAGTTTATCAAATAGTCAGAAATATGAGGTTCATATATTTCAGCTATGTGGTATTAATACTTTTTCTTTTGAGCACTTGCCTTTTCAGTGACTGCCAATAAGCTACTGCGGACGTAACATGGGCTATTCGTTTTTTCCACTGTGTGTGGGCATGTCAACTGCAGTGAGTTATCTTTGTGTACAAATCTCTTACTATATTTTGATTAGGTGTAAAGTAGGTTTCCCCATTTAAAGTCTGGGAAGGTTTTAGGAATCCTGTTAACTGTTAGCATGTTACTTTAGTCTTCAGAGAGCTTGTATCTATGGTTCTGAGCTAATGCCTGTCTCTATACACCTTTGTCTTTGTTGAATAATATTCATATTTTTGTCATTTTGCTATCTAAACAGGTGTGCAGTTTTATATCTATCAGTTGCAAAGAGAAATGCTTTTCGGTTTCCTCTTGCTCTTCTTTTTATCTCTGTTCCGCTGTGCCACATTCTTTTTGTTCTCTTGCCTTTGACACTTCTCCCCATGTGAGTGTGCCTCCAGCACAGAGACGGAGAGAGGTTCCAGAGACCCCTGATACCGTACATTCTCAGAAGGCCATCTGTGGCAAATATATCAGTGTTGTGCCCTGGGCTGTGTTGCTATCCTTTGCTCTCTGGTGGTCTGGATGGAGTTACTGTGGGTTACTAACCATGGTTATTGACTGGGTTAAACTTACCATCAAAATTCTCTCTACTGTATAGCTCATAGGTGTTGCATAACCCTGGTTCCCTCTCATCGTGTGGAACAGGAGCCCTAGTCTGAAGCCTTCTGCTGCCTATTAAGTCATGCTTGTCTGTGAGTGAGTCTGTCAAGGTGACTTGTAATAGCCTCGTTATCCTTTGTAGGTTCCACTCTCTGTGCCTCTGAGCAAGTTTCTCTCCAGCATGAACACAGCCAGGCTGATCCTGGAAGAAGCCTCAAGGTTGCTGAAACTCTTCTGGAGGGTCTCGGTCCCCACAGATGGCCAGTGTTCACTTCACTGTGAGCAGGTAGGTAATCCCACATGCTCAGAGGCTCAGATACCAGAGAGGCCTGTATCTCTGTTCATTCTATGGCCAGATAAGAACTGGCCCACAGCTAATGTGCCCCACCTTGAGCATGGTACCCGGGGTTTGGGGGCCATACTGAGTTCTTACCTAATTCCCAGCATGCCATTATTGAGTCGTATTCTGTTCACACTTTGTACAAAGTTCAGGGCCTGGGTTGTGGAACTGATTTGAACGCATACATGTGTGAACTCTGGGTTTGTTCTTGACTTGCTGGGTTTCACATATCAGCTTGTCTTTATGGACCAGCTTGCTCAAATTCCTAGCAATGCCTTGCACTTTAGGGCCTTCTGATCTATTGATGGCTTCCGCTGGATTTTTGTGAATAACTGTATAACTATTTGAGAGTGAAAGGTCAGAAGCCTTGTCTTGGCTTTCAACAGTAGGATTCATGTGTATCCTGGCACAGTGTACAACACCCTGGCTAATCGCAGGAAAATGATGATAGAGTTCCACTTGGTCGCCCAGTGGATATTTTCTATTTCATTTGACTGGATTGATAAATGTTTTCCAAAGGTGAGCACGAAGGCAGAAGGGAAGTTTACATTTCAAGTCACTACCTCATTTAGTTTTGGCAGCTCTCAGACCGTCACAGCCTGGCAGTGAGGTTGTTTGTACCGAAAGTTCCCATGACACAAGTGTCCTGGGGAGCAAGGGGACACTATGCTCAAGGATGTTTATAATTATACATGTGACATGGCTGTAAGATAAGTGATAATTGCATCACTTGAGCTCTAACCTTACTGGCTTTTCTTTCTCTGAACCCACAGACTCTTTTCTATCGGAGGCTTACATGACACTGACCGTCTGCGTGCTATGTATGTCCTATGACTCTGCTGACTGCCTTTTACTCTCAGGTCAAGAAAGAGGGCCCCTTGGTCACTCAGCCATAGCATCATCTTCTGTTTCATCAAACCCTTACACACATTGTAATTATATATTTGTTTGCTTAATGCCTGTCTCCCTCTGTTTTCCTTCAGGATCTATGTCTGTTTTATTCATGTTTTTTAATGAATGAATGACTAGATGGATGAATGAATAATTTTTTCCACTCTCCAAAATCAATGCCTGCTCTAAATTATGTTAAAGGTAACATGTCTGAGCTAAACAGTTTACCCTTGGTGCATTTTTTTGCCCTTGGCAGACAGAAGAAGCTGTTAAGTAGACAGGATCCAGTTTGTCTACTTTGACAGAATACATACACCCCCACCCCCACCCCCCACACATACACTCTTGTAGCCCTATTGATCCTCTTCCACCTGCAAATGAATCGGGGGGGGGGGGGGGGGGACTGTCAGTCTTTGTGTCGATGCACCCTTCTTGAAGACGTCTTAGGTAATTGATTATGTTCACGTCAGCATCATAGGATTCAGAGCCGAGGAGGACCGCAGAGATGCACCATGTGCTTGCTGGTGTTCATGGACTGCTGTGTGGTAGGAAGTTGCTTCTGGGCACATTGCTTTTTTCTGCCTGGTCTTCATGTGGTGCCTTTTGCTTGGTGTGGGTGAAGCAGACTCTGAGTTTATAGCAGCAGGTCTAGGTGCTTGACAACCTCCTCTTTTCTCTGTGTTGTCTATTTACCTTTATATTTAACTCAACTCCCCCCTCAGCCGCTAGCAATGATCTGGAAAGTGTGCCTCAGGTTATCTGAGAAATGCATAAGAAGGGTTACCAAATATAGACATATCCTTAAAACAGGAGACTTGTAGGACTGTGAGGGATTAGCTTGGAGGGTCAGAGGTAGATGATGATTTTTCTAATCAACACTGATTTGTAGATTTGACTTTGGAGCCATATAAAATAAAACTTTACATAATTATAAATAGAATTAATCAAAATGGGAGTGAGGGAGCAATGTCTATAAAGATTCATAGCAATGGGAAGTCAGCCAGCCATACTGTGTATCGCTGGGGACATGGCCATGGGAGCAGACATGCCAGTGATACACCACATTGGTTTGAGACTTCCTCAAAGCACAGAGTTTTCAATGGTTTTCTTTGGTTATGTTGGTTGCAGACACTGGTAGTAATAATATGGTATGTTCCTGTTATAAGTGTAAATTCTTTACATTTATTTATATATGTGTACACACTTGCTTGTGTACTGGCATGCACGTGGACGTCAAAGAACTGCCTGTAGAAGTCAGTTCACTCCTTCCACCACATGCGGCCTGGGACTTCACCTTATTAGCAGCTTTGGTAGCAGGTGCCTTCGCCTGTTCTGTAAGATAAACAGTGCAGAATTTCATTAGGAACTGAGAGTTTTACTGAAAGAAGGATAAATATGAAATCAGAGAAATGAAAACCATATGATCCTAAATTTGAATTATATGCATAAAAAATGAACTGTGTTGCTTTTTCTGTTTTACAAATTGACTGAATCGCTCCACATAAAATACTGTAGAAATAGTTGCATTCAGAGCATCAAACCCAATAGATACCCTAAGACTGGTTCTGAGGGCCTCTTTTCAAGGGTTGGGCCAGGCCTCCTACAGGAAATGGCTTATTTCAATTCTGGGCAGATACACAAGATGAGCTTAGAACATACAACATCCTAGTGAGGAAGAGGGAGGTAAATCTTGGACCTGCCCCATAGTATCCCCTGAAAGGTTTTGATAAGTGCAGCTTCTAGGACCTCACTTTTGCTAGCCTGATGTGTACAACCAGGAGCATTGAAAACCACAGATTAAAGGAAAGTAGCTTGTAACAGTGTACTTCTTGTTTGGATGCTAAGTTGAATAGATTATATTTAAAAAAAAAAAGTCTGACTTTGGTTGCTTTTCAGGATTTGATAGACTTTTATATAGACTAGGCATTCCTAATACAGTTGCTTTAAAAGTCTGGTATTTGGGGTTTGTGTTTTCATGCTCAGTGGTGCTCAGGAGTTATCTTGTGCTAGTGCTGTACAGGTTCAGAGAACTTTGTAAGTGATGTATATGGAACTATTTTATAGATGACATGACATTGGAGGGAGGCTAAACCAGTGTCAGGCCTTGAACTGGTAGTTGTTAGTTCTGGGCAGGTTCCGGGATTCCTATCCAATTGCTCGTCATGAAAAGGAAAAGAGTAACCTCCCCCAGAAGCCAGGTGAAGCGCTGATGGTGTGCGTGTTCTCGAGGGTGGGGGTGGGAGGCTTCCACTCCTGTTCATTGATTCTAAGTGCCTACTTGGTGCCACATGTCCTGCTAACACTAAAATCTTACCCCTTGTTGTGGCCTCAGGGACTTAGGTAGTTTTCTTTTTTAATTCACAAATGGAGTATGTTTGGACAATTAGGTCAGGGTGTCATTGTTCATTTTTTAATTAACGTATTTTATATTTAATTGACACAATTACACATTTTATGTGTAATTGCATGCTGTGAGGTTCTAATACATGTGTACAACATGTAACGGTAAGATGAGGGTGATCAGCATGCCCACTATGTATTATTTCCTTGGGTTGGCATCATTCAAAATCCTCCCTGTTAGCTGGAGTTGCACATTCTTACTCCCGTTTTCCAGAAGTAGGAGCCATGTAACTTCAGGAAGTTACATGACTTGCCTCAGAATTCTGCAGCCAGGAAGTGGCAGAGCTAGGCTCTAGAATTTTGCTGTCTTAGTATACTTTCCGTCATGAGATGAACGGGAAGATTTAAGTACAGTGAAACAACAGACATAAATATTTAAATTTACTTGTTTTAAGTGCTAGCTTGAAGATGTCCAGTTTTAGGTGAGTTCTGGTAAGCACTGGCCTGCAAACTGGAGGCTGGCGCCTGCTCTTCAATAGCCGCAGGTGCTCAGAGACAAGAAAGGAGCTCTTTGCTGGTGGGGTCATTGCTGCCATCTATCATGGCATGGCTTCCTGAGCTCCCAGTAAGGAGGGAGTGTTAGTTGAAGTGTTAAATCAGCATTATAGCTTTAAAGAATATATGAATAGGGCTAGGGAGCTGGCTCAGATGGAAAAACCTGTAGAAGCATGATGACCTGAGCACCTGTGTCAAATCTGGGCCTGAAGGGTGTGCACATCTCTGAGCCCAGCATTCAGGGAAGGAGTAGTGGCAAAATTCAGTGACTACCTAGCTAATTCAGTGATTTCAGAGTCAGTGAGAAACCCTGTCTCAAAACTAAGATGGATAGCAATGAAGAAAATCACCCAATGTTGTTCTCTGGCCTTGTGTGTGTGTTCACACAGGTACAAGCACATGTGCACATACACACATAAATATGTATAATACACATAGATTTGTAGTACACACACACACACACACATAAATTATCGTTTCAGACAGCCTGAAATCATATCTCTTGGAAATAACTAACACTATGGCTTTTTGCCATATCAATACATCTGTGTTCAGTTTTATGAACAGTTGTTGGTTTTGGTTTCTTTATCACAAATTATAATCATCTATCAATAAAAGCCCTGAAACATTGTAGCTGCAGAATTATTCCTTCCTATTTAAGCCTTATGCTGACCTGACTGTAGAAAGAGCAAAGGGATAAACCAAGCAATCTAGGAAAGCAATCTTGCTCCGGCAAGACTGCCTTCCTGGCTTCCACCATACCCTTTGAATCTCACTTTACTACAGTATGAAAGATGAGCCAGATGCTATTCCAGTGTCGCAGATGCAGAACTGTAGGGAGACTTTGTCCTAGGATTGTGGCCTGTGAAATCCTGACTAGAAGATAAGTATATTCATGGGCTTCTGGCCTGTACTAGAGAATCAAAGCAAATCTAATGATGAAATTAGGATCTGTTTTGGAGAATCACTGAAGTCTTTGTACCTGACATGATTGGTTAACCTGAAAGGAAGTTAAGGTGGGGAATAAAAAAAGATACATACCTTAAACCTTTTAGTTTAGCTTAAAACAGATAAATGTGCATTCATTTGTCATTCCTTTGATATAGGGCCGGGCCTTTTCTTTGAATATGGGTCTTCTGATTGGAGTTCCAATCTTCTCTCTTTCACAAACCATATCCATAATGTATTTCTGTCACTACCAATTTCTGTTTCTTCAAGATGAAGAGGAAACTTAAGGCACTTGCAGAGCAATCCGAATATTGAATTCTTATAGACTGTTCCTTCTACATCTTTTATAGTTGTCTCGCCCACACCTAATTTGCTAGCAAAGTGTTTTTCAGTGATTTGCCTTTATCTGGTCTCCCATAAAGCATATTTTAGTTTCCATATGGCCAGCTTTCCGTCCATATATGTGGCTCACGGGTCAACATAGTATGTAATTAGAATCTGATGTTCTGTTGAAAGCACAGATACCACAAACATGTTTGGAACAAACTAGAAAAGACTCTACAGGGACTTCCAACGTACTGTGTCCCTTCTTGGTAGCAAAGGTGTAGTGCAGCCAAGAGAAAAGGAGTGTTCTTAGTCCTGGAGTCAGTTAAGGGATTCTCCACTGCGACACTCACAGGATGGTGGATGTGGCATGCACACTCCACTCTAGAAAAAAAAGAAACAAAATTGGTCTGTACTTGATGAGTATTGTTGTGTTAGATTAAAACATTAAAAAATTTAAATCAGCATTATAACTTATGTTAACAAAAAAGAAACTACAAAAATTTAAAAGTCACCATTGATGTTTGGTTAATACATCAATATATGTTTATAGCTGTAGGGATCTGTGTTTCCTTTTATGAAAAGAAATGCCTCACATGCAGCATTCAGGCTATTGATTTCTTTCTTTCGCTAATTTTAATCAGCTTTTGAAATCAATAAATAGATCTCTACAGCATCTGTTTTAATGGCTACACAATTCTTTTTTTTCAATGTAAGTACCACAATTTTTTTATTCAGATTACTGTGAACCAACTCAGTTTATTGTTCTTGCCTCTGGCAGTGCCAAGGTGAGTGCCCATGGAGAAAGACATAATCCTGTGCTGATGTGATTGTCCCTGGGCGTAGATGCTGTGGCACAGAATGGACAGGCAGAGAGATAGAATGCATTTACCATTCAGTCGATCTTGTACCCTCACTGGGCCACAACCATTCCAAGGGCTATCACAGTCCTGACTTTCCTCCTCTCCCTTGATTCTGTCCAGTTCTGCTAATGTATTGTGCACAAAGGGCTTATTCAGATATTTTGTTAGTGAAGTTGAGCATCTTTTGATGTTATTTTTAGTTCCTCCGATGTAATCTAGTATTTTTATGTTATATTTTTCTCATTATTTTTTCTTTAGATTGGAGAACTGAAGGCAGAGATCACCAAACTACACAGAAAGTTGTTTGAACAAGAAAAGAAGCTGCAGAACACAGCAAAACTTCTGCAGCAGAAAAAGCACCAGGAGAAAGTCATTTGGGATCAGTGTGAGTGAGAGGCGGGGGCTAACACACTGACCACTGCCTACCTCGGTGGTCAGGGCTGACAGTGCAGTCATGGCCTGCACCCTTTGGGGCCCAGGCTTCTGAGATCATGCCTCCTTCTTGGGGTTTATTTTCCTGCCTCACCCTTTTTGAACTGCACAGTCAGTTCTGCCAGGACTGTCCTCTCATGGGTAACAGATGGTGCATTATAGGAGCGTGGTGAGTGTCCTAGGGGAAGGGCCCCTGAACTGATTCTGAAAGGAGTAGACATTGTGATCTGGAACACGGAATGGCAGTCTAGGACAGGATCTGCAATGACAGAGGTGACGGTAGGTTTGGTTTATGTGTGAGAAACCAGAATTATCTTGCTGGTGAAATAAAAGCTGACTGTGCAAGGCTGAGGCTAGGGGGACCAGAGACCAGGACCTCTTGGGAAAGACCTCCGGAGGAGATCAACGGGGCTCCTTCCTGCAGAGGACCAAGCTGGCATGTTTCACATGAAAGTCTGCATGGTGTTCCTACCATGGGCTTCAGGGGAGAAGGAAGACAGCTTAAGGTCTGTGCTGACTCTTAACTCAGCCACATCAGGGCCTCGTATTCAAACCCGCAGCACTCCTCACCCGTGTGTGGAGACAAGCAACTTGCACCAGGCTCTCCAGCAGCTCAATGCTGGCCTTGCCTGTACTCTCAGCCTATCAGATTGCCTGTCTTAGGATTGTCACCAATTGTACCTTCCTCTGTCCACTATTGCAGCCGGTGGCTTCTCTCTCAGCAGTATTTCTTAGAAGCTTGGGGCATAGAGGATTGCGAAGTAGATGGTCTCATTAGCTGCCCTCTAGGAATCTTGTGGAAAAGATTATGAGGTTAGTGAGGGTTTGAACTGCAAATGAATTAAATTCAGTTATGGCCAGACACTGGGCTCCTGTTCTCTGTCCTTTTCATAGGCTCTGGGGACAGGGGACAGGTAGTTTATTTTGTAAAGGACCCTGAACTCAATGAGGGGTAAGGGGGCATAAGCTTCAGGGTTATCAACTTGAGGGCCTGCTAGAGGCAGCCTGAAAGTAGTGTGAGGCTTTGGTCCAAGATTAAATCTGATTGTCACTAAGGCATGTCAATCAGACAGCAGAGGAACAGGATTCCCAGGCGTCTTGTAAACATGCTGAAAACAGGTCAAG
Organism: Alexandromys fortis; assembly: GCF_014885135.2. Taxonomy (NCBI): domain Eukaryota; kingdom Metazoa; phylum Chordata; class Mammalia; order Rodentia; family Cricetidae; genus Alexandromys; species Alexandromys fortis. The sequence continues at coordinate 15,009,046 of NW_026067891.1, read as the reverse complement.
GCTTTCACTTGAGCAAGAGTGCACATTAGTTTTCTGGTCATGTGATTCAGTCCCTGGAAGGAAGGTTAAGCTTGTTTTGATTCACAGTTTAGAGGGTTAACCATAGTGGGGACATGCTGGTAGGATTAGTTACTGGGGGGGGGGGGGGGGGGGGGGGGGGGGGGGGGGGGGGGGGGGGGGGGGGGGGGGGGGGGGGGGGGGGGGGGATAGTAGCATGAGGTAACTGGTAACATTATGTGACAGACAAAATGCAGGCAAGATTAGAGAGACCACGCTATCATCCTCAAAGCCTATTCCCCATGACCTAGTCACATTAGCCAGGCCTCACTTTACAACCTCTCCAAATAGTCCCACCAATTGGGAATTGAGTTTTCAAACACAGGAGTAAATTTTATGTACAAAACAGGGAGCATTTCATGTCCAACCATAACAGGGAAAGTGGGACAAAGAGCCTTGAACTGGGCTCGAGGAGCAGCAGGATTTGCTATGGCTCATTTGTGCATCTGCTGTCACAAGACAGAGCATGAAGGCTAGGGAGATGAATAACAGACAGTTCCTCAAACATGCAGGGCTGTGAAGGAAGGTTGAATTTGAAAGATAGGTGATTGCCCAACAGACTGGATATTGTTAGATCGGCTGAGAGACTTAATGTCACCTATGGAAAAGAGGAGCCCTCCAAGGTGTGGGTGACAGGGGCAGTTATCGGCATGCTCAGGTGCTATGGAGCATTAGGGCCAGACTCCAGAGGGCAATAGGACTTTGGCACAGGTTCCCTCCTGAACCTCCAGCTGCTGATTCTGGTTTGGGATGAGGAACCTCAGGAGTCAGCAGAATTCAGCTCAGGTGGTGACCCTACTGTGACAAATCAGAAAGCTAGAACCATGCCATGTTGAATCTTGGGTCAGTATTAGGAATGTGCCCAGGTCTCAGCTATACCTTCTTGTGTGACATGTATTACATGGCTCTGATTATGAGCTTTAGGCTCCTCCTCTCTAAACAGAGACAGCAGTTTTAAGCAAAGCTGGCCACTGTGGCCTAGATAATAGTTACAATTGCATCAGTAAAATTTGGAGAGTGGAACCACCAATGTAGGGGATAAAACAGGTACCCCACAGATGTTGGCTGTTCCCCCTTTTCAGGCATTTTTGCATAGTGCTGCTCATGGAAATGGTGTCACCATCAATATATGATAAACCTGGTTTGGAGCTGACCTGAGCAAGGACAGGGTGGGGATCTTGCCCCAGGTTAGTTTGATTGTGTCTGGCCTGTGACTCCTCTGTACTAGGTCCTTCTTCTTGTCCCAATGAGCTGAGTCCCTGGATATCCCTAAGCCCTCCAACCTGCCAACTCTGTTCCTAGTTTTGAAGTGACACTGTGACATTAATATGGTGTTCCCTACCCCTCCTTCTCCATGTGGCAACAGGGTTGAAAAAGATCCAGGGACCACCCCTCAGTATTTGGACTGATATTACCTCCTGTCAGCATCTGCAGGAGAGAGCTGGGAAAGGGTGAGACATGGGAACCTGGGTCCCTACCACTCATGAGTCACATGGCCTGGCACTTTCCACTTCACTTCTGTGCCTCAGTAAGGGGAGTAATCCTGTCTCACAAAATTGAGGTCTTCAATGAGTATTTCCATGTCCTATGGCCAGGTAAGCTCTCCAGTAGGCATTTTCCTCTCCAGTCTTTGGTGGGGTGGGAGATCCCTGGACTGAGTTCTGTGGCCCATGCATGTGCCTTGTCTCTTCACTGAAGTCAGTCTGATTTGGGATGTATTCTTTACCACTCTGAACCTCGTTTTCTTATGACAGCAGGAATTTCTGAGTGTGGTAACATGGATGGTGTACCTATTCAAATGTCAGAGAGACTTCAAAACATGGGCCAGGGAATCCTTAGAGTTTATGATAAGCTTGACTCACTGGGAGCATTGTTGGAGACAAGCTTTGACAGAAATGCCACTTACCAGGGTAGGGGCATGGGGATCAGAAAATTTAGTAATGAAAACAAAGAATGAGTAAAAATAATAAAACAGAAACATAGGATAGTATTGGGAGAGAGTTCTAGTGAATACTGAAATCACCTGTGTTTAATTTTCCATCCACTTTTTATACCCCAATACAAAAGGGGGGAGAAGGCAACAAAAGGCTTCTTTAACATGATACAAAGGACAATTCGAACAGTTAATTCCTTTAACACTTTGAGACATCAAGTCATTGGCATTCTGTTGTTTAGGCAGTGAACCCACCCTAGACCAAGTATTCTGAAGGTAACCACTTCCCAGGTTAAACCTCCAATTACAGAAGAAGGAGCAGAAGTATGCTGGCATATCTTGACCATCTGTCAGGGGGGAATGGATCTACCTGTATGTGCTATCCCACTGTCAAAAAACCAAGTAACCTCATCCTGGGTCAGGATGTGTAGCCCTGGTTGTTGTCAACAATTATTGTACAACCTCAAACTCTCCAACCTTCAGACAATGTGGAAATAGGCTCACATTTTTGGGCCTCCATCGTACATCCAGTGGTCTTTCAAGATTATTTTTAACCTCCATGCCATGACAAGCTTTTCCGGGTCATAGGTCCCTTGATGGATGAATCTTGAGAAAGTGATGCTCTATGCCTGGAAAGATTCACAATTCCTATCCACACCAGAGTTGTATGCTGGGTCCCATATATTGGGCTTCCTAAGGCACACCATAGACCCTGGGTAAGGTGGAGACAGAGAGGCAAGGAACACCAGTGAAATTCTTTTTACTCAGATAAAAGTGAAGTTCACTATGTCTGTTGACCTCTATGCCTCCAGATGGAATTTTTTGTGAAACAAGAAAGACATTTCCTTTAGGCAGGTATTCTAATAAGTGGACAGTGGGCCATATGCTGGGGTGAGCTACAGGTGGCCATATGCTGGGGTGAGCTACAGTGGTTCATATGCTGGGGTGAGCTACAGGTGGCCATATGCTGGGGTGAGCTGCAGGTGGCCTCAGCAAGCATGAGGCAAGGGGGCTGGGATTCTGAGGAGCAGGGTACTCCCTGGCCCTCACCGGGTCCTAGTTAGGGTGGATTCTTATTTATTCCTTTTTCTCAAGCTAGCCTTAAACTCAGGACAGTCCTCTTGCCTCTCAGCATCCCAAATTCTGCCTCTAGATTCCTGATCAGGCTCAGAAACCTGGAGTTTCCCTCGCCACTTTAGTCTTTGCTAGACAAGGGGCTGTGTAAGAAAGCACCTTTGTGTGTGGTTGCTCCAAGTAGTGGGCACTCCTGTCTCAAATTTTGACACAGCTCAAGTGTCACTACGCAGGGGCCCTGAACTCTCCCATTAGCCCACCCCTGCTTAGACAGAGCAGGTTGCCCTGGGGAGCCATACTGAGCTATTCCACCAGCTGAAGGGCAGGAGGAAAAGAATGCCCTGAGTTCTTCCAGGATACCAGAGGCATGCTTGAAGAAAGGCTGTTGTATAGAACTTTGCTTTCACAGTACTTCCCTGGACACTTGGCATGGGTCTGCAAGTTTGGATTTCTTTCCCACACTGCTTTCTAGAGGGCAAGGACAGCAGAGAAAGCCAGGCACTGTCAGATCCTGCCCTCTACACTGGCCAGCAGCATCCTTTCCAGTCATTAGCAGGTGATCCAGGTGGCCATGCAGAACATACATACTACTGTGAGGTCCCTGTGAGGTCTTGAAGTGTTTGTTGTCCGTGGTCCACCCTTCCCAGTGCATTTATTTGGCCCTGGGAGTTGAAAAGGAACAAGTGAGGCCTTCATACTTCTCTCTGGTCTCGATTGTTCAGGGCTTTTGTGTAGGTTACTGAGTTCTATGACAAAAACCTGAGAGAAGCAATGTAAGGGGGAAAGGATTTCTTTTGGCTCGTGGTTTGATGGAATATGGGGTCCATCCTGGTGGGGGAAGGCATACAAAGGTAGAATCTGGGGTGGTGTAAGCTTACAGTTCCTTTATGTCTTGGTGGATCAGAAAATCTAGAGTGCTGGCCAGAGACAAAAGTACGTATCCTTTCAAGTGATGGCACCAGCAGCTCACTTCTGTTAGGCCACTGTCTTCAAAGTTTCCTAAGCCTCTGTGATCATCTTTAATCGCGAATGTGACATACCCTAAAATCGCCTGTGAAGAGAGTCTCAAGGGGGGGATTGTCTATATTGGTTTGGCCTGTGGCATGTCTGGAGGGGACTTTCTTACTAAAGTTAATTGATGTGGGAAGACTCAGCAGCTCCCTGGGCAGGGGATTCTGAACTGGTAGGAGTAGAGAAACTGAAGTGAACACAAGCAAGCCAGAAGCATGCATGCTTCTCTGCCCTTGACGGTGAATGTGACCAGCTGTCTCAAGTTCCTGCTGCCTTGACGTCTACAGTGACAAACTGTAGCCTAGAATTGTGAGCTAATGTAAACTCTTCTCGGTGTTCTTTTTTGCCAGAATATTCTATCACAGAAACATATATGGCACTGGGACACTCTCCAAAACAGCACCACCAGAGGGTCATGTGTTCAAACATTAGCCTGAAGACCCTTCAGACATCATCCAGTTGTCTGGGTCCAGGCTTCCCCATCACTGGCTTTGTTCTTTATTCTACTCTTCTGAGGTCTGTGGCTCTAATTGTTCCTTTCTTTGCTTTTTTCCCAGTGGTCATCACCCACCAAGTCCTTCAGAAGGCCAGACGAAACCTCGAGGTAGTGACTCCTGAGTTGTTTGCACTGAAAGTTTTGGGTAACTAGGGGCTGGGGATATCTAAATTTTCCTCTTTAGAAGAATAAAGTCAAAGGTACGACCAAGGGTTACAGCTTCCTCAAGCAGCTGTAGTTTCTGCCCAGAGAGCACAAAACATTCCATTCTCTCACACCTGTCCTCAGTGGACACTCTTGATTCCTTTTCCAATGCTGTTTTACTAAGGAGAGTAAAGCAAACAGCAGCCCATGCAGAGGCATGTGTGCAGCAGCCTCCTGGAATGAATGAATGAATGCAGTATTTTACTTCAGACACTCCATGACCTAATATTAATATTCTCTCTCTTTCTCTTTTCCCAGCAAAGGACTAGGACTGCTCATTCAGGAACATCCAGTCCCAGCAGACCGGGCTCGTGAAATAATAAATACAATAATAATAAAAATAATAAAATAATAAAAATAATAAAGCTTGTGGTTCTTAGATTTCCTGCCTCTGCTCTCACTGTAGCTCCTGATGGTGAAGGAAACAAAGGCTGCTGGCCAGAGGAAGTGTGTGGTTGTGCAGTGATTTCTGTCTGAAAGTTGGCTTGAGGTTCTTGTCTCAAAGGTTTCATTGCTCTGCAGTCAGGCGCCATAAAGGCTGTGAGCTTTGGATCCTGTGATCTGGAGCTTCCCGCACATCTGATGGGCTCCACATCTGCCCCAGATCTGAGAACCAATTCCCAACAGCACTGTCTCTTTAAATGATCCATCCGGGTGAAGCCTCTGAGCCAAGGACCTGAACTCTTAGGAGCCAGATGCAGGGCCTGCAGATCTCACTGTTAAGTCGGGAGGGAGCATAACCTCAGTCTCCTGGCATCTGGCCTGGGAGTAGTGTTGGTCTGGACTCCAAATCCCAGCATGTCAGGTCCTGACCCCTCCCCATGGGAAGGTCAGGACCACTCCCACAGGGTATTTAAGTGGGCTATCAAAGGAGAAACGTGTGATTCCCGGTTTGCCTGTGCTCCCCATTTTCCTGTCTCTCCGCCACGCTCTTGGCCAACCGAGAGCGCTGTATTTAATAAAACATGGGCATTTAATTTGATTTAATCTGACCTAATTGGATTTCTTTGCACCGGTGGAGCGGCTCATCTTAGGATTTTTCCTAACACTCACTCTTATGTTTTCTTTCCTTTTTTCTTTTTTGTTTTGTTTTTCAAAACAGAATTTCTCTATGTAGCTTTGGAGCCTATCCTGGTACTCACTCTGTAGCCCAGGCTGGCCTCAAACTTGGAGATCCCCCTGCCTTTGCCTCCTGAGTGTTAGGATTAAAGGCTTGTGCCACCACTGCCCAGCTTTCACATACATCTAAGCCCACTCCAGAATCCAGAGGAAAATAAGTCCAATGTGGGCTTGCCTTGGCTGTGCCTCCTCAGGCAGGTCCTTAGCTCCTAACACCCTGCCCTAGAGCCCTCTTCTAGGCTGGAGTTGTTTCTGATTTAGGAAACAGAATGAGGCCTGGAGCTGGGACTTGGCTTTTGCACTGCCCTGTGTCGCTAGTCTCCTCAGCTGTCCATGTTGCTGTCTCGTACACACGGTGCAGCCCTGTCACTGACTTTCATGTTAAATGGTTCTTTGCTTTGTTCTGAGCTGCATAGATCCCTGAGCATTAAACAAGCCTGGCTTAGCTCTGGTTGCAGCTGAGTTTTCTTTCAAGTGGAGTCCATCATGCTGCATGTTGCTTACCTTCCTTCCTCCATCCTTCCTCCTTGCCTGCTACCTCATCTCTTCTGCTCTGACCTCTGGGAGGTCTTTTTTCTACTCTGGTAGGCTCCTTTCTAGTCTTTCGCTCCTTTCTCTTGAAGAATCTTCTCCCTCTTTTCTCTAAAGTAGCAAGGTGCAGAAACAAACCAGGCACTTCCCTCCTTGCCCTTGTTGGCAGCTTCCTACTGCGCTCTGGTTCCAGGCCAGGCTGCTGGCAGGGATCACACAGCCCCAGGTCTGGCTGCTGCCACTCTCTCCTCTTGCCTCCTTGCTCCTGGCAGGTTCCAGGCCAGCTTACTGTCTCAGCCTAAGATGCCCCTGCTGTCTTCCAAGCCTCAGCCAGACCACAGCCTCTCTGAAAGCCTCTTTCTGCATTTTCTTTTCCCAGCCAGCTTTGCCTGGGCCTTGGGAAATCTTTTCTGGTGCTGGAACCCTGAGACTCTGATTCTAGGCACTGTCTTCCTCTCCGCCCCTTTCGCAGTCTCTGCTGGGACACTTTCGTTTTTACTACTCCTCCCTGAGCTCTTGGAGAGCACCTTGTGTCCCCACTGAATGCCAGGCTTTCTCTCTAGCATGCTTTCTAAAGCGCTCTCTTTCTCCCTCCATTCCCACCCCCCCCACACACACACACACAGAGGGGGCAACATTGCTGCCTGTGCTACTTCTGTCCAGACTCCAAACTGGCTTCCCCTGCTACCCTGCCAAGGTCCTCCAGTGCTCAGCTAGAGAGCTGAGGCCCAGGTGCGGCTCTATGGCTCCATCTGCTCAACGGGCCAGCCTCTTCCTGCATGGGCTCCTGTCATCTGTGCTCTCTTCTGTACAGCTGCATCTTTTACTGATGTGCCAGTGTGTGAAAAGCAGATGGAGGCATTGCTTCATGTCAGGTTCCTTGCTCTACAAGTCGCCCCTTTTCCTTAGAAGCTTGTCTGCTGGGTAGTGCAGTAGACCGGCATCTGGTCCCCAGCTTCATGCTTCAGTCTTTAATTTGCACACCTGTTTAGTAGGAGTTTCTTTCCACCCAGTCCTGGTGTCTTAAGCTATAAAAACCGAAGTTAGCTGAATGATAAGACTGCTGTCCTAAATCGGCATCTCTTCTTGGGTGTCTCAGTGCTGACCTCGGGCCAGTTTCTGCAGTGCTGTCTTGAGTGCCTTTGTCAGATGTACACAAGTGCATGTGTGGCCAGTGCTTTAGTACAGGCTGGTGGGGAACACCAGGCCAGGCCGGCTGACAGACCTGGATTCAGGTGTGTCTGTGGTGAGCAGTATTAACCTGCCTGGCATATGCCTAGCATATTGCCCATGGGAGCCGAGCTTGGTCATTGGCAACTTGGAGTTTGGAACCCCTGGCCACTAAACTGAGGCACCTGGGAGCAGACGCTGCAGGGCAGAATGTCTGGAAGCCCAGAGGTGCCTCACTTCAGGTCTTCCACCGACTTTCAGCAGCACAGTCGTCCAGAATAACTGATATTATTCTCTAGCCTAAAATAGTCCCAGACTTGGGCTAGAGGAAGCCCTCCCTTGTCCAGAAGGCTGGGGAAGCATGCTGGTTTGTTTTGGCTGGATAAGGGCCAAGAACAAACTGCAAATAAAGACAGTTTGGACCTTGGAAAATGTTCCATTGTCCCTGGTGAGTTAATTTTACCAGCAGCTGAATTCAGGAGGCTCTGAAGCAGTAATCAAAAAAATGCATCAATTTCCCATTGGTGAACTTAATCACCACATGTGCCTGAGCAACTGCACCTGAGGGACCCAGCTGCAGAGGCAAAATTTCTAGAGAGAAAAGAGGGATAGGCTGGGCCTCCTGCCCTCTCTTTCTCGGGAGTGGCCTTCAGTCTCTGCCCCATCATGAAGCCCAAAGTGCAGTCGCTCAGTCAGTCACCTCCGTTGTCTGTTCTCTGAATGATCCTGACTTCTGGATCTTTCTTTCAAGAATGCTGTCTGTTGGAAGACTTTGTCTTATGAGCCTTTCTTCCCAACACTTTCTGGCACAATGTCCTGGGAGGCCAGGGCTCAGAGACCAACAACTGAATTCCTTGACATAGCAGCCCTAAGAACTGCTTGTAAATGACCCATGAATGGAGAAAGAGTGATCTTGTTAATAAGGTCTTGGTATTGTAGAGGCCAAGAAGCCTGCCTTTGGGAACCTGGCCCTGCCAGATTACCTCTTCAATCTTGGCCATATTTTAAGCCTAACTGAAAAATTCAATTGTCACAATGAGTCATCCTGTCCCTTGAAATGCAAAGGCTCTGCCCCAGCAGCAAGGCAACTTACCTCACCACAGACAGCTCCTCCCAACCTGTACTGTCAGGTGCCAGGTAGGTGGCTGTTTAGAGACCCAGAGAGCCAGTATCTTGCTGTAGGCTTCAGGGCTCTTAGAGCAAGATTCATTTTTCTCTTCCGCAGGTGTAATGGGCACTGTGAAGCCAGACTGGCCAGACTGTGGAGTAGCTCCACTGTCACAGTTCATTCTTTCACTTAGTAGCTTAAGCTAGAGGCCCTCATGTCTTTGGGTCCCTTACTCTCCAGAAGCTATATGTCAATAGGTCCACTCGATTCCCCAAAGCCATTACTCCTTTCAAGTGATCATCTGCTTTCACCAAGACCACGTTGTGCAGTAGCTTTGCCCTTTAGCTCCCCACATCCACACTGATACTGTCCAACTGTCACCAAACACTACAAGCTTCTACACAAAACTGTTTGTGTCAACCTCTGGTTAACCCCAGTAGGACCTTCTATCATACCTCGAGCATGACATGCAGGCCCCAGGGCTCCTGTGTTCTATCCTCATAGAGCTTTTTTCTTTCCTGCCACCACCAGACCTTGGCACATGTTGCCCATGCCTAGCATGCTCTCACCCTGGCTTCCCTAGCTGGTTGACTCTTCTTGAGACCAGGGGCCCAGTCTTCATTCTGTCTAGCTTCTGTGTTTACAGACTTCCCTGTTGATTATCCCTCTTTTGTATCTGGCTGCTGTTTAGACTCTTGGCAGCAACAGTGGTGGGGCCTGGGTGTCAACAGGAAGCAGACGACTTCATTGGCAAATAGGGAAGAAGTCTGGATAAGGTGGGTGTGGGAACAGGATAGCTGGAAGCTACTGAGAGGGCCATACTGGAGTGTCCTCACAGGAGCCAAGGTAGGGGTAAGGCAGGGCACTCCAAGCCTCCTATCTAGAAACATATGGTAGCCAAGTATCTGCCTGGAAGGGCTGTTTTTACTCTCAGATCCTTAATAGACTGCCATTGGGGAATGATCCAAATGCCCCTGGCCTCAACCTTTGAGAGCATGTTCTCCTTTCCTGCCCAAATATCATCACTCCTTGGGTGTTTTCTGTCTTCATGATGCACTCTGGGAAAGCCATCCTTGCATGTTCCTCTTCTTACAATGAATGCAGAATTCACAAAATAATCCCACGCTAGTTCAGAATTATGAATAATAAAGGGTTATTTATTTAGGGAAAACTTACAGATCACTGTCCTAGTCAACAGTCCTCTGCATGAACAGAGAACAGGAACAGAGTCTAGCAGCAAGAGTCAGAAGCAAGAGAGTGAGCACATGCTTTGCAGCTGCATTTACAGTATAAGAGCCCAAGTGGGCTGGTATCTTAAAGATGATTGGCTAAAGGAGTAGAATGTGCTCCCACAGCACCTCCCCCTTTTGTTTAAATAAGAGTTCCAAAACAAAACTATATACACTAGGAACAGATATCAAGTATAATTAGAATTACAGCCAGCATAAACAATATTAAGCAAGGAACATATGCTAAATGTTTTAATAAATATTCTGTCCTAAGGAGTCTAAGTCTTGTATAGGAAATAACTTGGCTAGATCATAAGAGGACAGTAACTATGACTATTTAATCTTCAACACCATCAAAGACCTGAGAAGGGAGATAATATTACTTGAGCAGGCAGGAAGTATAATCAAGCAGCTTCCAAAGCGAGCAATATATGATGCAGACAATTAGCTACCTGAGCAATCATCCAAAGTCTCATTTGCAACATTGAATCAACCAACTGTAGCTAAGGCCTAGTGTAACTGACAGACCATTTTCAGAGGCAGGAAACTTTTCAGAACCATCTTATCCTGTCTTGGAAAGATTTGACAATCTTTTTCCTTGTGTCCTGCTTATCCATTTTCTGATACCATGTACTTTGTTCAGCTCTTACTTCTGACTGCTAGACTCTGTTCCTGTTCCCAATTTGTGCAGAGGACTGTTGTCTAGAACAGTGACCTGTAAGTTTTCCCTAAATAAATAACCCTTTATTATTCATAATTCTGAACTAACCTGGGATTATTCTGTGACTTCCACCTTCATCTGGCGCCCAACCATTTGGTTTTAGAGCCCCAGCTCTGACTGCCTTGTGTATCCTCAGAGCACACCCAACTCAACAGGAGTCCTCCCTCAGCCACCTCAGCCACGGCCTGTGCACAGTCAGCAGTTCATTTGGATATAGAATTCTCACGCAAAGGCCTTTCTTGCTACAGATTGGTCGTGGTTCTTTATATTTTCCTCAATACACGCCTCCGAGTGGCTTCAAGTACCATCTGTGTACTGTGATTACCATTAATGAATAAACTGCTTTGGACCTATAGCAAGGCAGAACTTAGGTAGGCAGGGAAAGCTCGGCTGAATGCTGAGAGAAAGAAGGGTGGAGTCAGAGAGATGTCATGGAGTCAGACATGTTAAAACTTTAGCAGGTAAGCCACAACCATGTGGCGATATACAGACAAATAGAAATGGGTTAAATATAAGATTTAGCCAATAAGAAGCTACAGCTAATGAGCCAAGCAGTGATTTAATTAATACAGTTTCTTTGTGATTATTTTGGGTCTAAGCTAGCCAGTCGGCTGAGAACCAACAAGCAGCCTCCCACTACATTACAAATCTAGGTCCTGCTTTTACCCTCGACCTCTCTCTACTCTTTCCTCTCCTTTCCATTTCTGCCAATCCTTACAGCCACTGACCTGCAGATGGGTTGGGCACCTCTGGCATAGGAGAAGGCAACATTCTTTCTCTGGGTCTTTCTACCTTTAGCCCCTTACCTGGTTTCTGTAGAATGCAGAACTGCACTGCAAGACAATGAATCTCCCATAACCATTCTTTGATAGTTGGCCCTCCAGTGTGATATGGCTTCCTATATCTCTCATCCATCTGAACCGGCTTTGGTGGTGTCCCTGGCCCCTTCCATATGGTACCAGTCTCACCACTCTCTTCACAGACCCTGAAATAACTGCAACTCTTGGCCATGTATACCTTACTTCTAGTCTAAAAATGCTCATCTCACAAATCTTTAACCCAACACCACAGACACCAAAAGCCTCACCCAGGCATCACCTCGAGGTATCTCTTCTTTAAATCACAATTTTCCCCTCTATAAGAAACACAATCCTATTTTTCTACCCCTAGTAACTGTATCAGTGTTAGATTTCAACTACAAGCAGCTAAACTAATTGAGACCAAAGAAGGGATCTAAACTCCATTGATAATTTGACTATATTAGTAAAGACATAGAATTGAGATAAGTAAATTGTCTTGTTCTGCTATGACCTATCAGTATTCTAGGATCCTGATGATTATTTCCCAAGTTTTGCTTTTAAGAGGATTCTGGGCAAAGTTGATTCTGTATCAGTTTACCGGATTTGCTTTTTTATCTATTGAACATATATGCCAGGAACTACATCTTACATTGTCATATTTAATCCTATTGAGTAGTAGTTTTGACTTTATTTTTATGTATATAAGCATTTGACCTTATGAAATCTATATGCATCATGTGTATGCAGTGCCTGTAGAGACCAAAAAAAGGCATCAGAATCCATGAGACTGGAGTTACAGGTGGTTGTGAGCCACCATGTGGATGCTCTTAACCCCTAATCCATCTCTCCAGCCCTGATATTATGACCTTTCAATAGAGGAAGAGGAATTCACAACCATTTTGGTATTGTATAATAATTAAACAGTTTTTGTGGCAGGCAGAATGATGGCCCCTTAAGATGCCCACACCTGCCATGCTTCTCTTGAACTGTAAACATGGTTCTTTTGCAAATGAGCATGTGTAGAGGTGATTCAGACTCCATAATCTGACTTGGAGAGTTTCTGGTTACCCAGGTTGGCCCAGCCTGATCAGAGTCTGCAGAGATGGGTCATAGAGAGCTGTGACATCTAGAAGAGGAAAAAGAAGTATGGTCATGGTGAAGGGCAATACCAGAAGTCAGAAATGCAGATGACCTTGAGAAGCTGGTAAGGGCAGCAAGCCAATCCTCTGGCATGGCTACAAAATGCCAGAGAAGTTTATGGGAGAACTGTATTGGGTCTGTGTTTTTCAGGTGGTGCAGTTCATCAGGAGGAGGAGAAACTGCCTATAATGGCAAGAGTTTGTGGTAGCAACTTGTTCACATGGTGCAGACCAGAAGCAGAAGCAACTAGAACCTTCAAAGCCAGCCTCTAGTGATCCACCTCTAACTACACCCACACGGCAGAGTCTCCAGAGCCTCTTGAAATATCCACACCAGCTGAGGACCAGGCATTGAAACACTTGAGCCTGCGCAGCATGCTGCATGTTAAAACTGTGACAATAACACTGTGCTCAGTGAAACCTGTTCCAGTTGTCTCCCTATGATACGTTAGGACAAAAAGGTCATGCTATCTAACATGTCTATGTTCGTGATGATCTCTGATGACAGCAGCAGAAAACTAACATGCCTCACATAGTGAACATGGATGAGGCAATGACTTCACAGGTAATGTGTCACGTTCTTGTAACAGTACAGGATATGTACTGATGTGAGTACCTGGTTTGGGAAGTCATGAGCTGCCATTCCTGAAGAAGCACCACAAAAGCTGTGGACATCAGAGAGGAGACTATTGGCTGGGTGGGCAGGTACTGGCAATGGGCCTTCTACAAAAAGTCTCTGGAGATGATAGCCAGAAGCCATGTGCCCAGGCTGGGAGACTATGGTTCTCTCTACCCACTCAGGCCTTTGCCACCACCTTGCCCTTAGGTAAGTTGTTATATATGGTTACACTACTCCATTACTTTAGAATGTGTCTGTGTAATGTGTTGAAGGAATTATTGAAATGTGTAATTACAGTGTGCCTTGTAATATAAAACAAGTCTATTATATTCATTTGATGGAACCATGTGCCATAATGTCTATTCTAATATAAATGATCCTGCCATTAGAGTGTTATATTGTGTGTGATGGTAATTGTCCCTCCATAGACCTCAGCTTCCCACCTTACCCGGTTGGTTGTCATCCTTCCTCAAAACATTTCTTCTGCCACAAGACGGGGGATACATAGGCTTCCCAGATACAAAAGTATTTGGGGGCACTTTATCTAGTCCCTCATTAGACAGACATGTAGGTACATGAAGCCCAGAAGAGTATGCTTGCCTGGCCAAGGCCCAGAACTGGTCAAAGGCTCCCATCTCTTAAGTTCTAGCCAATGTTCAGTTCAGTGTTTTCTGGGTGGTTCTGAGATTTGGAACCCTATTTTAAAAGAGCCTAAAGGAAGACTGAGATGGGCATCCAGGGTCCTGGTGACTGAGGAGGCCATTAGGCCTCCTTTCCTACTCCAAGACACCTTGGGAAACACTAGAGCTCCAAGGGACACCATCTGAAAAACAGTGACTCAACCAAGCTTTGTTTTGTCCAAATGGGGATCTGAGGGTCTTGAATGGAATGAGAGCTTATCAGGTATTCTAGTTTCATTTCTGTTGCTGTGACAAAATATCCTGACATAAACCAGCTTAAGGGAGAATGAATTTCAGATTACAGTTTGCTATTATTGAGAAGTCAGGGCAGAAACCTGAAGCAGCTTATCACAGTCACAGTCAAAAACAGAAGTGAATATATACAGTCTTAGTACTCGGCTAGCTTTCTCCACTCTGGTGTCCAGCACTCCAAACCAGGGAAGAGTGCTACCCACTTTCAGACTGGGTCTTCCCACATCAATTAACACCACAAGACAGTCTCCTACAGACACACCCACAGGCCAGCCTGATCTGGACTATACCTTGTGGAGACTTTCCCCAGATGATTCTAGATTGTATTAACTGTCTAAGCATCACACTGGGATCACCCCCGAGTTGTGGGGAGAGCTGGGTCAACATTCATGCCACTGGACTTGCACCCTTCTTTCAAGGGTAACTTGAGCTCTGCTGTCAGGCAGGATGGATCCCTGGGGGCTTGCTAATCTCAGAGTCAGGGAGTTCCTGGAGACCTAGGCATATAATGGCATGCTAGGTTCAGGAATCTATTTTATTTTTGGCTATGAGCCCAGGCTTTAATGGATGAGCCACCTCTCCAGACTGAAATCTTTATTTTAGATGGAAGTCCCTGGGCATCCAGAAACCCTCCCTCCTGAGGGCCCTTAGTTCTCAGTCTTTTCCACTGCTCTTTCTGGGTCTGAGTCAGGATGAACCTCCTTCCAAACATTAGCTATGTGCCTGACCCTTACTACCCATCCATGGGTAATATGAAGCCCCTCTTAGCTTCCATTGGGAGTGCAAGAGCATCATGGATGTGTGTGTGTAGTTAGGAGCGGTGGGCAGCGTTCCCGGCACCCGGTAGCTCACATGGCTAGCTTTACCCAAAATAATTACATGGAAACTGTATTCTTTTAAACACTGCTTGGCCCATTAGCTCTAGTTTCTTACTGGCTAACTCTCACATCTTGATTAACCCATTTCTATTAATGTGTGTAGCACCACGAGGTTCTAATCTGCGTCCATCTCAGAGAGGAGAGCTATGGCAACTGCCTGACTTGGCTTTCTTTCTCCCAGAATTCTGTTCTATCTACTCTGCCTGCCTAATTTTCTGTCCTATTAAAGAGCCAAGGCAGTT
Organism: Alexandromys fortis; assembly: GCF_014885135.2. Taxonomy (NCBI): domain Eukaryota; kingdom Metazoa; phylum Chordata; class Mammalia; order Rodentia; family Cricetidae; genus Alexandromys; species Alexandromys fortis. The sequence goes on along the minus strand of NW_026067891.1, from coordinate 14,993,783 downwards.
TCTTTATTTAACCAATGAAATCAATACAAAACAGAAGACTCTCCCACATCATACGTGGGAACTTCTTAGCTAGAGGGACGCCAACAAGGGTAGAACAGCTCTTAAAAAAGAACAGGAGGGGACAGACCTGCAGGAGATATGGAAGTGAGTGGGACTGGGGTGAGCAGGGGAGTAGTCTTGGGCAAAGGAGATGGCAGCTACATCGGGGAGCCCAAAGCATGAGAGTACCCAGTAATCATTCATGACCTTGGTTCACCAGGATGAGAAACAACAGGAGGCAAGCTTAGAGAAAGGACTTGGGAGGTCCATGGCAGTGATTCAAGGGAGAGGGGTACAGGTCTTGAGCATTTGCAGCACAGGCTGAGAGCTTTGCTTCAGGTTTACTGTTAATCCTAACCCTTGGGTCTCCGCCCTTCCAGCTGAGGACTCTGCTTCCACCTCCTTGCCACCATATGGATTATTTTTCATATATGACAAAGGTCCTCACTTCTCAGACTGGTGACATTTCCATCATCTTAGTTATCTGAGCCCCAGGTCCTTTTATGTCCCTCATTTTGTTCCTTATAATGTGAGGAAATCTATGGGGAGGTCACACAGCAGATACTTCCTATTTGATTTCAGCAGTGAAAATAGTTCCTAACCAGTGCTCCTTTGCCTTGTGAGCTGGGCAGCCTCACAGTAGTGAGCCTCAACACATGTAGTTGTGTTGACTACTGAGAGATCTCCTATGAAGGGGCCAGGAAAAATCTCCCCAACTTCTAGGAGACTCTTGACAGAGATTGAAGAGATGCGTGCTGGTAGCAGGCATGTACTGAGCTTACAATGAAGGTCAAAACTGGTCTTTCTTATGTGGAGATCAATGTAGTAGCATGTTAGGAAGAGAGAAACAGAAAACACTCCCTCTCGGCTTGCTCTCTTGTCACTGGGCTCTGAACCAGTTCTTCCCTTAGCCTGGAGTTTCGTGGTTCTGCCACCTACCTATAGCTGTAAGGTTCATAGCAATTAGAGACCTAAGGACCTGGGCCTGGCTCCACCACAAGGCTCTCTTTCACTGATCCCTTTCCCCTCAAGCCTTCCCAGTTCCATACGAGGAACCCACTCAGGCCCTGCTCCGGGTTCATTATGATTCGGCTCTGATAACATGCTATGTCATGGTTGAGTTTCTCTCTTTTACAGAAGAGGGAGTAGAACCCAGGGGGAGTAGGGCTCTTGCTCAGTCAAATGGCCCAGTGAGCATGAGCTGGCCATTAAGTGTAGCTGATTCCCCCAACCCTCTAGAAAGCAGCTTATCCCCAACCTAACAGGGTGAACTGCTAAGCAGTTGCGCATACGCGGTATGTGTTTCAAGTCCAACAATCCCTTAATTTGCACTAAGTGTTTTAAACACTGCCCAGAAACATGAACTACAGCCTCCTATGAGGTGGGAAATATCCTCTCTCAAAGCCACTACACCTTTGTAAAGATGGTGAAGAGACAGGAGGCGGTAATCCGGCAGCCGGCAACAAGACCTATGTAGAAGAAGGTCATCTTTGAAATGGCACAGAAGTGCTATTTCCTCGCTAAGGCAGCAGGGCTTAGGTGACTCCAACTGGGCTGCATATTTTAATTCCAGTCTCTGCAGATGTGAATGTGCTTACTGCTCAGAGAATAGACACTAATTGATAAGTAACTAAATAACATGTAACATGAAAGCAAATATAGCTTCTTTAAAAACTTTTAATCTTTCATACATTACATCTTGACCAGTTTCCCCTCCCTCCATTCCTCCCAGTCCTTTCCCCACCTCTTTTCCCAAGATCAGCTGAACTCCTCCTCCTCCTTCAAAAAGAAAAAAAGTACAGGCTTCCCAGCAATATCCACTGAATATTGCCTTGCAAGATACAATAAACCCACATATCAAGGCTGTACACGGCAACCCAGTAGGAGGAAAGAATCCCAAGCACAGGCAAGAGTCAGAGACACCCCCCACACCCACACCCATTTTTGGGAATCCCACAGGAACTAGAAGATAAACAACCACAGTATGTTTGCAGAGGACCTAGTGTAGAGACATAGAAGATCAATGATTGTCACTTCAGTTTCTGTGAGCCCCTCGAAGCCCTGCTTTCTTGGTTCTTTAGGCTGTGTTCTCATGTTGTCCTCAATCCCTGATTCTGACAATCCTTCCACCTCCTTCTGTAGGTTCCCTGTCTTTTCCTAGTGTCAAACAAACTTTAAATGTGGTGGAAAACAAAAGAATGAAATTAAAACTGGGATGGTGTAACAGGAGGGCCTGCTTGTTCATTCCGGCTGCCCAGCTAGCTTAGCCCTGAAACAACCGCACAGAAACTGAATTTATTAAAGCACGGCTCAGCCCATTAGCTCTAATTCTTATTGGCTAACTTTTACATATTAGTTTAACCCATTTCTATTAATCTGTATGTCACCACGAGGTCATGGCCTACCAGTAAAGTCTCAGCATATCTACCTTTGGTTGCAGGTCCATTGCATCTCTCTGACTCTGCTTTCTTTCTCCCAAAATTCAGTTCTGTCTTCTCTGACTACCTAAGCTCTGCCCTATCAAAGTCCCAAAGCAGTTTCTTTATTAATCAATGAAAACAGCACAAAGGCAGAAGGACCTCTTACACCTTTCCCCTTTTCTGTTTAAACAAAAAGGAAGACGTTAACTTTAATATAGTAAAATTACATATAACAAAACAATTATCAAGCAAGAATTACAGTTACAATATTTATATCTACTTTACCTTTCATTATAACTAAATAAAACTATAACTATAAATTTTTTTAACTCCATCAAAGTCTCCAGAAGGATATAATATTACTTAAGTAAACAGGAAGTGCATTGTAATCAACTTCCAAAACTCTAGAACTGACAGAGACATCTTGCTGCCTGGACAGTAGCATTGGGGCATCCATCTTCAGCCTACAGTGTAGTAGGAGCTGCTGGCTGCATTCCTGCCACCCGGCTCCTGGCCACCTGGCTAGCTTATGAACCCCAAAATAACAACACACAAATTGTATTCTTTTAAACACTGCCTGGCCCATTATATCTAGCCTCTTCTTGGCTAACTCTCACATCTCAACTAGCCCATTTCTAATAATCTGTGTAGTGCCATGAGGCAGTAGCTTACCAGGAAGATTCTAGCCTATGTCCATCTTGGGTCGGAGCTTCATCGCATCTGGCTCAGAGAGGAGAGGCATGGTGATTGCCTCACTTCCTTTCTTCCCAGCATTCTGTTCTGTCTACTCCACCCACCTAAGGGCTGGCCTATCAAATGGGCCAAGGCAGTTTCTTTATTAACGAATGAAATCACCTACATCATTTCCCCTTTTTTGTTTAAACAAAAAAGAAAGGCTTTCACTTTAACATAGTAAAATCACATATAACAAAACAGTTATCAAACAATATTTACAGTTACAATATTTATATCTATTTTATCTTTTATCATAACAATGGAAAACTATAACTATATATCTATTCTTTAACTCCATCAAAGACTCCAGAAGGATATAATATTACCTAAGTAAACAAGAAGTAAGAAACTTCCAAAACTCTATAAAGGACAGAGACATCTCACTGCCTGGACAGTCACCCAAAGTTCTTTTGTACCACTGGGGCATCCATCTTCGGCCTAAGTTCTGCCCTATCAAGGGCCCAAAGAAGTTTCTTTATTAATCAATGAAAGCAACACAAAGACAGAAGGACCTCCTATACCAAGAGGTTGAACAGTGGTTTCCACATTCCATGAAAATGACACCCAAAGGCTTTCAAATATTTGATTTATGGTTAAGATACAGTTTGGTGTCTTCTGGGCTTCTGACCTCATATCCCTGTGATAGGCATCAGAGGTGGTACAGTGAGGAGAGGAAGAGGTTCTCCAAAAAGGACTGGAGAGCTGCAGGAAGTGCCTGAGGAAAGACCCACCATCCAGTCTCTGACACAGAGACATACTGCACCCCAGAGGAACAGTGGGTCGGGCCCCCAAGAGGCTAAGTAGTGATGTGAGTTGAATTGTATAGTGTCTGAAAATATGTTACAATTTCAGCCCCTAGTGCCTCTGATTGTGGCATCATTGCAGGCAAAATTAGTTAAGGTCCTATTGGAGTAAGGTGGGCCCCCAATCAAATTCAATATGATTAGTGACCTAATAAGAGGAGGAAGATAAATGAAAGTTCAGACAAGACAAAAAAAAAAGCAGACAAAGGAAAGAGTGATTTGATACAGTGCAAGGGGATAATCTCTAGAGTGGTCTCTTTAAGAATCAGACCCTGTCTAGTTACAAGTTGGGGGTAATTACAGAAGAGAGGGCAAAGAAGGAGGGTAAAAAATGCATCCTGTGGTCTGAGATTGGCTGTTGCTGAGAGTCAATAATGAGTGGTGATTTAAACAGTGGCTGATTGGTAAACATCTCAGATGGCCGACCATTGTGAGGGTCTGTAGGGAGCAGGCGGAACAGGGATCTAGGAACATCAGCCTGCAATGCTGTTTCCTGTGGTTGGTTTTAGGAGCCTGCTACCATTCAACCAAAATGGAGAAACTTTCCAAAACATGTGGCTGTGCCTAATAAGTTCCATACAGAGAAAATGATGATGACAGTGTTTGAGAGGGATGTGGCTGCAGTGATGCCATTGAATGCTGCAGATCACTCACTGGACACCAGCAGAGCTAAGAAGAGGTGCAAGATCTCCTTGGGCTCAGACTTCTAGCTTACAATAGATAGCTGTTCTGAACCACCCAGATGGTGGTACTTTATTGAAGCAGCTCTGTGAACCAGATCCAACTTTAGTGTTCATGTTCCATAGTTAACTAGCCCAATGTTGATATGAATCCCACATCCTGGCCCAAGATGCTACTTCTTGAGAATATTCCTGACTTATTCTCTGATCAACATAGAGCTGTGAAATGCTATTTGTTTTGCCACTGTTTCTTATGTGTGTAGTTCTTGCTCCCTAGATCTGGTGTTTAATCTTCATTGTCAGTTTGATTGGGTTTAGAATCACCTGGGACACACACTTCTGGACACATATGTGCAGATGTTCTCAGATAGTTTGACCAAGGAAAGAAGACCCACTCTGAAAGTGGGCGGCACCATTTCATGGGCTAGGGTCCTAGACTATATTAGGAGAAGGTACTGGGACACCAGTGTCTTAGTTATTTTTCTATTACTGTGACAAAATACCATGACCAACACAACTTATAAAAGACAGTGTTTAGTTGGGTTACCATTCCAGAGGGTTAGAGTCCACAGTGGTGGAACAAAAGCATGGTGGCAGGAACAGCTGAGAGCTTGTATTTGCAAGGGCAAGCAGTAGGCAGAGAGCACACTGGGAATAGCATGAAATCATTTGAACCCTCAAAGCCTGCACCCAAAAACGTATCTCCCCCATAAAGGCCAGACCCCCTTATCCTTCACAAACAGTTCCCCCAACTGGAGACCAAATATTTAAACACAGGAGTCTAGGGGGACCTTTCTCATTCAAAGTACCACAACCAGTATTCATCTGTCTATCTCCGCTTTCTGGTGTGGGTGCAGTGCGACCAGCCAGCTCATTCTGTCATTATGCCTTTGCACCACCGTTCACTGTGTCCTTTCTAACTATAAGGTAAAAGAAGCCCTTCTGCTGTTACGTTGCCCCTCATCAAACACGTGGTTACAGCATCAAGACGTGTAGCTAATACTCTGGACTATAAGGATCATCTCAAAATTCAATTCAGTTTATCCTACAAGATGCACTGCTTGAGCTTCCTAACCAAATAGGCCTTCACTCAGCCTCGCCCTCCCATGCTCCCCTCCCCCTTCTTTGTCAGCACCTTGGTTCCCTTGCTTTTCCCCTGCAGGTTCCTGCTCAGAGCTCTTCTGCACTTTCTGTTTGAGACATTCTCTCCTTGATGTCACTTTCTCAGTCCGGCTTACGGGATCCCACATTTATAGTCATTCCTGTTCCCCACATGCTTGAATGCACCTTGCTGGCATGGTGCCAAATCATTTTTGTATGTGCTATGCTTATTGCTTATCATCTGTCCCCCACCACCACCACCATGCACACACACAGCCCATAAATGCCACAAGGCCAAAGATGTCATCTGTCTTACCTAAAGTACTGTTGGTACCTTGTAAACACGCAGTAAACATTTCTCAACAAATAATGCTTTCTCTGTGCTGTGTCTAGGTCCAGCATGGAGGGGACTAATATATTTCCTTATATACCTCAGAACATCATAAGGAACCACCATTAGCAGGTACCGTAGCCCAGGTGCTGGGAGCAACAGTGGCTGATGGCACAGCGTGTGTGGGATGGGGAAAGAAAGAGAATTCCTTTCTCTGGAAGGAGTGATCAGAGTTCCTCAGAGCAACCTGAACTGAGTGAACAAGTCATGGCAGGAGGCCTGGCCAAAGGTCCCAGTATGCAGAAAAGCAGAAGTAAATGTCAAAAGCACAGGGGATTTCTTTATGCTGCTGTGGTAATGAAGTGAGAAGGCTAAGGGCAAAGACTAGGCTCAGAGAGGAGCTAGAACAGCAGCCAGGTCTGAGACCCTGAGCCATAAACACCTTGATGAGCAGTCTTCTTCCTGGAAATTCCCGGAATTCAGCAGGTACTGACCACACAGGGGCAGGCCTTCTTAAGCTGATTTAAACGATGAGGCATTGAACATGAACCTGTCTGTGAATGCAGTATGCTCCTAGGCCTGCCTTCCCTGCCGGGTGGACTGTATTCCCCCAAACTGAGTCAAAGCAAAGCCCTCTCTGCTCAAGTAGCTTCTTATTGGGTGTGTCCATTTGGAGACTCTGAGCCCACTCAGTGTCACTTGGCTGGAGGTCATTCTTTGGCATAGCAGGCAGAGTCCCATTTTCTTCTAATCCTATCAGCCCACCTGCACCAATTAGAACCCTTGGTAGGAAAGTGTCAGAACCAGCTCAAGCTACCTTAGTCCCTAAGGGAGATTCAGTGTCTTGTAACTGAGTGACTGGTTGCACGTAGAGAAGCCTGGGGTGAAGATGGAGCCAGGGTCTCACTACTCTTCCTCTCTCCTTGACATCAGCTGATTCCCCTCCCTCCCAAGAGTGCTGTCAGTGATGGAGAGGTGGGTGGGGTGTGGTCAGAGGTAGAGGGGCCACGGATGTGCTTCCAGTCTCAGAGCCTCTCAGCACTATAAGGGAACAAGAGAGACTGTGAGGCGCGAGTGAGAAAGCCCCGCTGCATTTGTGTGGTGGGGCAACCCCCACTGTGCTGGGTTTAAGTTGAGCCCTGTAGCAATCCTGACCGTGGGAAGAGAAGGGAACGGCCTACGGGAAAGCAAGCATGAGCTTAGAAGGCCATGGGAACAGGCAGGTAGAATGACACCTTCCAGTCTCATGAGGCCTCTGGTATTTTCCCTACTACTCTGAACCAGTCCCTTGAAGTGAGAACTAATGTGACAAATTGGTGGTAAGGTGGGCACCCATCATAAAATGAAAATGCTTATCAGAGAAATAATATTAACAGTAAAATAAATTAGACTGCACACTGACATCATAATTTTATAAATTAATTATGAATAAAAAGAAGATACATCTCAAAGGAAGGGGGAAGTCTAATTTCAATGGACAGTAATTAATTCCTCTGCTGAGGGAGTCATTAACATTCCTGAAGTACAAATTGCTCCTTTGCTAGTCCTGCAATCCCCTAGGGACCCTTCCAAGGCATTGATGGGGTCTGAAGGCCCATCGCCAGGAAGATGTTTTTGGGGACCAGGGAACATGACTTACTTTTGCCTGTGCTGCTTTGATTTTTGGTCCCTATGCAGTGTGGCTATGGGCATCCTGCCCTACTCATTGCCTTGGTCAAGCCATGAGCCCTTGGCTCAGAGCACCCATTATTGTGCTGGACCATAGCTGCTACTGAGTGGCTCACAGTTGTCTTCACTGGCTCAAAGTCAGATGGAAAAGACAGCCCTGTTTTCAGCACACTGCACACTTACTGTGGCTGGGAAAAGGCAGTGTCTGGGTGCACAGAGTAGTTGAGTTCTGCGGGGAGTCTGAGGACCACGAGGCATTGTTTGCAGAAGAAGCTGAGCAGCCAAATGTAAGTAAACAGGCCAGACACTGGAGCCTGTACTTTATCCTGAGGCCACAGGACTCAGAAAGGCCTGAGACCGAAGTGTGGCTGGTATCTTAAGAGAGGGACCGCAATGTTCTGGAACCCCACCATCATATTCTTTTTATACTGAATCGCTCCACCTGTCCAGAGAAGCACAGAAGACTCATCTATCTATCTATCTATCTATCTATCTATCTATCTATCTATCTATCTATCTATCTATCTATCTTCTTTCTTTTCTTTTCTTTTCTTTCTTTCTTTCTTTCTTTCTTTCTTTCTTTCTTCTATCTTTCTATTTTATTTTGCTAAATATGGTTTAACATAACAATTATCCATTTGATCCGATACTATACGATATTTTGATATATGTATAATGTGTCATGTTTAAATAAGACTATATAAGTCCATTTCCTCAGACATACATCTTGTCATCATAGTGAATTCTTCCAAGCCCTTTATTCTCACTTCATGATATATGCCAGTATATAACTGTCATCTATAGCTTCCTACTCTGTAGCAGCCACAGAATGGTTTACTCCTATTGTTCATCAGTCTGCCCCAGCATTCACGCCTTTGGCCCCATTTACAGGTGCTCCCCAGCTGTCCACTGCCTGGGGTGTCTGATGCTTTGTGATTAGATCTGGGCTGTGCTAACTATGCATCTCAGCATCCTTTCAGGTGGTGTAAGACACATTCACTTAATTGCCTGATCATGTGGCATCTGTATGGCCCCTATCTCTGTGGAGCCACCTTGTAGCCTTAGTCTTCATTATTATTAAGTAATTATTTGGTGGTAGTGGTGGTGCTTTGACAAGTTGTAAATATCCCATTCCTCTTTAGACCCTCCAGTACTTCAATTGTCTATCAACACCACCACAGCCTTCTATTTCCTGGTTTGCATGGGAATTGTGACTCGATGGCACCATCATTCCAACTGATGCTTGCCCTATCAGGGAAAGCCAGCAGGGGCCTCTGCCAGCTGGCTCTTGGGCTTCCTGCCCAGGGCATGCTACCTTTTAAACACTTTGCTTTTGTATTCTCACAGAGCCCCAGGACTGCGTGACTGGGGCTTCCACCATATGTTTCAATGAGTGGAGAAATCCTTCACCCTCTTCTGTGGCCTTAAGCTGTCCCTTTGCCAGATGTTCCCTGCACCTGACACCAGTGCCCTGGGTGGGAAGACAGAGGAAGAAGAGCTGCAGTGTGTCTCTTAGTTCAGCCTTTGCTCTTTATGGCCTATGAAGAGGGCAAAAGGGAAGTTTCACTGTAAGGCACAGGCATATCATTACAGATGGCATATCCTGTGAGGCTCAAGTCCAGCCAGCAGACCCAAGAGGACTGCTGAGGCTATCTGCTGCTGACAGTCCAGAGAGGGGAACTTGCCCAACAGCACACAGGATTTTAGTAACAGAACCGAGAACCCAACTTCTTCCCTAGATCAGACAATGGAATACTGGGACTATGGTAGGTATGTTGGGCTGGATGGAGAAAAAGTCATGGGTGTAGGGGTGAATCTTTGCTTTCCTACAAGAGCTCAGACACTTCTTGTGTGATACTCTCATCTCAGGAGCCTCCTTCTGGTCTCTCCGGCCTTCTGCTGCCCCAGGTACCCACTCCCTTTGCAAGGAGGGAGGTAGGGAAGAGGTTCTATTAGACAGGTGTTGCCTGATGTCCTGGGGCAAGTGTGGAAGGCCAGACTTTCAGGATTTAGAAAATGTATATTTACGATGAGCATGATTCCTGTAACCCCAGCGTTCAGAAGGGTGAGGCAGGAGGTTGCCATCTTAGGCTGCAGAATGAGACCTAGACTGTGTCAAAAAGAGAAGAGAAAAGAAGAAAAATAAATATGAACAAGAAAACAGAAAGTATAGGGACTACACATTTGCTTTCTAGGACTGGGGTTTTGGATGTAGTCCAGAACCTTCTGGAAGGACATGGCTGAGACCACAGTCTCTGCTGCCAGTAAAACCATGGTGTGGTGGGTCATGGAGGAAGGTGTGACTTTCATTAAGGGCCAGAGACAAAAAAGTATGGCAGCTCTAAAAATGGCATTGCCTTTGTGAGGAATGCTCCACGTACGTGTGGACATTACATAGGCTGGGCTACATGGCTCCCTGTGTGTGTTGCTGTCAACCAATACACCTACAATACTAACTGTGTGCAGTGGTCAAAGATTCCTATCAAATGGGCAATAGAAAATAGGTTGAATTGTTAGCTGTGAAAATCAATGCTTGGGCTGAAGTCGAGTCTGGTACCCTGGGGTGTGATGTTGTCCAAAAAACTAATCTGAAGGCATTTTCAGTGAGCTGGAGATATGCTCACAAGATAACATTTACCAGAACAAACAGGATGCAATACTAGACCCAGGTCAAGGGGTGTTCGTGAAACAGAGGCAGAGTCCACCAACATGTTAGCAGGGTTTAAATCTGGATCGTAGGATTGTGGGAGACTTTTATCCCTTTCCATATCCTTCTGTGTTCTCTTCAGTAAACAACATTACTTATATTGTGCACAATAAAAATATATAAGAAACAATATTACTTTTATAATAAGAAAAAGAAGCCCATAAAAGTTTACAAAAGGAATAAGACACTGTGTAATTTTAGGTAACATGGTTCCTTTTTTCCACAGTGACTTTTGCATTAGCTGAAGCCCAGACTGCCTGATTCAGAGCATGCTTCTTTCCAAACTGTCTCTGCCTTGGTGGCATGCTGATGGCATTTCTACTTGTGCAGTAGAATTAAGAATGCACTTGCTGGGAGGTGAGGAACATAGTGGGAAGACGAGGGAGTGATGAGAGAGGATGACACCCACAATATCCTTGTGGCCATTTAAATTACTCCCAAACCAGGCATGGCTGTTCTCAATAGAATTTGGGGAGCAGCCTCAGTAATCTATTCACATTGTGATGTCACCTCCCAGGGAAGCATGCATTTGGTGGGTATTGAGGAGAATTAAGGGTGCAGTGCATGGCCAGAACACAGCTCCACATTAAGTGACCAGGGAGTAAACTAATCATTACAGAAAATAAAATGCAATATTGCTTACACTGGATAGCATGGTCATTGCTCACATGACACTGTAGCAGGTATAGTTACATGCTCAGAAAAATAGTAAAAACCCAGAGTCAGATATTAAAGTAAATGCTGAAAGACAGAGAGTATGAGCATTCCATCATGGGCAGGGAGGAGACATTGGTTAATGGCTCCTGGGGGAGGGGACTCATTTTCTCCAGTGATGTAACCATAGTTAGCTGCCAATACACTGGTAAACAATGCCCCCACTCATGCTAATACAATGAGAAACCTTCATTAAACTGGATGGGACATATAGACATTCATACATACACACATGCACACATCTGCACATGTACACACATATACATGTGGAGGGGGATGGAAGTAAAGGGGGACTTGTTTGGAAGAATGAAGGCTTTAGTGGGAGTGGGAGACGATAAGAGAGAATAATGGGGGTATATTATAGTCATATGTAAAACCGTCGAAGAATAAAAATGAAAATAGTTTATAAAGAATCTCTTCTTCCATCCTTGTACCATCTCAAGCCCCCATGATCTTGATACTATCTCTATTCAGGTAAAAAGAAAGCCAAGGCCAGAGGGACTGGATATTTTCCGTGTTGCACAGCTCTTAGATGACAGGATAAAAGCTTTAGTCTGACTGCACAAATGTCACATTCAGGCCGCACCTTGTGATCAGTGCTTCCACCTATGGGTGATGTTTGAATCCCTGAAAACCATCTGTGGCCCAGTTCTGGGAGATGCGGGATTGCCATGTTGGCTGTTGCCAACTCCTTCCAATGCTGATGAGCTCCCAGTAAGCAATCCAAGAATCTCTTACATCAGGGCAGCCAATGGTTCAGAAGGCTTGGCTTCCTTAGGGAAGGCCTGGCTTCCTTAGGCTGGCTTTCTGTTGGTCTCTTTCCAACAAATTAGAAATTCACCAGACAAAAAGATGGAGAACAATGTGAGCTTCTGGACCACACAGGCTCAGGTTGTCAGCTGGAATGTGGCTGCACAACACCAAAGGATGGACACAGAAAACCCAGTCTTTCTCTTGAATTGACATCCCTGACTGCCTGTCAGTGTCTTCCTGAACAAGACTAGGTAAACAGTCCCAGGGTTAAGCTTTGTCAAATGAAGTTCTGTAGCATGAATTCTAATTGGTCTTAATAGTAAAAACCCAGAGTCAGATATTAAAGTAAATGCTGAAAGACAGAGAAGTAAAGAAGCCAGCCACTAGAGAGACTTCTTACTCTACCAAATCCTCATACCAAATAGGGCAAGATCCTGTCTTTATGAATCCTCAGACTGAATGAACTGAGCTCCTGTCTCCTCCCACCTCCTCTCTCCTCCTAGCCATATCACTTCCTGTCTCCATCTCTCTAGTGCTAGGATCAAATGTGTGAGATCCCAAGTGCTGGGATCAAAAGTGTGGGCTCTGTTTCCCTTTTAAATAGGTTAAATCTCCCTTAGCCCAGTGTGGCCTTGAACTTTTCCTCTTCCTGTTTCCACCTCCTGAGTGCGAGTGCTAGGTGTGTGCCTGGCCTCTATGGCTAACTAGTGACTAGCTCCACCCTCTGATCTTCAGCCAAGCTTTATTTGTTAGAAAATAAGTGTCACCACAAAGTTCCTGTGACTCATGGGACTGATTGCCTTACACCCAGGGAAAGAGGATGCTATGGCTTAGATTTGAGATATTCCTATGTGCGTTTGTGTTTGAACAAATGCAAGCCGCTCATAATGCTGTTTTAGAAGGCTGTGGAACTGTTGGCATATGGGACCAGCTGGCTGTTCTAAAGCCATAGATAAGTACAGGCTTTGAGGGTTAGAGCCTGGCTCCTCTCTGGTCTAGTTCTCTGCTTCCTGACCAATGGCCAGTGGGAAGCTTCTATTTCCATGGCCACTAGAGCCATTTCCATACCTCCATGCCTTCTCTGTCATGATGATGTCTGTATTTCCTGAGCCAAGAGCCACAGTAAACCACTCTTACCTTAATTTGCTTTTGTTGGGTATGTGCTCACAACAGTGGGAGAAGTGGCTAACACAGAGGGGCTCTGTCACCTCACCAGAGTAGATGTCCCACAATCACGCATCAAAATATTCTAACCCCATTGCTTGAGTCACAGCCTTTACTGGATGGAAGCTGCTGCTTCCCCACTGATATGGATGAAGATAGAGAACTTTGTAGCTTTACCATACTGTCCCTCATTGAACTCTACAATAAAGGGAACCTTAGACAGTTTACCAATTGCTTTTGTATGTTCTAATGACATGCTGTGTCTCTGTTTCTCGACTTACTCCCTTTGTCTTGGAAGTATTGATCTCTGTTTTGAAAAATTAAGAAGTAAGTGTACTTACATATTCTTCTGTGTCTCCTGTCCATGCCCAACTCTTATTAAATAATTATTCTTGCATTGTCAAGGTCCATAACATTTATATTCACTCTGTTACCATAATGGTCTTTTGTGATTTCTCTATGGCTCTTAATTTTCAAAGACAATAAAAATATCATTTATATGCTTTATATTATGTGAGTATTCACTGCAGAAGTGAGCAGGAGGGTGAGGTGTGCATGCAGTTGAATGTATTGTGTTTTGAAGTCTTCCCTACTCAAAGGAGTATTCTAGACATGGGGGCTGCTGACTCAGCAGCCATTGATTCCTAAGTCTATTCTTTGAATGTTTTATGTCTTGGAATGTTTAGAATGGAGTGTCCTGTCTAGGGTGGTTTGTACATTCATGATACTGAGTATCTGTCACCACACGTTGGCTTTAGATCCTTTTCATTCCCCTACAATAAATCACTATCATACCCCTGTTTTTCCTCCACATAGTCCCTGGCAACTGCAACTGCTCATCTGCTTTCTGTTTCTGTGAATTTGACTCTTCTCTGTATTTCATGTCAACAAAATCATTCAATGTATGTGCCGGCTTTTTTTCCACATAAGATAGTATTTTCAAAGTTCACCTGTCTTTGCATGTTCTTTTTTCTTACTTACAGCTGCATCGTATTCCACTGCATGCGTAGACCACATTTTATTTACCTGTTCACTTTAATTATTTTGTCACTCTGGAAAATGACTTTACAGGAAGAACTAAAAGAGAGGAATCATTTACTTTACTCATAGTTCCACAGGGTTCTTCCCACTCTGGCAGGGGAACTTGATCAAACATTGCATATTTTACTCAAATCTTGGTGGGCCAGGAAGCAGAGAGGGAGGCAGAGACAGAGAGAAATGGCGGCACTGAACTGACTTTTTCTTTATCATCTTAGTCTATCCGAGTCCCTAACTTGGACAGTCACCCACATCCAGGGTATGTTTTTTCCCTTTGACTAATCCTGTCTGGAAATGTTATCACAGACATCTCCAAATGGTATACATCCATTTCTTAGGAGTTTCTAAACCAGTCAAGTTGCAGTGAATTGCATTAACCATCACTCCATTGCTTCATTTGTTGAGAGGATTTTGTTGCAGTGTATTATCTTAGGGTTTCTATTGCTGTGATAAAAGCATGACCAAAGCAAGCTGCGGAGGAAAGGGCTTATTTAGTTTATCTTCCTCATCACAGCTCATCATCCAAGCACAGCAGGAACCTGGAGGCAGGAGCTGATGCAGAGGGCTCAGAGGAGTGCTGCTCACTGGATTGCCTTCCCTGCCTTTTGCAGCCTACTTTCTTATAGAACCTAGAAGCACCAGCCCAGGGATGGCCCCATCCACAATGGGCTGGGACCTCCCACATCAATCACTAATTAAGAAAATGCCCTAAGCTGGGATGGAAGGGGGTGGCACATGCCTTTAATACCAGCACTCAGGGAGGTAGAGGCAGACGGATCTTTGAGTTCAAGGTTAGACTGGTTTACATAGTGAGTTCCAGGGCAGCCAGAGGTACACAGCCTGCAGCCTTATGAAGGCATTTTCTCAGTTGAGGTTCTAGCTTGTGTCAAGTTGACATAAAACCAGCCAGCATACTATAATCTTTTGGCTGCTGTGAGCATTCTGCATACATATCTGAAACCCCTCTGATCTCACAGTAAGTCTATGCTAAATTTATCTGTTTTCTGTAGTAGCTTCACCAATTTATAATTATATTGTTTGAAGACCTCAATTTCTCCACTTCTCTAGTAGTTCTAATATCACTTCCATTCATTGATCATAGTCACCCTCATTTGTGTGCATATGCGTGAGTGTATGCATATGGTGTGTGTGTGTGTGTGTGTGCACATGGGCATGTATATACCTATAGAGACCAGAGCAGGACTTTGGATATTCTACTCCATCACTCCCTACCTTATTATGTTGAGGCAGGGTGTCTCCCTGAGCCTGGAGTTAAGCTGGCAGGAAATGAGCCCCAGTGGTCTGCCTGGTCTCATGGCACTGGGGTTACAGGTGAGTACGTGACCTTGTCTAGCCTTTTATGTGAGTCTGTAGACTCAGATTCAGATCCTCATGACTGTGCAGCAAGTTCCTCTCCATAGAGCCCTCTCCCCAGTCCCGCTTATGCATTCTTGAGAATGAAAATCCTCTCCTCCGTTCTTCCTCTCATTCAATAGTCTGACTCTATGTAAAGCCCTGAGATAAGACCACTTTCCTGCACGGACAGAGATGTGGTAGAATGTGATAGATGAATCATACCCCCCCACCCCCCCAAAAAACATCAGGCTGTAACACCTTGGGTGGTTTCTTCTATGGCAAAAAAGGGACTTTGGAGGTATGATTAGGGACTTTGAAATGAGAATATTCTGCATAACCCAGGAGGGCCCTAATATATGATAAGTGTTCTTATGAGGGAGTCCGGGAGAGATTTGTTTACTGGTTCCCAAGTCACACTTGCCTGATAAATCCTAGACATTGTAAGATCTTGTTCCAAAGTACCTCAGAATAAGTTTCTAGAGTTGGTGCACCTTCTTAATAACAAAAAAAAATCATCAAATATTAGCCAAAGTTACTTTCTCAGTTCATTTGTATTCTATCTATTTTTTTCTACTAAATCCTTGGATTCCTTTGGCACCTGCGTATCTTAATTGTCTGGCGTGGTGCATCTTCCCTCATCTTCACTGTAGGTCTGCCCTCCTACACTGCCTGGCCCAAGCTTTCCCATATGTTTGTTCTGTTCCCGTATGATTGCAGCTCTAGTAACAAAGCAGAAAGGTGGTGGAGTGGAGGGGGTCATCTGAGGAGGCAGCTGCTCTGGGCTCTGGCTGTGAGGAGGCACTTTCCAGCCTGTACTGCTTTGACTTATGGGATGTTCCTCACTGCAGGACTTGGAACACACACTCTTGATTTGGTCTCTACATCAGCAGCAGCAGGTGAGGGGCGGACTGTGGTGTGCATACCTGCAATATTTTAAGAGTATCATGAGTCATGAAGGCAGTTCACTGTATCAGATGATGCCTGTGGGCTACTGGAGTCTGCCCTTCAGGAGCTCTCCTGAGAACAGTCAGAGACCATGAGATCAAGTGGCACATGCAGTCTGGCCCTGGCAGTCTGCACAGGACTTAGGACATAGTACTTAGCAAATAGTTATGACTATATCAGTATGGCTTCATATTCTTCAAGAAATGACTTGGGCCTTGTGAAAACATAAATGAGAATATTATTTAAAACTCAGAGGGTGGTTGGGCCTCTAAGAAGTGTTTATCTGAATCTAAAAGAAAAAACTAAAACTCTTATGTTTGGCTTCATCTGGATGCTGGATGCTAGGAAGCAGTGAGTTTTTATGAATTGGAGAATGAAGTGAGGGGGAGAGAGAGGTGGAGACACGCAGACAGGTTGATGGATTACAAAGACCTAGGTGAGGTACTGTTCATTTACTTCGAGGTTCACTTTCATACTAAAGTTTTACCTTTCACCTTGGTATAAAAGTAAACACCGAGAAGACTGAGATACAACATATGGGAAGGGCGCACAAGGACTTTAACACTGTAAGAAAAAAATCAGAACCTCAAGCTAACAGTCAGCTTTGTCTATCAGGGAGGAAACCTCAGTTCAAAGGAGGGAACTATTTCAGATGTCAAGAGGTGAATGGGGATAGTAAGGGATGCATTTCAGGCACTAAAAATGGTTTTGTCAGCAAGAGACATAATGACAACAAAATTACAAGTATATGAGACACTTGTCTTGAGCTGCCTTTAAAACTCTGAAACCTGGACAATGAGATGCTCCTCAGAACAGAGGCTGAATGTGTTTGAGACGGCGTGTCTCAGGAGGACTTTGAGCATCACACAAGGAGACAGGCTGCACAATGATGATGTTAGGAAACATCTCCATCTACAGAAGGAAGTAAACTGCAGGATACGCAATGGCACTTGAAATACTTTGACCATGTTATGAGAATGAATGACGGCAGATACCTGAAGATAACACTGTTTGGAGGAGTGCATGGGATAAGATGAAGAGGAATGCCCCAAAATGCTGAATAGGCAGCAGATTGGAAGACTGTGGAACCTTGGGTATGACAATAACACAAGCATCTAGGACTGCCCAGGACAGGAACAACTGGAGAGCCTCCATAAACAGACGTCCATGCATGCTTAAACATTGCCGGGCATAAATGGTAAATGATGAGGTGAGACAAACAAGATGGGCAGGGTTATAGCAGGGAATAGAATCATCACTGCACCCCTGTAAGCTATAGTGAGATAGGCTTTGTGGGAAGTCAATTCCATGTTGTGGAGGATCACCTTAAAGGCTCCAAGAAGGCAAGAAACAGAGATAAAGAAGAGTCAGTGATGGACAGTTCACGTGGAAAAGAGCCATATTGTCAGAACTACAGTAAATATGGAAGATGGCCTATGTGGATCTAAAAGCCCCCTCCTTCCAGGTGAATAGATCCATGGTTTGCTAAATTCTAGACAGCATGTTGAAAACGAAGTGATAAAGTAAAAACAATTTGCAAAGTCTCAAGCCAGAAAAAGAAAAGCATCTGATATAGGACCCAGGCAGAAACAGGTTGACCGAACTTTGGACTACACTGATACCTGCATGGACTGGGGCGGGTCTTTCCATATCATCCTATATTGAGAAACAAATAGTTTCATCATCTGTCAGACGGGACAGGAACCAGCCTTCCTTGTAGGAATGTCAGGTAATTGAGTGAAAGGCCTTACAGCGTTGAAGCCTAGACCAGCTCTCAGAGGAATGAAAATGTTGGGACTGGAGAGATAGGCTTGATCAGTGAAGTGTTTGCCTTTCATGCTTGAGGACCTGAGTTCACTACCCTGTCCACCCCAATCCATCAAAGACCAGAGCCAGGTATGGTGATGTGCACTTACAAACGCAGTGCTGGGGAGACAAACAAGGATTCCTGATTCACAAGCTTACTGAGCAGCCAGCTTTGCTTACTTGGTGAGTTCCATGCCAATAAAAGGCTCTATCTCATAAACAAGGTTGATAGAAGCTGAGGAATGACAGCCACGATTGTCCTCTGGCCTCTACATAGATGTTTTGTGCACCCCTACATGAACACACACACACATATACACACAATGAAGATGCATACCTACCTGGGTCATTCTGAGGTAGATACATCTTGAATACCTAGGTGTCCAAACAGGTTTTGGATAAATGAAGACAGTCATTTTTGTCACTTATGGATGGAAGATGCAGCCAAGTAGGTATTTGGGCATAGAAGAGTTAGGACCCACTATTGGCATAGGGGCAAGCACCACTAAATTGGGATTGTTCTCTGGCTGTGGTTACCACCTGGTAATCTATAATCAAGTAACTATTTGACCCATGATAAGTGTCTTCTTGTTACAATGCCTTCAGCTCCATTCATGACCCAACTCCAAAACCCTGCCCCAAATCATGGGGACACCAAACTGCCAACAGCAAGAGAGTCTGGCATGGTCCCTGTTCAGGATACTAAAATTCTGGTATCCAGAAAGGTCCTGGATATTTATCATGTCCCAACCCATCAATCTCCAGTAACTCCTTGCTTGAATTTTTACTCCCTCCTATTAATAAGGCCATCTTCTTCTTTGCTGGTCAGAGCAGACTAATTCAGACCAGAACTTTGAATGCTGGCAGGCTGCATAGTTATGGAAGTGTATAGTTCCATTTCATCTGACCTAGTTCCATTCTGCTCTAATCGGGGGTAGAAACTCTAGCCTAAATATGCTGGGGCAAAGGAATTTGAGGCTGGCCTTGAAGACACTTCCTGGATTTGCCCTGCCAGGGAAGGGTAGGTTTGAATGAGCTCTGTAATCTAGCCTCAATGTGTCAATCTCTTTTCTCCCAGAATCCTTGCTGGGTCTTTGCGTTGTGTAGCAAAACAAATTGAGGTATAGGTGAGGGATGTGCCTGAAAGATGCAGTCCTCAGTGTGGCCTTGACCTATAAGAGTTTTGGATATTGCCAAGACTCCCTGTGTCCACAGGAAAAAACCTAGTAGCCACCAGAGGGCTCTACTGTAAGATCAGGACCTTGGGGCCAGCAATTGTTAGCTAAGACTGATGCCTCCAAGTTGGCTGGGGAAACTCCTGGATGGTCACAGTACACATAGCCTCCAAGTCCTCCTTTCTCTGTTGCTTCGGTTTCTACTGCTGTCAGGAAATCTCCTTCCCTGCGCCACCAGGATACCTGAGGCACCCTTTGAAGCCAGATCTTCAAGCCCTGGAAAAGCCGTGACGTTCGAAGAAATAAGGCAGTTGTTTGTCTTTCTTTCACGCAGCATTGCCTCTCCTCCTCCTTTTCTGGTAAAAGTACAAATAACAGTTGAGCTCCAACCATTGTCTTGCTCCTGGGACATGTACACCATCCAGTAACATCAATTCTCCTAAGGACCATGCAGGTGCTCTGGCCAGGGTCTTTGTGTCAAATATACAAAGTCTCCTTTGGCTCTGGCTGTGGCCCACAGGGATCCTGACCTGTGTATGCTGTACTGATGGGCAATAAAGGTCTTTGCTTTTGGAGAAGAAGGCATCCCTGGAGAGATGAGAGCTGGCCTGAACTATGATGGTAAAGGCATGTGCCTTGGCTCTAGTGTGTGTGGTTTAGATGCAACACTCCATAGGAGTCAAGGGAGGAATGATGGGTTCTGTTTTAGGGATTTCCTTCAACTCACCAAGTCTCAGTTTTCTTCTCTGTGAAATGGGCATAAATAAGAGCAGTCCTTACCTATCTGAGGAATGAGTGAAATCTCACTATGAAGCCCCAAGGAACAGAAGCAGGGCAACAGACCAGCACTTGGATTTAGCCCATTGTCATGCTGGCCTGGACATCTTTCTGAGAGGGATAGATCTGCCAGAGAAGTGAGATTATAGACCCAGCTCCCCTGAATATGTGGAACCAGAAAGAGGTGGGGACAGTGTGTAACTTTCTTCACTGGAGTGTTGGAAATAGTCGTATGTTCTGAGTCAGGGTAGCTCTGACCTCAGGCAACTATTCTTCAAAGCCTCTGACCGTTTTTGGAGAGTACAGACCCATTTTATAGGCTCGGCAACCTGTGTGCCTGACTATCCGATCAGAATGCAAACACAAGCCCACCCGTCTCTGACACCTGCCTTTCAAGAATTATGGCTTTCTACTGACTGTTGAGGAAACTGAACCCAGAGATGCCCAGTGTCCCCTAGCCTGTGCAATGAGAAGCAGGTCTCAAGCCTACATCCTTGCTCTCTTTTCTGGGCCAAGTGGCCTAAGTGGTAGAATAGGGTGCTGACCTTTCTTTGCCATCCTTCCTAGTGACCTAGGGAACAGCCTCAGAGGTAACAAACATACCATTCCTGCTGGTGAACCACTTCCCTGGTGGAACATGGCCTCCATTTAAGGCTGGCCTTGGGATCATTGCTGCAGCAACCGAGTCTCCAATAACAGACTGTCTCTGGAAACTTAATGGCCTGTGAATGATAACAGATAATTTGCAAATTTGACATAATCGGTGCTGGCCAATTTCCATTCAATTATTTGTTAATAAACACCAGGACCCTCAGTTGGAGTTTTATGCTTACAAATTGGAAGTGAAAAGCTCAAGTCTGAATAGAGCGGAATACCTGACTCATTTTTAAGCATTTTATTTTGGCAGGGCCCAGGAACAGCCAAGGTTTACTTGGTGTTCATTTGCATTGTGAATATTTTAAAATAGTAATTATCTGAAAAAGGTCAAATATTTGCTTTATCTATCTAATTCAATTTCCCAAAGGCCTTTGGGATTTAAATTAACGCCCTTGTAATATCTTCATTGAAAAAGAAGATTAATTATGCTTACATGGAACCTAATTTGGCTTATCAGACCTTTAATGTGGCAGCGATAGTGAGTGCGTTTAAATTTAGGATTACGAGGGTGATCCTGGTTCCTTATTTGGGAGACTTTTAATATTTGTCATTATTTTTATGCATATCATTCCCCCCGCCTGCTCAGGAAAATTAAAATGTCGGTTCTAAAAGAAATAAACATTATGTATTGACACTGGCAATTATGTTTTGGTATTTAAGGATGCATAAAGAACTGCACACAGGGCGTCAAATATAAATTTGCTGTTAATGCCCTTGGACGGGAGCTTGGGCTCTCCCCTCTGACTCTCTTGCAATGGGGAAGCTCTCTCTGTGGAGCCTTGACTTTTAGGTGTACTGAAAAATGCTTGAAGATTTGAGAAGCTGCAGGCACTGTGGGTTGGGGTCTAGGAGGTTCTCTTCATTATTGAGACACTGTGTTAATAGTCTATCAACTTTGTCTGTGATGATAGCCTGTTTATCTGGTTTCCTATCTGTAAGTGTAACCATTTCCCTAGGTGTCATTCCTCAGTGACAGGGCCATATATGACCTACTTATGAGTGATTGGGAAACGCAGTGTTTGAGGTCAACTGTGTGTGGAGTTTTGATCCCTAACAAAGGCAGTGATATCTTGGAAAGCACAGAAATTGTAAGTCAAGAGTTAGGTTGTTGTGTCTGTTGACTTTTGCTGCATAACAAATCACAGCCAGTAAATTTGTAGTATGAGTGGCAGGCTGCGTTCCTGCCCAGCTCCTGCATGGCTGGCTTTATACCCCAAATAACAACACACAAATTGTATTCTTTTAAAAACTGCTTGGCCCATTAGCTCTAGACTCTTACTGGCTAACTCTCACATCTTGATTAACCCATTTCTATTAATGAGTGTAGCACCATGAGGTGGTGGCTTACCAGAAGGGATCTTAACCCGCATCCATCTTGGAGAGGAGAGCTATAGCGTCTTCCTCACTTCCCTTCTTCCCAGCATTCTGTTCTGTCTACTCCACCTATCTAATTTTCTGTCCTATCAGAGGCTAAGGCAGTTTCTTTATTAACCAATGAAATGAACTCATAGACAGATGACCCTTCTCCATCATAAATTAATTACTCAATAATTTCTATAATAATTAATTAATATTTTATTAATTATTATTAATATCAGAACTGCTTTTCTTTTTCAAGTGTATGGTTACCTGATAACTAATCTTGACTAAATCTGTTTGTGTGTCTTACATCAATTGGCAGATGCATGGGGGTGGGGAGTGTGTGGCCTAGAATGGGCCCAAATAGGATGTTTCATTCATTTTCTTATTCCCTAGCAAAGAGGTTTGGGACTCTTTTTTACCATATAAGGGCTTTCTTGGGGGAACAGAAACATACCAATGCTTTTTCAAACTTCTGCATGACTCTGGTTTGTAACTATCTCATTGGCTAAAGTAATAATCTAGAATCAGTGTAGGCAGGGACTACTGAAAGCAGGGATGATGGAGTCCTTCTAGGAAAAGCATTTACCTCAGGTGTCCTTCAAGTCTTCCTCTTCTGCAACACCTGGACAGTGCCTTTGAACTGTATGTTCAGTCTCTTCACCTGTCCAATCTGGTGGGCACACTCTGAGGCTTCACTGATGCAACTGTTTTCAGTTTCTGACTCTAGTACCTTGTGGTTTCTCAGAAATGCTAAGAATGCAGTATGAATCTCTAAGGAACTACACTGCAGTCACTCATACAGTAAAATATCAGGATCCAGGGAGATGGCTCAGTTGGGAAAATGCTTGCTGAATAAACATAAAAGTTCTTCATGAAGACCCGGGATCTATGTAAAAAGCTGGGTATGACCACCTGCACTTATAATCCCAGAGCTGGGATGGTGGAGACAGACAAGTCCCTGGGGCCTTCTGGCAAGGGGAAGCACCAAGTCCCAGTAAGAAACCCTGCCTCAAAAACAAGTTAGACATCATCTAAGGAATGATACTTGAGTTTGACCTCTGACCTCTAAACATGTATATACATAGCCCCCCAAACATGTACCCCTCACACAAAACAGCGAAGAATCAAGAACCAACTAATGATAGGAAGAAGCCTAGTTAGATAAATCATTGTTATCTATCTAACAAAATCATTTTTAGATTAATATACCTGCATGGTAGGAAGTCTATGACAAATTATTGAGTAGAAAAACAAGCAAGTTTCAGTTCAATTTGCAAAGCACACTGTCATTATGTATGTGGCTGACACTGTATGTGGAGATGTTTATTTCCATTTATAGATAAATAGCTGTATCACCATGCCCCAAACCATGAAAAATAGGATCCAGTAATTCTAGAGAGTTTGAATTTTTACAATGGACATGTAGTACTTTAGGGTTTGGGAAAGAAAAGAAACAAATAGAAACAAAAGTTAGGCAAAGCCTAGCAAAATAATGGCTTTTAGCTTTTAAATTAGCCAAACAATTGCTAGGAGTCTATAAAAGTAAAATATTTCTGACTACAACAATGTTGTCAGCTGTCAGTTGTGGAAGACGGTGTGTGTAGAGTACTGCACACACGGTGTCAGACATGGACAATAGGTGGGCACCTCACTCGCATGTGAGGAAGGTACTAAGACATAATGAGAATAGCTCTCAGAGTTGACCTGTATCTGATGACCGCTGACCTTCACATGGTGAAGCAACATCATGCCATTTTTACTGAGTGATAAAGAAGAGTGACCCATGCTTAACTTTCTTCAGAATTGCTAGAGGTCATTTCTTTTAAGTACGGATTTCTGGGCCCAGTCCACATCCAGTAAGCTAGTTCTTTCTGGGGTGGAGACCCAGAAATGTGTTTTAATATATATTCACAGGGATTTTGAGGCAGTTGATACCTGCTTTTCTTCTTCTTCTTCTTCTTCTTCTTCTTCTTCTTCTTCTTCTTCTTCTTCTTCTTCTTCTTCTTCTTCTTCTTCTTCTTCTCCTTCTCCTTCNTCCTCCTCCTCCTCCTCCTCCTCCTCCTTCTTCTTTCTTTTTCTCCTTCTCCTTCTTCTTCCCCTTCTTCTTCTTACTCTTTTGTCTTTTTGAGACAGGGTTTCTCTGTGTAACTTTGGAGCCTGTTCTGGAGACAAGGCTGGCCTCAAACTCACAGAGATCCTCCAGTCACTGCCTCCCTAGTGCTGAAATTAAAGGTGTGCACTGCCACCACCTGGTCAATAACTGCTCTCTTAAATCACTTCACCTCATTTTGTGACTTTCACAACTCTTATCATGCCCATTATCTCACTGTATTGCTGAAGGACCTGAGACTCAAAGACAGAGCTCACTTGCTTGGGTCCTGGAGGCAGGAAATGGGGTCAGAATCTAAACCCTCACATCAAAAAGGACTCTCAGGCAAGAAGGGTTTTGTGATGGTGACAGCTTGAGTTCTGGGGTGACCTCCACTTTCTTGTCCAGTTGTTGAGATCCAATGGTCATTTCTCTATCAGGTATATGGCAGCCAATGCTGGTGTGAGTGTGTGACATTGAGGACACGAACACAATAACAATGATCCAGATAATAAAACAGGAACAAGAGGTGGTCCACCTTTTCCTTCCACCGTAGAGCATCGACCTCCAAGAGCCCTTCTCCTCCTCTTCCCTGGTTTCTTCTCTTTTTCTTCCTTCCTTCCTTCCTTCCTTCCTTCCTTCCTTCCTTCCTTCCTTCCTTCCTTCCTT
>NW_026067891.1:14916662-14968672 GCF_014885135.2 Alexandromys fortis | reverse complement strand
CTCTCTCCCTTTTCCCCTCCCTAACTACCCAGCTTTAAGTTCTTTCTCAAGAAAAAAAAAACCCAAACAAACAAAAATTACAATACAACAAATCCCTAAACCCAAGAAAATAAATTAAATCATCTCCCCAAACAAAACAAAATTCCAAACTGTAACTAAATAAAGGCACACACAAAATTATCATGGACTCTAATAAATGTTTATTGGTCAACTACTCCTGAACAGGAGGCCTGTCCTGGAGTGGTTGAGATACCGAGTGTCACTCCATTAGAGAGAACTGATTGTCCTTCTCCCAGAAGGTATAAATATGACAGTTCAGTTGTCAACATTTGCCCTAGAGACTAGATTTTCATTCATTCATTTTCTCTCTCTCTCTCTCTCTCTCTCTCTCTCTCTCTCTCTCTCTCTCTCTCTCTCTGTTTTTTTCCTGGAGCTTGCTCTGTAGACCAGGCTGGCCTTGAACTCATAGAGCTCCACCTGTCTCTGACTCCTAAGTGCTGGGCTTGAAGGTGTGTCACTACCACCAGACTCATTCACTTACTTTTTAAATATAGCAAAATACAATATAAGAAGATAAAAGCTAACACATCAAAGATGGACAAGAGAAACCAATAAAGCGAGCCCAAGAGAAGGCTCAAGAATCAGGATTACCCACTCGTTCACACACTCAGTTGCCCTATAAAAACACTAAACTGGGAGTCTTAATGTAAGCAGAGAGGATGTGGTGCAGACCTGTGTAGGCCCTGTGCATGTATGCTGTGAGTTCATAGGAGCATCGCTTACGTTGATTTAGAGGACCTTGTCCTCCTGGTTCTTACCTCCTGAATGATACAAGGTGGCTGTGACCGGAGTTTGGGTCATGTAAGGCTAAGGATGTGAGCACTGGAGAAGGTGTCATCTGCCTTAAAGCTGTTGGGTACCACATGCTATGAAAGGCGGAACTAGACAAGCCTGGGATATCTCCTGTGCCCTCAAACCTCCAATGAAGCCCTAAAATGTCCCTCATTCCCTCACTAGCTCCAAACTGATTTTTGACTCCTGTAAGGTACCTGGGTATTGGTTTGTAGTTATTTTATTTCTTCCCAACAGTTTTATTGGGATATATTTTGTCTACCATATGATCCACGCTGCTAGAATGTCTGGGGCAGCAGTACAGGAGAGGGATATTCGCAGCTGTTGGACCGTCGCTCTGAAAGTTTACATCTCAGAAGAATTCTGGGTACCTTTCAGTCATCACTCTTCAAGTCCTCATCTGAGTTTGAGATCATCTACTACAGAGTTGCCTATTACAGAAAGTTCAGGTAAATAGAGGCACATATTTTGTGTTCTCTAGTTACTTTTCTCAGTACTGTAACAAAATACTTCAGAAAAGCAACAGAAAGCAAGCAAGCTATGTTTGTCGCCATCCTCTAAGGGTATAATCTGTCCCGGTGCAGAAGGCACAGAGGTAAGGGAGTTAGGCATCTGGTCACACTGCAGCTGCAGTATGGAAGCTGAGAGGGACAAATTCTGGTACTCAGTTTATTATACAGCCTGGGACCCGAGCTCATGGGACAGTGGCACCCACATTTAGTGTGGGTCTTTCCACTTCAATTAACCCAGTCTACAAACTTCCTCACAGACATACCCAGAGATTTGTCTCCAAGGCGACTCTAGAGCCTCTCACACTAACAACACAAAACACAGCTTGTTTTGAATATTGACCCATGTGACATCATGCATGGGAACTGTATGTCTTTCTACAGTAAAGGGACATCATACATTAAGTGTATGTATTTTGATGAACATACACTTAAAGCATCTGTTTTGTTTTATAAACATGTTAGTGTCTCTCCAATCGTTTGCTAATCACTTTTACAGAATGTTAAAAAGGATACTGCCAGGTTGAGGAAAACGTAAGAAACCATGTCAAAGAATCTTTGCGAGCAGAATATCACAGAAATTGGAAAAATGATCTCACTAGGAATTCTCCAGCTGCTAGCTTTATAATTACCCACAGTGAAAGAGACTCTGAGTGCATGAAGTAGGGCTATCTCTAAATAAGTGCTGGTCACCCACATTATCGAGCAGTGAGTCACAGGACTTGGACTCATTGGCAGGAAGAGCTGTTCAAGATATGGAGTTGACTCAATTATAGGCTCTCACTTTTAGAAAAGGATCCTTTTTGTGTCGTGCCCATCTGGAGCTATGTTCGCCGTAAGTAGTATGTAAGCATTTTAATTTGGGGGAGGGAAGGTAAAGAAATTGGGGTGAGAAGTAGCCAAGTATAGAAGCTTAAGATGCAATGAGAATGTTGTTCCCATAGATGGTCACCAGAAAGTCATCCACATTACAGATAAAGCTTCCATGTCCTCTGTCACTGGGCGATAGGAACCCCATAAGACTAGATGATCCAGGCAACTCAAGACAGGAGACATCAGTTGTCAAAACACGTCTCACTGCAGAATGACAGAAAGGAAACTTACCAGGTTTTGTTTTCCCAAATCCAGGGTTTTGGGGACCCTACCCCCAGCCAAGCCTGAGAAGAGAGGGTCCTCTGGCCCCTAAGTAGCTGGGTCCTCCAGGACTTGTGACACTGGACTCTGTTGGGAAAGCGGCTTTTCTTTCCCCTATGCATCTTCACTCAAGTAGCCTTGAATATGTTACTTATGTTCTCCAGGCCTCATCTTCCCCATGGAAACATTTCCTTTGTTGGTTCCTGGAGAGGAGAAAATGAGTGAACACCCTGGTCAGGTGCCAAGAATTGGATCTTTCATATGGGAAACAGTTCATCTGCTTTGACTCCTCCCTCCCATCCTCTGTCTGATTTATTGGGGTGTTTTTAAAATGCACCATGGAGGATGCCATGTTCCTTTTCCAAAAACACATTCTCATTGTAGGGCTTCTGGACCCGCCGGGTTTCTGGGTCTCTCCCTCATATGGTCACTTTCTCTGCCTAGATGCCTTCCCTTCAGAGAAGCTTCAGTGACCTCCTTTCTTCCTCTCCAACTATGCTTTCTCCTCTTCTTGCTTTCTTTCCTGTCACCTAACCTATGCCTCCTCATTTTTCAGGAATGATGAAAAACCACATCTTTTAAGCCATTTTTCCAGAACCCAGTCCTCCACTATGCACTCCACTCCCTTTTGTGATCCATTGCGATGCCTCCTTTCAGATTGCCCCAGAGTAAGAATGGGCGTCCCTCCAGCCTATTCAGGGTTCATAGTGGTTGCCGCTGAGGACCAGGCACATAGTTGACAGGTACCTTGATAATGAAGCCAGACCAGGATGTAGGGGCATACAGATAGGGAAATGACTGCCCTATTACAGCTGTGCCTCCTCCTCCTCCTCCTCCTCCTCCTCCTCCTCCTCCTCTTCTCTCTCTCCCTCTCTCTCTTTCTCTCTCTCTCTTGTTATGTGACATTTCAGTTGCCTTCTGACATTCCCAAGACTGTAAATAAAAATTTGCTTTGAATCAGACAGTAGAGCTGGCCATCAAAGCTGACAAACACCACCCAAAGATAAGCTTTGGACTACAAACTGCTCAGGACAAGTTCAAGGCAGCTAGCTTAGATGGTTCAACCTCATGTACTACTCCAGCCAGGACTTCAGATAAGCCCTACACTTTCCCATTATACAGGGACTGGCAACAAATGATACAACTAGCTCTCCCAGGATTTAACCTTTATCTCCATTTTCTCAGGGAACTTGTAGGTTCTCTAGACATCCTGTTGCCCCCCAGACATCAGGAAGCAACCTAGAGAACATGATACCCACATTCCCAAGAAGTGGGGTGGGTGGATTTTGGTCATTCAATGGGTTATGAATATTTGTCATCATTTAGGGAGGTTGGTTATAAGTTGTTATTGTGAATGGTCAAAAAAGCTGATCAAAGGCGATTAGATTCAGGGATCTCATTCTGAAGAAAAAAAGTGGGACTATAGAAATTATAGGATAAAAAAGTAGATTTTTAAATCTACTTTTAAACTAAAAAGCAACCAATAGTCTTAAATATTTTACATTGGAATGGATTTTTGTACACTAATACAAATTTAAGGTTATTTTTGTTAGAGCATATTATGCATTCATTTCTGCTCTTGCTTAAGGTACTGTACCAATGCAATGTAATGTAAATTTCCAGTCTTTGAAAGTTATTATTACAAGCTATTTAGGATAATAAATAAATTCAGTTTAGTAGTTAGTCACTAATAGAAATCAAACTTGTAGTCATGTTTGGTCAAGGTTAAACAGAGATATATTTTAAATAGACAGGTGGTCTTCAAACACTTCAGAGATCTACAGAATATGGCATTTAAAATATTTTGATAACATAAGATTTTCATGTCAATGAGACACATTTGCTCCTGGCACCACCAATCTATTTCAAATGAGATAATGGGCATTGAAGAATCTTCATATGGACATTGTTTTCTCTGTGACAAAAGTTAGCCACTGGTCAAGAAACCACCCTTACCTCAAATGCTGACAGTATGCTGTCCAAATTGGACAAGCAGGATACAAAAGGAAACTACTGTTGAACTTTGATGAGACAAGGTGGGACAGTTCTTCAAAATTGCTGCTTCACAAAGAAGTCTATCAGATATTCTAGGCCTGAAGACCAAAGAGGGATACCCCAACATTGCAGAGGAACTTTGGATAACCATCCAGGCAGCCATCTGTTTCTGGTTTTCTATAGTTTTGGAAGTTGTTTGTTCTGTACTTCCTATTTACTCAAGTAATATTTTATCTTTCTTGGGTCTTCGATGGGTTGAAGACTATATAGTTACAGTTTTTCAGTTTTCCTTGTTACCAGATTCAGAAAAAAATTCATGAAAGAGGTGTCAAGTGTATAAGAGACATAAAGGTTTAAATTATCTATCTAAAATTTTTTGAGGTGTAAAAATTAGCTTTAGGTTGGTAATACAAGTAAGTTAAAATAGAAAATGAATTAGATACAAAACTTTGGACTCACAAAGAAAAGATAGATAACCAAGTATTTTCTCTAAATTTGCCAAATACACATTGACTGAACATTAAGAATATAATTCTTACCTGATAGTTGTTCTTATTGTATATAGTTTTTTTGTGTCAGTATTAAAACTTATCCTTTTTGTTTAGACAAAAGGAGGAAATACTTTGTGATATTTTGATCATATTCTGATGCTCCCAAAACTGTTAATAAAATTTGCTTTGAATAAGAGGACAGATCTAGTTATAAGCTGACCAAAATTAACAATAGAGGTTTTGGAGAACTGAGGGCAGATAGACAGAAAGTAGTAGGACGTTACTTAGAGAGAATCTTGGTCTCTTTTTGGATGGAGAGAGAGAAGGTGGCATTTGCTTCTCCACTGCTTCTCTCATCATTTAGGCTCTTACTCCCATATCTGACTTTTGAGTTTCTGCTGATAAAGAGTAATTAGATAAATGCATTACTTATACCTTCCCCACTTTGTTATGCACCCTGATGATTATTTGGAGGCTTCCCATGGAGCTCAGTGGGAGTTTGTATGCTCTACACCCCTATGTCCTTTTCCTTTTCCTCTCAACTACACTCCTGACAAATTGGATCTGGGGTAGCTCCTACCTACACTCATGCTCCTTTTAATTGGCCAACTAACATTAGTTTTTAGGTTCCAATAAAGTGGGCCCTCTTCTACAAAGTTCTCCTTGAACCCAATAGGTCTATGGTCTTGCCACCTCCTTGTCTCCACCCTAGCCTTCATGCATCAGAGCTTTAATCCTTAAGTATCAGGATCCTTAGCTAGCAAAGGACTCCTTATGGGCATCCAGGAGTTTCCAACTTCCAACACAGGTTTGGACCTTAAAGTCCCAAGTTTGGCTCTGCCACTGCCTGTCTCTGATGGCTCAGTCATTCTAGATCAGTGTGTCTATGTGACACAAGATATAGCAGGATACCAAGCAAAACACTGCAAAGTCACATACTCAGGCTTCAAAGTTTACCTACCTCTTCACATCTCAGTATCTATTCATTGAAATAGTTGAGCTATTGTATCTATTCTATATTTGAGAAAACCTAGGCCATAGAAGGAGAAGGATTCACAAACCCCAGAAGAGTCAGAAATAGTTTGTATGTGCATACGAAAAGACCTCTGGCCCATCTGCTGTAAAGAACATTTGAGGTTTTTTTTTTTTTTTTGAAAGAATTGGCTATTATACATCTAATTGCCACAATTTAAAATCCCCCAAGAATAGAGCCTCTATTGATAAACTATCTTTATTATGTTAGCCTGTGTACATGCCTGGTGCAAGGGCATTGTGTAATTGTTCATTGACATAGGAAGATTCAGCTCACTGCAGGCAGTGCCGTTTTCCTAGGCTAAGAATGAGCAAAACAAGAAGGCAAGTTGGGAGCATGGGTACCTTCCTTTTCTCTGCCCTTGACTGTGGATGTGATGTGACCAGCTGTCTCAAGTTCCTGCTTCCCAACTTCTCTGTCATAATGTGCTGTAACCTAGAATTATGAACCAAATAATAAACCCTTTCTTCTCTTCTATTTTTTTTTTTTGCCAGAGTATTTTATTATAGCACAGAAACTAGAACAGGTGCTTTGAGACTGAGACGTGCTGGAGTAGACTTCAGGTAGAGGGACAGCTTGAGCCATGCTATGTGGGGGAGATGGGGGAAGTTGTAGATGTATGGATAGTTCCAAGATCCTGGAATCTATGTACTACTCTCAGGGTGAGGGGTGAGAGAAGTGCTAAGGGATACCTCTTGGGAGGTGTGGCCTTGGTGGAGTAGGGGTGGTATTGGAGGAAATGTGTTCCTGGGGGCAGGCTTTGAAGTCTCAGATGTTTAAGCCAAGCCCAGCACGGCTTTCTCTTCCTGTTACCTATTAATCCAGATATAGAACTATCGGCTTCTTCTCCAGCACCTTGTCTGTCTGCATGCCAACCTGCTTCCTGCTATGACAATAATGTTCTAAACCTCTGAAACTGTAAGTCAGCCCCAATTAAATGTCTTCCTTTACAAGAGTTGCTGTTGCCATGTCGTCTCTTCACAGCAAAAGAAACCTTAAAAAAGATGAGGTAAAGAATGGGATTTTTCTCTCTTGGCTACCTGGGGTTAATGAAGGCCTTTGAGTGAGAAGATTCACCCAAAAAGAGAATGCTTCTGTGAGTGGAAAGGACATGAAGAAGGCTGAAGCACTGGGTAGGCAAAACATGTTGGTTCTTATGTCAGCAGTCTGGAATGAGAGCAAACCCCTGTCCCTTGTCCTTGTCTGACTTTGGTAAGATTCTCAGGGATATAGATAGATTCTTCCAGGGCTTCTGCTGGTACCTACAATATGATGGGTCCAGATGAGGGCCTGAGGTAGTAGCAGTGACTATAGCCTCTGAATTCCACAGGACATCACAGTGGCCTTAGAATTCCTCCTAGAGTCACTGTCCTGAAAAACCCTGATGGAGGTGTGTGGCTTCAAGAACATGGGTCAGCTGGCTATATTTGGATGCCCGGTGAGAAAATACAAGGTCAAGTGGGCTAGAAGAGTCAGAATCACTTGAGAACCAGTGTTTGTTTTGTTTTAATTCTTATTTGTGCTTTTAGAATTTCAGGATGAACTCATGGAGAAGGCCAAGGAAAACAATTTATAAACACATGATTGAAACATTGAAAGGACCTATCTCTTCTTCTTCAATGTCCCCTGTTGTGTGAGTTTTGGGGGAAAAACCACTAACAAACATCTATTCATTTAACATAGGGCACCGATGTCAGAACAAAGAAATGTTTCTTTATTGGAGAGATGGGGGGGGGGGGACAAAGTCTCCTATATCTCAGGCTTGCCTCAAACTCGCTGTATAGCTGAGAATGACATTGAGATCCTGACCCCTCCCTCAGCCTCCATCTCCTGAATGCTAGGGATACAGGTGTGGGCCAGCATACCTGGTGTCATGTAGTACTAGGAAATGAACGCAGAGCCTTGTTCATGCTGGGTAAGCACGCTACCAATTGAGTCACATTCCCCAACGTTAAAGAAATGGTTGTATCCATTTCCAGATTGCTGAACCACGAGTTTATTGAAGTTAGTTGCAGGAGGATGAGTAACTTTTGGGCTGTATCATTGAGAAATCCCACCTCAGCATGGGTGTTCACTCATGAAAACTGTATCATCAGATTTCCTCTCATAACATGAAGGCAACTACTCCATTAAAGTGCCTTTCCTATCTCAACAATTGTTATTGGTTATACAATCTCAATGGGAAGCCTAGTGGGGCCTGTAAATTCCATGAGCATCCTGAGTTTTGTTTGTTTGGAGTTTATTGAATCTTGTGAGCCTCCTGGCTCCATTTAGAAGGATATGTTTATTTTCAATCAGAAGAAAATAGCTATAATCACAGTCCCAATGGGCTCAAAGACACACTTTTTACAGAGACTTCTCTGGCCCCTCTTCTCTCACTGGAAAGGGTGGCTTTCCCCTAGAAGGTGGTTAATTGAAAATAGAAGGTTCTAGAGCTCCAGAAATTTGCAAAGATTACTAATGTCTAGTGATCTCGTTGTTAGGAAAGATTGCTGTAATTGTAGTAGATGGTTCTGATTGGCTCAAGGTGATGTCATGAGTTAATGTTGAAGTCAGGTTGGAATCGTGGTCTCTGATTTTTCTGACCCATCTTAGGTTGATTTTATTGTCAGTAAAGGAAGCACATACATTGCCTTGACATTTATGTAGTAATTTCCATCCGTTTTTTCTCAGCTGAGCATACCCTTAAGCTTGGGCATGGCTTTTTTTATTTCACAGTTAAGGAAACTGAGTCCAAGAAGAAGTGTGATGGTGGTGGTGGGATCTTACTGCTAGTATTTGGAGGCCAGATTTCCTGATCTATAATGTGAAATTCTTTGAAGTCTGCCAATAAATCTCCAAATGTGGTTATATTAGTGTCTCTGAAGAACATATTTGAAATCAGGAACCTAAGCTCTTTATCCCTGAGTTTTGAGCAGGAGCTGTGGATCTACTTTCCAAGCTAGGTTCCCAAAGAATCCTGAAGCAAGTCACTGGCAGGTCCTACTTAGAAATGATTGTGACCTAGCCCAGAGCTCGGACTTGAACTTGTATATGTTACACCTGAGCCTCATGTCCAAGTACCCTATGAAACTCAAGGTCTGCACTGGACTAGAGGATTCTTACTGTAGTTCTAATGAGTTTGTGAGAGACACTGATGCTGCAGGATCATGGACCACTTGGTTTCTATGGCTAAGACTTTGGACTCGTACTGTAGGTACACATCAGGTTGGATAGGCTATAATATAAGCAGAGATGTGCTTTGTTGTCCCTTCCCAAAAGAGGTTAATCTGAGATGTTATCAGTTTCTAATCTTCAAATCTAACCATCCCTCTCCTTTGTTTAATCTACGCCAAAATAATGAGAGTTCTGAAAGCATAAGAAAGAACCTATCAATTAGGGGAATCTCACTTAAAGCAGCTTCTGATGGAAAAAATCTTTCCATGATGTCCTATGAGGTTAGGGAGGGACAGAAATTGCTGAATGCATTGGAAAATGCAGGAAATCCTACCTATCCAAAGATGCTTTTTTTAATGTGTGGTCCCCAATACTATCTCTAACCCCCTCCTGAATCTTGTGTTATGTTGATAGTTCCCTAAGTATTTTTAATTAGATTTCCAAAGCAAGAGAAAGTTTCCAAAGTTAATTAAAAGTTGCCTCACTGTAATTGTATAAAAGCCGCTTTTGCTTCTGAAAATTAAATTATTATAATTAAACTCCTCTATCCATTTAAAGATTTTAGCGGAATGTTTATTATCCATTTATTATGAAGAGACCTTGGGATGGATGCTGCTCCCATAAGCAGGACTTGGCCCAGCGGATGGGTCATGTCATGGAATCAGCCTTTCCCTCTTTTTTTGTCTCATGTCTCTGGGGAGGGAAAAGGAAATGCCATATGAGTTCAGTGCTCGAGTGAAATACAAGTTTTAAGCCCATCTCCAAATTCTGGCCATCTCTCATGACAGACCACTTCACTGCTCACTTGCATTAACTCCCTCTCCCTAAGGTACTCTATTTTCTTATTTTTAAAGACTTTTTAATTTTTATTTTGTGCTTTTGAGTGCTTGCCTTTATGTATGTATGTGTACTACATGCATGTAGTACCCACATAGGCCAGAAGAAGGGACTGGGCTCCCTAGCACTGTAGTCTTAGATGGTTGTGAGTTATGACGTGGGTGTTGGGAATCATGTCCAAGTCCTCCTCAAGAGCACTAAGTGCTCTTTCTTAACTGCTGAGTCGTTTGTCTAGCATCTGTACTCTAGTTTCTTTGGGCTTGGTCACATGATTTCTTCGGGTTGGGGAAATATGGAGAAAGGTGATATGCATTAGTTATTGTGTACTTCTCCTGAAGTCTTATATGATCTTCTGAGCAGGAATTTTGTTCTCCTCCAGTGACCTGCTTTGACACTTGATTGACTTTCCTGTTACTGCATTGCTATAATCCTCTTATACTCATGGTTTTTATGCCTTCAGTTTCAGTTAGCACAGCCTAGATTTTTCCATCAGAAGAAACAGCTCTGAAATTTAGTGGCCAAATACCTTATTTCTTACTCAAATGATCCCAGATTAGCCTAATTATGTTCCAGGTCAACACTGGGAAATGGTTAAAGAAGAAGCTCCTAGCTGGGAGGGGGAAGCACTGTGTAGCAGTTACTCACTGACCTCTGTAAGAGCTGCGTGGAAGATGAATGTGTTCTGCTCACATTTTGTTGACGGCCACAAGTCACAGGGCCATGCTGGTTATTGAGGGAGTGTGAGCTACACTACTACTTTTTTGGAAAGTTGCATAAGTCTTTGAGTCATAACGTATCTTATACAGTCTTCTCTCTTGGTAGCAAACTTTAACTTTCTTTTCAATCTATTCTTTCTCAAAGAGACAGTTTATAAGTCTCTTTCAACACATTAGCAGGCTCCGAGTCTGAGAACATGTGACAGTCTTAGCATCAGGCTTATATATAGATCTTTTGGATATGGTGACTTGGTATTTTTCTTCTTACACCTATGATACGTAGTGATTGGCCAGTGCAATAAACATATTCCTAAAATAGGGAGTATGGGAAGGTGCCAGTTCATAGAAGTTCCCTTTTCTTACTGGACAGATGTTACAGGGTGTTCTTGCATGGAAGATGGGACATGCTCCTTGATTGCACTGCTCTGGGAAGGGCTTCCCACCCAGTGTTCTCTATGACTCTCTACATACTGGGACCTTCTTTCCTTTTCATTGTTCTCTCTGAGTCCAATTAGAAAAGGCATTGGGATATCATCTTTAAAGTTCGCTTCTTGTCTTTAAAACAGTGACCACTGTGATGATTGATTGTAATTGTAAGCTTGATTGGATTTGGAAACACCAGGGAGCACATTTCTGGGTGTGCTTATAAGGATGTTTCCAGAAAGGTTTTAATAAAGAAGGAAGATTTACCCTGAATGTAGGGGGCACCACCCCATGGACTTGAGTCCAGAGCTTGTATCCTGGCAATGCATGTTAGTTACCTCATTGGTCACAACAAAGGGAAGGGTAACTACTACACCTGCTTACAGATCATCTTACATTCTGGATTGTTGGAGGTTTCCAGTGTAAATTGACAACCCTTGTTATAACAGTTTGTCGCACAATGTTCTTAAAATTTTAGCTAGCCCTTTGTATCTTTAATCATACCAATAGCCCACCTGGGGCCACACTTCTGCCTTAATTATAGGTAATCTGAGAGTAAAAGACTCCTATAGATGATCTGTAGCCTTCTTCTCTTTCTCCTATGGCATTTGTTTAATGGAAAGAGATGACTGGGTTCTATGTTAGTCAAGTCAAGAGATTTTTAAAATGAAAGCTGGCATTCTGTATTGATTTAGTCTCTACCCACAGACTCAGTCTTTGTTACTTGAGGGGACTGTAAGTTTTATCTATTTTTTCTATTGCTAGTTGGAAAGTAAAGGCACTTGAAAATGTTGTAATTTCCAGATTCTATTTTCTTTCTCCTCTGCTTTTAATCTGACTAAATATTTTCTGAGCTCATCCCTTTATTGAACTAATTTGTCAAGTGCCAACTAATAGCTCCCCAAGAAGGCTACTAATATTATATTCCCCAAGCTGTTCACCTAAATCCAGAGGCTCATTTGGCACATTTCCTACCCTCTAATTTATTGTAAGAAACAGCTGTAGCAAAACAGTCTACCACTCTGTAATTGTTGCCTCCTCCTTCCTGTACTCCTGTGAGTTTCTTCTGCTGCTCCTGTTTAGCTCTGAAAAGAATGTCAGGTAGACTTAGTGTTTGTTCCTCCATTAGTGTTTTTCTAGAACTGAGTCCCTTTCCAGCCAGAAGCTAAGCAGGTAAGCTTCCAATCTCAGTGTCTGTAGTGAGGGTTAGTTTACTATTTCTTTTTTCTATTTATCACAGGCCAACTGTGACTCTGTCTCATGAAAACTTGATTCTAGAAGTATTCCCACTAGAGCATTTCCACTCTTGGGGAAGAGGGTAAATATATATATGGAAAATCACATAAATTGTGTGTGTGTGTGTGTGTTTGAAGGTACATGTATGTATATGGGTATGTATATTATATAGAATTTTCCTCTGAATTGGAATAGTCCATCCTGTACAGAGGTTCATTAATACTCAGGGAGTAAACAACCACTAGTCTCAGGAAGTCCCTGGAACTAGCAGGGTTTTTCTTTCTCTCATAGATTACTCTCTCATACAATACATCCTGACTACAGGTTCCCCTCCCTCCATTCTTCTGTTTCTCCCAGTTTCCCCTCACCTCCTTCTTCACTGGATCCACTCCCTTTCCTCTCCTTCCAAAAAGAGTAGGCCTCCAAGAGACAACAACCAAACAGAAAAAAAAAAACAAAATATAACAAAACCAGGCAAAAGCCCTTACACAGAGGCTGGACAAGGCAACAGAAGGAAAAGAGCTCCAAGCTAACAGCCACAACATATATGTAGATGACCTGATACAGACCCATGCAGGCCCCATGCTTGCTGCTTCAGTCTCTGTGAGCACATGTGCAACCATGTGTGCTAGTTGATTCAATGGGTTGTGTTCTCCTGGTGTCCTCTGCCCATCTGGTTACTATGATTTTTCTGCCCCCTCTTCCATAGGATTCCCAAGCTCTGAGGGGAGGGACCCTATGGAGACCACCAATTTAGCCTCTTTCTCCATACAATGTGTGGCTGTAGGTCTCTGTATGCACTCCCATCTGCTGCTGGAGGAGTCCTCTCTGATGATAACTAGACAAGGCACTAATCTATGAGGATATCAGAACATGATTAGAGATCATTTAATTGATTTTCCCCATTTTTTTAGACCAGCCCATGTTTGGTTCTACGCTAGGTCTCTTGGTTATCCAGTCTCTGGCTCCTGGTCATACAAGCAGTGTCTGGCAAGGACTCTCTCATGGAGTGGGTGTCAAGTTAAATGAGACATTGGTTGGCCATTCCTACAAGTGCCTCAGCACATCTTGCAGGCAAGACAGGTTATAGGTCAAAAGTATTGTGGCTGGCTTTGTTTCTCTTTCCATAGCCTGAGCAGTACCTTCCCACACCAAAGAGTCTGGAATATAGGGGTGAAGGCTCCATGTAGGCGCCAGCTCAACTTCTGCATAGTCAATGAGCTGTGTGGGTGTTGTCCACAGCAAGAAGGCTTCACTGTCAGTTTGGGGAGAGCAATCCTCTGTTATAGTATCAGCCTGGGTTGTGTCAGGACGCCCTCAGACAACTCAACCAAATGCAGCCTAATCCTGCCACTGGGAGCCTTGTCTGGCTACAAGAGATAGATAGTTCAGACTTCATTCCCATTACTAGAATTTCTCACTAGAACCACCACCATTTATTCCAGAAGGAATTGATATCCACTGCACTAGGTTGTTTTCGGATCATCACCCAAATGCTCCCAATTCCAGCTGTCCCTCCCCACACTCTCTTCCTCCATTCCATCTCCTTCACTCCCACACCTGGTCTCTTCCACTCCCAGCCCCTTCCACCCCCAGTTCACCAGCAAAATCTATTCTACTTTTCTTTCCTTGGAAGATCCATATGTCCTTCCTCCCAAGACTCCCCTCTTTAGCTAATTTCTCTCAGCCTACAGATTGCAGCTTGGTTATCTTTTATTTAATGGCTAATATCCACTTATAAGTGAATATATAGCTTATTTGTCTTTCTAAGTCTGCCATCCATTTGCCTGCAAATTTCAATGTCATTTTTTTTATACAGCTGAGCAATACTTCGTTGTGTAGATGTACCACATTTTCTTTATCCATTCTTCTGCTGAGAGACATTTAGGTTTTTTCCAGTTTCTGGCTATTATGAAAAAAGCCACAGTAAACATGGTTAAACAAGTGTCCTTGTGGTAGGTTTGAATGTCCTTAGAATTTATGCCCAAGAGTGGTATAGCTGAGTCTTTAGGTGGATCTACTCCCAGTTTTCTGAGAAACTGCCATATTATTTTCCACTGTGGCTATACAAGTATGCATTCCCATCAGCAATGGAGGTGTATGAGCTGTCACTTGTATTATGGATCATAGCCATTCTGACAGGTGTAAGATGGAATCTCAAAGTAGTTTTAATTTGCAATTCCCTGAGAGCTAAGTATGTTGAACATTTCTTTAAGTGTTTCTCTGTCATTTGAAATTCTGCTATTGAGGATCCTGTTTATATCTGTACCCCATTTTTATACTGAATTATTTGTTTTTTTTTTTTTCATATCTAGTTTCTCAAGTTCTCCAGATTTTGTAGATTAGTCCTCTATTGGAGTAGGTAAAAATCTTTTCCCATTCTGTATCCACTTGAACTTGAGTTTTGGGCAGGGTGATAAGTATGTGTCTATTTGCATTCTTCTACATGCAGATATCCAGTTTCACTAGCACCATTTGTTGAAGATGGTTTCCTATTTCCACTGTGTGTTTCTGGCTGCTTTTTTTTTTTTAAATCAGGTGTTCATATATGTGTGGATTTATGTCTGTGTCTTTGATTTGGTTCCATTGATCAACCAGTCTGTTTTTATATCAATTCCATTCTTTTTATTATATTACTATCGCTCTGTATTACAACTTATAATCAAGAATGCTGATAGCTCCAGCAGTTCTTTAATTGTTGAGGATTGTTTTAGCTATTCTGTTATTTCTTTTTTGAAGGGGGTTCCATAAGAAGTTTAGCATTATTCTTTCCAGGTCTGTAAAGAATTGTTTTGTAATTTTAATGAGGAGTGCATTGAATCTGTAGATTGCTTTTGGTAAGATGTACATTTTTTCCTTTCTTCCTTCCTTCCTTCCTTCCTTCCTTCCTTCCTTCCTTCCTTCCTTCCTTCTTTCTTTCGTTCTTTCTTTCTTTCTTAAAAATTTCCACCTCCTCCCATCCTCCCATTCCCTCCCCCTCTCCACTCCCTCTCCCCCTCGCTCTCCAGTCCTAAGAGAAGTCAGGGTGCCCAGCCCTGTGGAAAGTCCAAGGCCACCCCTCCCTCCAGGTCTAGGAAGGTGTACATCCAAACAGACTAGGCTCCCCAAAAGCCAGTACATGCAGTAGAATCAAAATCTGGTGTCATTACCATTGGCTTCTTAGTCTGCCCTCATTGTCAGCCACATTCAGAGAGTCCGGTTTGATCACATGCTCCATCAGTCTTATTCCAGCTGGCCTTGGTGAGCTCCCATTAGATCAGTCCCACCGTCTGGGGGGTGGGCACACCCTTCGTGGGTCCTGACTTCCTTGTTCATGTTCTCCCTCCTTCTGATCTTCATCTGGGCCTTGGGAGCTCAATCCAGTGCTCCAATGTGGGTCTCTGTCTCTATCTTCATCCATCACCAGATGAAGATTCTTTATCAATGGCTTCTCAATCAGCCCCCCATTTCAGCCACATTCAGAAAGTCCGATTTGGTCGCTTGCTCATCCAGTCCCGGTCCAGCTGGATTTGGTGAGCTCCCATTAGAACAGGCACACTGTCTCAGTTGGGTGGACCAACTCCTCAGAGTCCTGACTTCCTTGCTCATCTTCTCCCTACTTCTGCTCTTCAACTGGACCTTGGGGGGCTCAGTCTGTTGCTCTGATGAGGGGCAAAGACTCTATGGTGATATTCATGATAATCATCAATGTGATAGTGGGGCAAGGACCGTTCAGACACCCTCTGTTGTAGGGAGCTGCAGGCTTGCTTTTCGTCCTGCCAGGCTCCCTCACGGCTAGCTTTAAACCAGAAATAATTACACAGAAACTGTATTCTTTTAAACACTGCTTGGCCCATTATATCTAGCCTCTTCTTGGCTAACTCTCGCACCTGGACTATCCCATTTCTAATAATGTGTGTACACCCCTAGGTGCGCTTACTGGGAAGATTCTAGCCTACGTCCATCCTTCATCGGAGCTTCATCAATCACATCTGCTCGGGAGAGGGGAGCATGGCCTCTGCTCCAGAGAGCAGAGCTGTCGAGTCTGAGCTCACTTCCTCTTCCTCCCAGCATTCTGTTCTGTTTACTCCACCCACCTATGTTTTAACCTATCAGGGCCAAGGCAGTTTATTTAACCAATGACCTTCCTCCATCAATCCTCTACTCTGCTGCCCAAGGACTTAGCTGGGGACATCCCCGTGGACACCTGGGATCCCCTCTAGAGCCAAGTCTCTTGCCAACCCTAAAATGGCTCCCTTAATGTAGATATCTTCTTCCCTGCTCCTATATCTTTCCTTCCTTCCTCTCCACCCTCCCACTCCCTGAAGCACTCTCCAGTCTTTCCCTTTTCCCTTCTCTCTCCCCCTCTCCCCTTCCCCCAACCCGAGGTTGGGGGAAGATGTACATTTTTACTATGTTAATCCTACCGATTCATGAGAATGAGAGATCTTTCTATTGTCTGATATCTTCTTCAATTTCTTTCTTCAAAGACTTGAAGTTTTTGTCGTAGAAGTCTTTGATTGGCTTGGTTGGATACAAAACATTCTATATTATTTGTGGCTATTATGAAAGGTAGTATTTCTCTAATTTCCTTCTCAGTCCTTAGCAGTTATAGGTCTATTTAATTTGCTTATTTGGTGCTGATTTAATATTAGTAAATGATATTTTTCCAGAAAATTGTCCATTTCCTTTAAGTTTTCTAATTTTGTGGAGTACAGGTTTTTAAAATATGACTTAATGATTCTCTGGACCTCCTCCTTGTCTGTTGTTATGTCCCCTTTTTATTTCTGATTTTGTTAATTTGGCTATTCTCTCTCTGCCTTTTCATTAGTTTGGATAAAGGTTTATCAATTTTGTTGATTTTCTCAAAGAACCAATTCTTTGTCTCATTGATTCTTTGTAATTTTTTTTGTTTCTATTTTGTTGATTTCAGCTCTCAGTTTGATTATTCCCTGCCATCTAGTCCTCATGGGTGAGTTTGCTTCTTTTTGTTCTAGAGTTTTCAGGTGTTTGGTTAACTCACTAGTGTGGAATTTTCCCAGATTCTTTGTTTTTCGAGACAGGGTTTCTCTGTAGCTTTGGTGCCCGTCCCGGAACTAGCTCTTGTAGACCAGGCTGGCCTCAAACTCCCAGAGATCCGCCTGCTTCTACCTCCTGAGTGCTGGGATTAAAGGCATGCGCCACCACCGCCCGGCCCAGATTCTTTATGTAGGCATTTAGTGTTATGAACTTTCCACTTAACACTGCTTTCATTGTGCCTCATAAGTCTGGATATGTTGTATGGTCATTTTCATTGAATTTTAGTATGTCTTTAATTTCTTCCTTTATTTCTTCCTTGACCCACTGATGCTTCAGGTGAGCATTGTTTAATTTCCATATGTTTGTGGGCTTTCTGATAGAAGTGTTGCTGTTGAATTCTAATTTTAAGCCATGGTGATCCGATAAGATACATGGGGTGATTCCATTTTTTGTATTTGTTGAGCTTTGTTGTGTTAGTGAGTATGTGGTCAATTTTTTGAGAAGGTTCCATAATGTTCTAAGAAGAAGGTATATTTTTTTATGTTTGGATGTAATGTTCTATAGATGTCTGTTAAGTCCATTTGAGTCATAACATCTGTTAGTTCCCTTATTTCTCTGTTATTTTTTTTGTCTGGCAGACCTGTCCAGTGATGAGAGTGGAGTGTTGAAGTCTCCTATTATTAGTGTGTGGGGTTTAATGTATGATTTATGCTTTAGAAGTGTTTCTTTTACATATGAGGGTGTCCTTCTGTTTGGGGCATAAACATTCAGTAGTGAGATTTCCTCTTGATGGATTTTTCCTGTGATTAATATTAAATGTTCTTCTTTGTCTCTTTTGATTAATTTTAGTTTGAAGTCTATTTTGTTAGATATTAGGATAGCTACACCAGTTTGTTTCTTAGGTCCATTTGATTGTAAAACTTTTTCTCAATCCTGTTCTCTGAGTTGATGTCTGTCTTAGAGGTTGAGGTGCGTTTCCAGAATGCAACAGAAGGGTGGATTCTGTTTTTGAATCCAATCTGTTATCCTGTGTTTTTTATACATGAATTGAGTCCATTAATATTGAGGGATATTAATGACCAATCCTTACTAGCTTCTGTTATTTTAGTTTTTGTTGGTGGTGATGTTATTTTGTGGTTTTCCCTTCTTTTGGGTTTGCTGCTGGGAGGTCATCTATTATCTGTGTTTCTGTGGATGTAGCTACCATCCTTGGGTTGGAGTTTTCCTTCTAGCAGTTCATGTAGGGTTGGATTTGTGGCTAGGTATTGGTTAAATCTGGTTTGGTCATTGAATATCTTGTTCTGTCTATCTATGGTGATTAAAAGGTTTTTTTTTTTGTGTGTGTGTGTGTATAGCAGTTTGGGCTGGCATCCATGGTCTCTAAATGTCTGCATGATGCTTGACCTGGACTTTCTGGTTTTCATTGTTTCCATTGAGAAGTCAGGTATAATTCTGTTAGATCTGCGTTTATATGTTACTTGGCCTTTTTCCTTTGTAGTTCTTAATATTATTTCTTTATTCTGTATGTTTAGTGATTTAATTATTATGTGGCAAGGGAACTTTTTTTTTGATCCAGTCTATTTGATGTTCTGTAAACTTCTTGTATCTTCATAGGCATATCTTTCTTTAGGTTGGTAAAGTTTTCTTCTGTGATTTTGTTAAATATATTTTCTGTGCTTTTGAGTTGAACTTCTCCTTCTTTTATCCCTCTTATTCTTAGGTTTGGTCTTTCCATGGTGTCCCATCTTTCCTGGATATTCTGTATTAAGCTTTTGTTAGATTTAATGTTTTCTTTGACCGA
The DNA here is from genome assembly GCF_014885135.2 of Alexandromys fortis. Lineage (NCBI taxonomy): Eukaryota > Metazoa > Chordata > Mammalia > Rodentia > Cricetidae > Alexandromys > Alexandromys fortis. The sequence goes on along the minus strand of NW_026067891.1, from coordinate 14,949,491 downwards.
TGAGTCTATTTCCTCTATTGTATCTTCAGTGTTTGAGATTCTGTCTTCCATCTCTTCTTTTTATTAAAAATTTCCACCTCCTCCCATCCTCTCATTTCACTTCCCTCCCACCACTCCCCCTCCCCCTTGCTCCAGTCCTAAGAGAAGTCAGGGTGCCCTGCCCTGTGGGAAGTTCAAGCCCCCCCCATTCATCCAGATCTAGGAAGGTGAGCATCCAAACAGACTAGGCTCCCAAAAAGTCAGTACATGCAGTAGAATCAAAATTCGGTGTCATTATCATTGGCTTCTTAGTCTGCTCTCATTGTCAGCCACATTCTGAGAATCTGCTTTGATCACATGCTCATTCAGTCCCAGTCCAGCTTGCCTTGGTGAGCTCCCATTAGATGAGTCCCACCGTCTCAGTGGGTACACGCACCCCTCACGGTCCTGACTTCCTTGCTCATGTTCTCCCTCCTTCTGCTCTTCATCTGGGCCTTGGGAGCTCAATCCAGTGCTCCAATGTGGGTCTCTGTGTCTATCTCCATGCATTACCAGATGAAGGTTTGGTCTGGATGATTATCCTCAGCCCTCTCTTCCATCTCTTATATATTGCTCTTTATGGTTGCATTTGTAGTTCCTGATCATTTTCCCATATTTTCTGTTTGTACCATCCTTGGTTTGTGTTTTCTTTATTTCAGTTTTCAAATCTTAAATCATTTCTTTCATATCTGTTTGATTGCTTTTTCTTGGTTTTCTCTAAGGGATTTGTAGATTTCTTCTAATTTTTTGTTTGTCTTTACCTCCATTTCTTTGAGGAAATTTTTCATTTTCTCTTTAAGGGCCTCAAACATTCTCCTAAATTTATTTATTTATTTATTTATTTATTTATTTATTTATTTGTTTGTTTGTTTATTAAGTTTTCTTCCAACTTTTATTGAGGGAGAAGAGCAAGAAAGATTTTCAAAGAACGTTCTGGGGTATTTACTGATGATGATGGCTAGGTGGTCCGATGGTCAGGACACACTTATTTCTTTTAAGACTAGAGTCTACTGGGGTTTTGTTTGTTTTGTTTTGTTTTTTTTTGGAAATTATTTTTTTTGTCACGAAGGAAACATCAAATATTTTCTTTAATTTTTTAAATTAATATTTAAGTTTTAATTTTTTAAATTTATTTATTTATTAAAGATTTCTGCCTCCTCCCCACCACCGCCCCCCATTTCCCTCCCCCATAATTGGTTTCTAGCCATAAACAAAGGACATTGAGCCTATAATTCGTGATCCTAGAGAAGCTAAATAAGAAGGTGAACCCAAAGAAAAACATATAGTCATCCCCCTGGATATTAACCTTCATCAGGTGTTGATAGTTTTTTTATTCAGAGTCCCACATTGGAACACCAGACTTAAATCCCAAGGTCCAAATCAGGAGCAGAAGGAGAGAGAGCACGAGCAAGGAACTCAGGACCGCAAGGGGTGCACCCACACACTGAGACAATGGGTATGTTCTATCGGGAACTCACCAAGGCCAGCTGGACTGGGTCTGAAAAAAACATGGGACAAAACCGCTGAACTCATGGGACTCGCTGAATGTAGTGGACAATGAGGACTGCTGAGAAGTCAAGAACAATGGCACTGGGTTTTGATCCTACTGGCTTTGTGGGAGCCTAGGCAGTTTGGATGTTCCCCTTACTAGACCTGGAAGGAGGTGGGAGGTCCTTGGACTTCCCATAGGGCAGGGAACCCTACCTAAATTTATTTTTAAAATCATTTTCTTCTGCTCCACCTATATTTTGGGTGTTCATGTCTTGTTGTCGAACCACTAGTTTTTGTGAGTGTCGTGTTGCTCTTTGTAGTGTTGAGTGTATTCTTACCTTGTCTATCTATATTTCCCCCTGATTAGTGTAGTTGGGGCTGTGTCACTGGTGATCAATCTTCCAGATGCCTGTCGATGGCAAGACTCAGATGGTTGCTCCTTATGGTGCATTTGGGGCCATGGTTTCAGTCCTCCTGGAGGTCATTCTGCATTGCTGGAAGTCACTTGAACACTCCTGGGGGTTGCTCTGCAATACTGGTGATCATTCAGGCCTGCTCACACAGAGGTTGTTTGCTTGGGCCTGATGCCCCTGAGGTTGCTGGCTCAGGCCTGGTTCCTCTGAGGTTATTGGCTTGGGTCTGGTCCCGCAGAGGTCTCTGGCTCGGGTCTGCTCCCTTGTACCTGCTTCTTCAGAGGTACAGACTGGGCCTGCTCCAGCAGAGGTTGCTGACTTGGGCTTGGTCCCACGGAGGTCACTGGCTCAGGCCTGGTCCTGTGGAGGGTGGTGGCTCAGGCCTGCTTCCTCGGAAGTTACTCCCTGGCTCCTGCTCCTGCAGAGGTCGCTGGCTCAAACAAGATGGATTTTCTTTTCATCTTTTACTATGGTCATCAAAGTTTATCCCATTGTCTGTGCATTTGGACACCAGGTGTCTGGGGTGCACCAGTCAGGGAACTGAGATAAAGTGACATTATAGGCCATTTTGCAATTTCTTGTCATTTCCTAGAAAGCAACTAGAACTCCTACACTGGGGAGACTTGGAGGTTGTAGTCACCTCACTATGTACTCACAAAGATGCTGTTCCTTTTGGCGTACCAGCCTCTTTGTTCTAATAAAGAGATTCTTGTTATTAGGTACTACAGGAAGGTGAGCACTGTCATTCACTGGTGTTGCCGGGAGAGAATTTGGGATTTGCTTTTGGGTATGATGCTGATGGTTCACCTCCTCAGGAACTTAGATATATAGCAAAACAATTTATTTCTCCATACCACTCTAACTAAAGCTGGGGAAAAGAGGCTAGAAAGCAGATTGACAGGACAAGAAAGGAGTTTCCCTGGACTGGTTGCTCAGTTTGGCCACAAGTTGTAGCTAACATTTTCCTACAAGCCATTTCCATCCAGGACACAGCTTCCCCCAAGTTACCGTTTCAAACCTCAGCTAGTGCTAACCACAGTGCATTTAGTTCCCCCATGGGAAGCAGAATAACTTCCTTCTCCTAAACATATCTCCATTAGAATCCCCAAAACCTGACTGTGTCATCTTATGTCTGTGTGGGACTGACACTTAACAAGATGGCTTAGAGACAGGGACATATTGGATGGACAGGATCATTCAAAGCTGAAGACTGGAAGGAGGTAAAAATGAGTTAGAGGTATTTAAATGTGCTCTGATGGTGTCTCTGAAGGTGGAGGGTCACGGGCCAAGGTATGGTCATGGATCTAGGGGAGATCCAGGAGAATATTTCTATCTGATGGACTTTCTTTCTGCAGGAAAGGGGCCCTGAAAACACCTTGGTTTTGACTGAGTTAGACCCAGTCCAGACTTATGACCTCTAGAATTGTAAGACAATAAATCTTCATTGTTTTCAAGAATAGAATATGTGGAACTTTGTTACAGTGGGAAAGAAAGTGCTGCACATACATTTTTTCCTCTTTGTTCCTGTTTGCCTTTCCCTATTAAAATGTCATTGCCTTAAAATAGGATTTCTATTTCAGGTTACTAGTGAATGGAGCACTAGCAGGTGGCTTCAATGGAGACTTTTGTCTCCCCCCTCTGGGTTTCCCTTTTGGGTGAAAGAAAAAAACATAACTACTCTACATAACTACTCTGCTTATCTTTTCTCCCCTTTTCATCCTTCTTTCTAGCATGGTCATGGTGATCTGTAGAATTTCCCCTGAGCTTTCCACCCAGTTTTTTTCTAGTCTTTTCACTATTTTCCCATTCTAAACTCGAGGTTCTAAACCGGGGATTCCTCCTGGATTACAGTTCACATTCAACATCTCATCTTTACCCAGAGTCCCTTGCTATGTTTTATCCTCTATAAAAGAGCTCATATGTGATTTGATAATCTCTGCTTGCTTTCTCTTCACTTCTCTTTTGGCTTATTTCCTTTTTTCCTATTATTTGGTTGCCATCATGAATGAATAATATAAGAACAGCAATGTTCACCAGGCAGTGGTGGCACACGCCTTTAAGCTCAGCATTCAGGAGGCAGAGGTAGTAGGATCTCTACCAAAGAAGTTCCAGGACAGCCAGGACTGTTACACAGAGAAACCCTGTCTTGAAAACACAAACAAGCCAAACAGAAACAAATGAACAATAACAAAAAAAGAGTAACATTGTTTGAAATCCCATAATTCACTCCCACTGATGCTCCTCTTTTGCCAGACCTAGAATTGGCACCTTCTCTCATCTGATCTTTTCTGCCATCACTAAGCTTATTTTTGACTGTTATGTCATGCCCTATGACCTCTAAATTTAAGAGGTTTTTTTTTCACCACCTGACTTTCTTTGGAGCCTGGAAAGCTTCTCTATTATCACTGCATTTATTGTATACCAGGGGATCAAGAGTATTTTCTGGGATGGGAAGAGACAGCTCATTTAATATAATGCTTACTGCACAATCATGAGAGCATTAGTTCTATGCCAGAACCCACATAAAAAATCTGAGTGTCGTCAGCTGTGCTTGTAATTCTAGTGCTGAGAAGGCAGAGCGAGGTGGATCCTCAGGGCTCCAGACAGCAAGACTAGTCTCATTGCTGAGTTCAAGGCCAGTAAGAAACCCTATCTCAAAAGACAACACAGATAATTCCTAAGAGATGAGACTTAAGTTTGGCCTCTGACCTCCACATGAACCTAGAAACACATGAACACACACACACGCATACACACACGGGGGGGGGAGGGGCTAATGAGAATCAATGAAAAGAATCTGTGTCTTGGGAGGGGAAGAACCCCAGCCCTGAATTCTAGAAGCCCAACATCCTTACAAATGCCATTTTACCTCAGCTGAAATTCTGACACCGAGCTTACACTCTGTGTCACATGACTCTTGATGTGCCCAGCAAAATGGCCAAGAGCCAAATATATACCAATGCAGATTTTATTTAAATCACACCTTTACTTTTTTCCTATGAAATCTAATTGCTTTTCTTTTCAGAAAGTTGGAAAAAATGGAAGCAGGTCAGAAATTGATATTCTATAGTCACTAATGCTATTTATATTCTGTGAACATGCTGCAAAGTACAAACAGTTCAACAGTGAAATGAATCAAGAATCCCAAAAAATTTTCAAGGCCTCCCACAGACCCTGTGTGGGTTATTTTAACTCTCCTCTTCCTCTCTGTTCACAATTTTATTTTAAACTGTGGTAAAATACATATGACATAAAACCGATCAGCTAAATCATTTTTAGTATACAACTCAGTGGCTTCAATTACATTCATGATGTTATGCTAACATTATCACTGTCTTCTTTCCAAAATGTCCTTATCATTCTAAACAGAAACTTTGCTATAAGCAATAACTCCCCACTCCCTGGCCCCTGGCCTCAGATGGTTTCTAGTGTTTGAATTTTCCTATTCTAGCTATTCTGTGTCAGTGAAATAATGCTATTTGTTTTTCAATGCCTAAATAATATTCCTTTATACTGTATGCCATTATGATCCATTCCTTTTAAGGATGAATATGCTCTCTCTCTCTCTCTCTCTCTCTCTCTCTCTCTCTCTCTCTCTCTCTCTCTCTCTCTCTCTCACACACACACACACACACACACATATGCTCACATACAAACACACAAATTTGTGTATCCATTCATCTATTGAATTGTTTTCAACTTTTGATGGTGGTGAATAAGGCTTCAGATGAATACAAGCTTACCAATATCTGGATCTTGATTTTTAATTATTTTGGGTGTATAGCTGCCTTGCAGTGGAACAACTGGTCACAACAGTAGTTTTAGGTTTAATATCCATCAAGCTGTTTTCCACAGGAGCGATACCATTTATTTACATTTCTACCAGCAACAAGTTAGGTTCTCAAATGTAAATTTTTAAGAAGATTTATTCATTTTATTTTATTTGTGAGTGATTTGATTGCATACATGTGTGTGTACCATGTTGGTTCTTGGTGCCAGTGGAGGTCACAAGAAGGCATTCATTCAGTCTCCTGAAACTGAAGTTATGGATGGTTGTGAACTACCATGTAGTTGCTGGGAATTTAACCCAAGTCCTCAGCAACAGCAACAAGTTCGCTTAGCCAGTGAGTCATCTCTCCAGTCCAAGCCTTGATTTTACAACTGTAACTGCAAATTAGAAAAAGAAAAACAATGATTGTTTCAGAGAGCTGGAGAGTTGGCTCATTAGAGCACTGGCTACTCTTTCAGAAGACGACCAAAATTGGTGTGCCACTGATGACAATGCATTTTGAGGCTTACTTCCATTTTCACATTGTTTTTAGATATCTATAAAGACCAAGAGATTCCTCAACATGTTTGGCTATTTCTAAATTAAAGAAAATCCCAACACAAAACACAAAGATTCAATAAACAATAGTCATAAAATGTTTTATTGTGGGCAATCTAAAGTTTGCCATGATTACACACAAGGTAGATCACCTTCACAATATTCCCTCTTAAGGTACTAACACAAAGGTCATACATGGAGACACACTGAAAAAAAAATCAAGTTTATGTGAAACAAACAAGAGCTAATTGATCCATCCGTGATTTTTGTACCTAACCATTTGGAGGAATCCTGCTGGAAGATGGGAAGGTCAGGACAGAAAGGGAGCTAGATCCCGGGGATAACAGAGCAGGGGCTTTGAACTTTGTCCAACAGGTGCTATTTACCATATTCCGGAGAAGGCAGTCTATGTGTGATATAGTGGCCTATAAGAGAGCAAGCTTTGGGGCTGAAAAACGAGGTTTGATAATTTTAGAAGTCAATGTAATGCTCATCAAAATCCCAGCAAAATTCTTCACAAACCTGGAAAGAACAATACTCAACTTAATATGGAAAACCAAAAACACCCAGGATAACCAAAACAATCCTGTACAATAAAGGAACTTCTGGAAGCATCACAATCCCTGACTTCAAACTCTACTATGGAGCTACAGTATTGAAAACAGCCTGGTATTGGCATGAAAACAGACAGGAAGACCAATAGAATTGAATTGAAGACTCAGATATCAATCTACACACCTACGAACACCTGATTTTTAACAAAGAAGCTAAAAATACCAAATGGAAAAAAGAAAGCATACTCAGCAAATAGTTCTGGTACAACTGGATATTAACATGTAGAAGAATTAAAATATATCCATGTCTACCACCATGCACAAGACTCAAATCCAAATGGATCAAAGACCTTAACATAAAACCAACCACACTAAAACTCATAGAAGAGAAAGACACTTGAATGCATTGGCACAGGAGACGTCTTCCTAAACATAACCCTAGTAGCACAGACACTGAGAGAAACAGTTAATAATTGAGACGTCCTGAAACTGAGAAGTTTCTATAAAGCAAAGGACACGGTCAACAAGGCAAAATGGCAGCCTACAGAATGGGAAATGATATTCACCAACCCCACATTGGACAGAGGAGTGATCTCCAAAACACTCACTCACACACACACACACACACACACACACACACACACACACACACACACTAGTGCGTTCAAGATGAGAGGAAACTGGGAGGAGTCTAATGATCTAGGTGTGTATATTAATTGACTGTGGGGCTTGGATGAGTATATTTGTGGGAGACCCTAGGGTCTGGTTAAATAGAAGGGATGGCATCGGAGAATGAGCGACCAGAATCAGCTTTACATTGGTAGTGGTGGTGATGCCTCCTGTGTCCTGGTCCCCATAGAGATTCAGTAGGTGATTAGTAGAAGGAGGAGATGTTGTGAGAGAGACAGGAATCAGATGTAAAGATAATAGCTTAGAGAAAAGAAAAGATTTGTGATTCTCAAAGGAGCCAAGAGTTGAGGTTTGGACCACTGTGGGTTTAATCAAGATTTTAATGAGGATCCACAGATTCCAGGTTCACCCTTAGGGTGCATGTGTGAGGTAGAAAATCATTATTGCTTGGACAAGAGTTCTTTTCCATGCTTAGGAACTTTTAGAAGCCCAGGAAGTGTATGTGCCCACTGTGGCGTGTATGTGTGTGTATGTTGTGTGTGTCTGTTTGTGTGTGTATGTGTGTGTCTGTGTCCGTGTGTGTTTGTGTGTGCATCCATGGCAGGTGTTGTGAGCACCCATGGGATATGTGACTAGCCATGGTGTATGGAAGTATTGGGAGAAGAGAATAGTATATGAACAGCAAATGAGGTTCATGAACTCAGAGGCAGGAAAACAAATTAAGGACAGAGCTTTTCAGCCCTCCAGCTCCCAGCCTATGACCTTAGTACTCAATGAAAAGAGGAGCCAGGTGTCTCATCCTAAGAAGTCAACCAGGCCTGGGTGGTGGTGGCTCACGCTTTTAATCTCAGCACCCGGGAGGCAGAGGCAGGCAGATCTCTGTAAGTTTGAGGCCAGCCTGGTCTACAGAGTGAGTTCTAGGACAGCCAGGACTGTTATACAAGAAACCATGTCTCAAGAAACAAAAATCAAAAAACAAACAAACAAAAAGTACACTAGAAATATTGGAACCCAAGATAAAACACATGGCTTTTAACCACACCATCTGCTTTATTGAATGACTTCCTTTTCTTCTTCCTTCTCTCCCTTCTTTCCTCTTCCTTCCAGTCTTGGTTAATCATTTTATTTTTCTGTTTTACTAATATGCCTTCACTGGGTTTCAAAAATATAGGGAGACCTTGTCCCTGCTGTCCAGGGCTTCTTGGATGTGGGTGGAGAACAGGTCAAATGGAAAGGCTGGCTCTCTTTCTAGGGAATAACGGAAAGATTCAGGTGTAGGACCAGCTATGAGCACTGACAGACGCCACAGCAAGCCCTGACTCTGAGCCCAGAACAGAGGAAAAAAATCCACACCTGGTCAGTTTCAGGACCTATGGCAGTTGGCTCATGGATTGATATTCTGTAGTAGTTTAACTAAACATCTTCCTGAAATTAGGTCGATTTTCTTCCTTTTTCACTTGGCAAACTTGAATTAATTCTGTGTAATTCTCACAAACATTTGGGGATTTATTGCCCCCACCCCCTAGACTTTTTCAGCCATGAAAAGGAATTCCAGAATCTCATAGTTTGTCTGGAAGAGCAGGGGAGAACAGGAATCACCAGGGAGGGCTGTGTTCATAATCCTTCCATTGTTTCTGGCTTTAAAAAATTTAACCAAGGTGAAATTCGCATAACATAAAGTTAAGTGCAAATTTCAAGAGTGTTCATCACATATAAGTGCTATTTAAGTATTGCCTTTTTCCAGTTTCAAAATAGTTTCATCACCCACAAAAGAAATCCTGTGTTTTATGACTTTTCCTCATGAGATGGGAATAAATGTCTATTCATACCCCAAGGAGGGCATCACAGTGACAGACCAAAAAAAAAAGTTTCTCCAAAATCTAGCTTGGTGAACCAGCAAGTTTATTGGTGCTGTTTACAGAAACATGGTTGAGGTGTTAATTATAGGAATATGGGTGAGACATTATTTTAGGAACACAGATGATTCAAAGGCCCTAAACCCCACCCCAGTCTGAGTGATGACTCACCACAGCTATATCACTGACACCCCTCCACAATGTTCAGGTAGCCCAAACAGTCAAAAAGTCTCTTCTTAGCCTTGTTACTGCTTGAGTAACTGGGGAGGGGCCTTGGGAGTCCTGTAAGCTCCAGGAGCTCTGGGAGCCTTTTGAGTTTTATTTACTTTCTGAGTCTTGCAGGAAGACAGTCAAACACACTCTCTACTCAGGAAGCTATTATATGCTCTTCTCTTTCTGCCTTGCTCCAGCTGTGGTAACTCAGCTTTCTCTCCCCATGGGCTTGCCTGTTCTGGGCATTTAATAGAGGGGGAATCACACATGACAACTATATATAGGGCTGGTACCCTATAACAAAGGGTCCTAATCTCTTCTTCTTAAAAAGATGTCAGTCATATTGGATTAGGTCCACTCTAATGACCTCAATTTAACTTTAATTATCTCTGTAAAGTCCCTATTAGCAGCCCCAATGCACATTAGTAACTTAAAAACAAGTAGTTTTAAGAGCTGGGCTAGGTCCACGGAAAAATAAATGGTAGATAGAGATGTTTCCCACATACCTCCTCCTGGTCCTATACCAGCACACCTCAGGTTCATATATAGTGTGAGATGTTTGTGTGTGTACCTCTATGTACATGCTCAGAAGGCTGGGGGTTGGGGGGAATGCCAGATATCCAGTTCTACCATTCTTCAGCTATTCCTTAAGACAGAGATCATTGGTTTTCTACTAGGCTGGTTGACAAGAGCTCAGCAATCCTATTTCTGTCCACTTTCTGTATCACTCAGAGGTGGGGTTACACGCATGCGGGTGTGGCCATTCCTAGATATAAGTGGTCTTAGGGATCTAACCCTGGGTTCTCATGCTTGTGCACAAATGTGCTTGTCCACTGAGACATCTCCCCAGCCCTGCCTTCTTATCTCAGTCTGGAGAATACCCTGTCGTATGCTGGATTAGGTTAACTAATTAGAAGACTCACTCTAAATGTGGGCAGCACCACTACATTGGCAGAGAAGGAAGGAAGGAGAGAAAGAGGGAAGGAGGGAAGGAGTAAGGAAGGAAGGAAAGAAGGAAGGAAGGAAGGAAGGAAGGAAGGAAGGAAGGAAGGAAGGAAGGAAGGACAACAAGCTGGGCACCAGGATCCATCACTCTCTGTTTCCTGACCGGACGCAGTGTAACGACCAGCAACCAGCCATCTCAAAATCCCACTGCCACAACTTTCTTACTATGGTTGACTATATCCTCACTATGAGCCCAAATCAATCCTTCCTTAAAATATATTGTCACAGCAACAATGACAGTAACTAAGTAACCAAGACGGGGGTAGAGGTGAAGCTCTGACAATTCCTTTTGGGTAAAGATCACTGACTCTCTGCTTGGATCACAGGAATATAAGCTTGGTAAAGTGATTTCCCAGATGGTTGCCAATGACCCTGGGCAGAGAAGCCAAGGCAGAGGCATGAGTAGAATCTAGAAGTGACCACATAGTCTACACAATTAACATCTGGGATCTTATCATCATCTGGGTGTCGGGCTCTGGCACTGGAACCAGTTATGGACATTAAGGGACAATCTTGTGGTAAGGAAGGAGAGGCTGAGAGGACTGAGTTAAGGAAACACCTGAGTTCACAGAATCCTGGATGCCATTTAACACGGGCAACTATGGCTGAGCACGGAGCTAGAGGGTTTGAAGTGAGAAGCAAGACGGAACTTTCTGGGCTCTGGGGGTCTAAGCTGTGAGAGTGGCGGCCCAGGGAAAGCTTTGCACATGCATTCATAAAGCCTACGTGTCAAAAGCAGCCTTGAGAGTGTCCTTGTTCAATTCCCTTTTCAAGAGTCTCTCTAATAGCTCCTTTGCTTGCAATGACAGGAGGCTCATTACTGTCACCTTCTGGCCACATTTGTTCTGCTGGCACAGACAAGTTCCTAGGCTTCTCTTTTCTGTCCCTCATTTTTTTCCTGTCACTCAGGAAACAAATCCTGGCCCAAGTTGTTGAGCACACTGCTGAAGATCAGTCACATCACTCTAAAGGCACAGTGGGTTCAATCCGACCAGGTTTTGGAGGGCACAGAGCCAGCAACTATTGGCACGTGGGCCCAGCCCTGAGACATTCTGATCACAGGTTGCTGGGCTGAAGGCATGTCTTCTCATTAGTGCCAGCAATCAAAGTTGACCCCGGAGATGCTTACTGCAAGGAGCTGGAGGATAATCAGGCCCTGCTGTATCATTTCTGCCTCCAGCTCCCATGTCTGCAGTTGAGAATATGAACCCTGCTTCTTACCCATCCACCCAATGGCACATTTAGCACTCATTATCACTGACTGTCCTGTTTTACGGATCTAGGGGGTTTTGCCCTCCAACACGTCTTTTGGCTGCATCTGTACCTCTAAGAAACCCCTTCCCCTCCATAGGTGATCAAAGAACAAGCCAGAGCTCCTGATCCACAGATCCTAGCATGTTGTAGACGGCTCTTTCTGATAACCATGAGCATCTCCTAAGATACCTGTGCCAAAGCAGGTCTTATATCTCCATCAGACAGGCTGCCATCCTGATATGCCCTCCCCTGAATAGCCACAGTTTCCTGCTTTTTTTTTTTTCCTATTGAAGTAGTCATCTGGCCCTCCTGGTCCAGCCCTTCCTGGCCACTTCCCTTTCCCAGTAACACTAGAGTCTGGTTCAGAAGCTGTTCTGAGGCACATCCTCTCTGCTCACGAACCCTCCATGGCTCCCCATCGCCTTGATTTTAAGTTCTACTCTATCTCCTACACACCTTGCTAGCCTCATCTTTCCCCTCTTCTTTTGCATTGGCTTTTTTTTTCTTTTGCCAGCTTTATCCCCAGATACTCATTCTGTACTATGCTCCATGTTGCCTCCTCTCCAAAGAATGTTAACCCCTGCTCTCTGATATTACCTCTCTTGCAAACACTCAAAACTCTACTCAGGTACCTTTCCTTCAAGGCTTCCTTTAATCTAGCAGATATATTTATCATTCACTCGTTCATTCATTTATTCTAATGATTGTCTAGTAGACTTTGATCTTTACTCCCCATAAAGCTTAGAGTTAGAGAAGACAGACCGCCCCCTTCTCTTTCTCTCTCATGAAATAATATTTGTTTTAAGATCCAAGTAGGACTCTACCAGGGGAAAGAACACTGTGGGCAGAAGTCTGCAAAGGTCCCAGGGCAGGAAGGAGAATGGTACATTTAAGCATAAGAAAGTGGCTATATTTCAGAACACAAGATGTTAGGGACAGTAAGATGGGATGGGAAAGAGGTGACAACCAGACTATGAAGAAAGAGAAGGTAGCTAGCACCTGGGGTTAGGATGGTGCTTCTGCTAAAGAGAGGTATGCAGGAGGCGACTCTGCCAGTTTTCAAGATACAAATCTGCCTCTCAGGGTCTTTGGTTGGAATGAGGGAAGGGAAGGGAAGGGAGGAGATCAGGCTGTCTTCAATGTGAAAGGTACAACAAACAGTACAGATAGCCTGTAAGCAGAGTCATGGCTCCAGAATCCCACACTGAGAGCTGGAGGGGCCTAGAAGGGATCTAGGTCACATGTGTGAAAGACCCAGAGGAAGAGGGGGGCAACAGTGGGTCTCTGACCTGCATAGTCAGCTGGTGCTCAGCACAAATGCTATCTCATTCTTAAAGCTATAAAGTTCCTCTGGCAGCCACCTATACGACCTTGATAACAAGGCAGATGCTTCCTAAATGCCAAGGTGCAAATAAGACTGAATTGGTCCCAGTGATCTGGGGAGCACTCAAAGCACATCAATACTAGTTGAGCAGGGACTCTACCTCCCACAAAAACCCTTTCTCATCTCCACTTCAGTTTCGTTTATTCTATTAACCAGACCCCTGCCCCTTCCTAGCTATCTTATTTCCATTTGCAGCTTACAAAGCTTATCTAGAGCTGGGCTTTTTTTTTTTTTTTTTCCTTTCCCCCAGTCCTCCTCGGCAGGCCAGGCCTTGTTCTTTAAATACTGGGGAAGCTCCTTGGAGGGTTTCATCCTGCCCCTCGGCTGGTCCTACCTCTCGCCAGCTCTGTCTCCTGCTCCAAGCACTTAGAGCAGCCCTTGCATTGTCAGCAGTACCCGATCCCCCTGTGCAGGAAGCACACACTTCAGCATTTAGCTGGCGCTTGCTAATGTGCTCCGCTGTAATTGTTTCCAGAGCTCAGGAAGTGGGGGGGTGATGCGGTAAGGGCAGCTCCAGGGCTGCAGGCCTAGAATTCAGAGCCATTTCTATTCTTTTGAGGAACACAGAAACAAGAATTCACTCTGGGTCTGGAGGGCGACTGTGAGGGAGTGAAGAACATGGTCAACTGCTTTCAGGAGGGCAGTGGAAGTGGTCATGGAGCAATAGGCGGTTGTGGATGCTTGAATGGAGGGAGGAGAAGCAGCTTTAGTTTACTGTGTCACAAAGGACACTCCTTCCGCCCACTCAGGGCAGACCTTCCCACAGGCAACTTCCCATCTTTGCAATATAGATGGTGAAGTTTAGCCCTGGAAGAGTGGGTGCTCGGGTACTGCACAATAGATGCTCTGTAACTAGGGTGGATCAAAGTTGCAGCGTTGTCCTTGTTTCGCTGTGTGATTTGGGAAAATGTACTTAACCTCTCTGGAACTCAGGGACCTCATCTGTAGAATGAAACCTGAAACCTCATTCTTGTTTTCTTCTTGTGAGTAGCATCAGATGGACACAAAGTAAGCTGTACCAGCTTGTCCACAGCCTATGGCTCCCTTAGGCTTCAGTTGGACCCTACACATGTGGGAGACTTAATAGCTGTTCTCTGATAATATGGTGTGTGTGAGAAGAGGGGTTCACTCTATGTCCTGTCTACTTTCCCTTCACTTAGGGCCAGCCTCGGGATTCTGCAGCCTCTGCTGGGCAAGTGCTGGGTCTCTGTCGTTAAAGTCCAAGCAGGGTGTACCTTCCTGTCTCCCTCCAATGATTGTGTTACCCTGTATGCGTAACACAATGTGCAGGTTACCCTGCATCTCCTGGCTATCTGAGAGGTCCACATCTGTCTCTAGGATGCTTAAATCATTCCATACACTTTACTTGGTCCCAAGACACTTCATAGTTGAACGTTGCCATCTTGCTCCCAAAACTCTACTGTAGTTTCTCCATTATTGTTAAATTGAGCTTCTCTACTTCTTCCCTTTTCTTTTTCTTCCTTAGCTCTCTGGGCCTTGGTTTCCTATTTTTAATATGGTGATGATCAGGGTAGCACTCCACAGGGTGTTCGTGGGAGCCTGTAGAAGTTTCTACTCTACCTTGTACAAGTCTGTTCTTGATTGCTGTGGAATATAGTTGCCTTTAGGACCAGAGATGCTTTCTGGAGACTTGTGAGCAAATATTTCTCCCCTAAGTGTTTGATTTAAAGAGTTTGACTTGGAGAACAAAATAAAATAAAGCAGCAGCATTTTCACGTATTATTAATATCCATAAGTGGGGGAAGGCATGGGCTTTCTGTCCAAAGACTGGTTATTAAAGCAGCCAGCCTTTAAAAAAGCTTCACTTAAAAGAAAAAAGTTCATTTATTGGGAATTGTGCTGTAAACTGAGAAAAATGAAATCTTCCCACAGGCAGGATGATAAAAACATGGTAGGCAGTATCCTGACACATGGGCTAAAAGGAGGGAGGCTGGGGTCCAGGAAAGAGAGGAGGAAGAGCTTCCCTCATTCCCTCATTCATTCATTTATTTGCTTCTTGAGATCTTGGGGAATTTGATATTCACACTGCCCTTCTTTCTCCCACTCTGGTTCCTTGTTCTCCTCTCCCCCTCCTTCTTCCCTTTGCCTGTGCTCTGTACCTCTGAGGGAAGCAAAGTAGGAACATTATCTCGATTGTACAAATGAAAAGTAGAAGCCTTGCAAACTCCACACCAGGAAAAAGTGGTAAGTAGGTGTGCTCTGGGGATCATGGTCCATATGAAGGCAGGAGATGTGTTGTGGGTCATCTTGGAGCCGTATCATGTCATAAAGAACAACTGATTCTCTTTCTCTCCCTCACACCCTCCTTCCATCCCTTTTTATTTCCCTCTTTGCTTGGTCATTTCCTAGGATTGCCTTTTGGGTTTCCATAACTGGAAAAATAGCACTGCCTCCCTTTCTGTCCTTTGGTATTTCATGGGAGATCAAGACATGGAGGAAGTCTCTCCATGGGTGGGGGGCCTGCCTTTGGAAGCAAATGGAAACTTGGTCCATGTAACTAGCTTGCAGACATTCAGTGAGTTCAACTATGACCTTTTCTGATGTCTGATGGAGTCATTATCCCTGTTCATCTTTGCCAATTCCATTTCATTGACCTATGAGGACAATGTAGGTCACAACATGATGTCTGAAGTGTCCCAATATAGACTCATTCTGCCCAAACCATAACCTAACATCTTACTAGAATCCATTAGCATAAATACCAAAGTAAGGCATGAGATGCCAAGGATGCCTATTGAGTTTCCACATGCACAGCTTGGTCTACGACTGTGTTATTGACGAAGACAAGAGCCATGGAAGAAGAGGGCAAGGACAGCTAGTCTCAGTTTGGAAAGGATGAGTTTGATGCTCAGGTAGGTATTTCGAGAAGTCTGGAAGCAAGGACATGGAACCCATGTCTCAGTGATGCATACAGATTTGGAACCTGTGATTCCAGTGGTTATGACAAAAGCTCCAGAAGGGATGAACTTTCTTGATGACAGTGGAAAAGATGAAGCAATATGAACCCTGGGTATAAAAATGTGCTCAGAGGTCATAGCTCTCAGAAAAGAAACTGAGAAGTATGGTGTGCAGGAGCTACTTTTCCAGTGTTTTCTCCATTGTAGCTGAGGTAAGATCTCACCATTAACCTTCTGAGCTAGTTAACTCCAGTGCCTGTTCCACTGTAAGTCAGATTTCACTGAAGGGTCCCAGGGGGTGTATGCCTTAAGAGCCTTGAAGGTCATGTCAGAAGCCTGTTGGTAGTAGGCTTGATGGTCAATCTGTGTCTGATGGACAGGATGGACAGTTACTTTATCTAGTGAGCATGTCAAGGGCCACTGGAATATTAAGGGGGTTGTTCATGCTTCAGCTTCTGTCTGATCACCATAAGCTGATTTCCAGCTAAGACAGGCAGCTGGCTCCAGCTCAACTTTATCGCAAAGTGTGGCTTCCTGTGGCAGGAGTGGAGCCAATGGGGAGCAGCATGTGTGGTCTTAACTGTTGCCACACTCTTCTTAGAATGATTTTCGGGACTTGAACTGTCAGATGCAATAGAGAGATCTGACATGGAAGGGCTGGAGGTGATGAAGAGGTTACTCATTTTGTAGAGGCAGATAGCAGGTGTGCAGCAGTCAGAGAGAAGATGGCAGTCAACAGGGGTGCAAAATTGTGTTGGACCTTCATGTTTATGCTTGGTGGTGGACCTCCATGTTTGTTTATTTGTTTGTTTTAGGCCACAGCCATATGCCCACATGTTGTTTCTGGATGAGGGATGGCGTTTGGGAGCCAAGCCTTGGTTCCATCTTGGGGTGGGGGATGGGGGGCAGTCAGACCTTATGTGGAGACATTGGGTGAACTGAAACAGAAAAAAATGTGCCTTTCTAACCAGACAGACAGACAAACATGACAACACAAAAGGAAGAAAGAGAGAGAGAGAGAGAGAGAGAGAGAGAGAGAAAGAAAGAAAGAAAGAAAGAAAGAAAGAAAGAAAGAAAGAAAGAAAGAAGGAATCCCAATGCTTTCCTGCCAAAGGGACGGAGGAGCCTTCTCACCCAAACACACCATCTTGGGGGCACTGTCCAGTGTCATGAGTGTGGAGAGGGAGCCAACTAGAACCTGTTCAGGTGCCAGAAGTTGCTGGGTCCTAATGGCTCCTTTGGGGGAGGGGGTGAGAAGGTGCAGAGACAATAGCATTGACCCCAGGAGACCGGTAAAAGGTACATAGCAGACTTGCTTATTCAACAATGGGGAGAGCCTTATATACCCTTCCCCCAGCACCCAGGCTGCATTTCAAACGGTTGACATTGCGTGGTCACCTCTCATTGGCTTGGGTGATTAGGACTTCTGACAGCACCAGTTGCTAGTTCCTCAGGCAGACTCCAGGCCTTGTAGTCCTTATCTTCCTAAACCTGACCTTCACATCATTCTGTATAAACAGATAGGATGATCTGAGTGCTAAAGATCAAGATGCAGAGACACTGACTGAGAATCTGCCCTCAAATTGCTCATTCTCAACAGGACAGCCAGCAAGCCATCTGAGAAGCGTGGGCTCAGCAGGCTGCAGACCTGTCCACCTGAAGACATGGCGTGTGGGAGAACACTGTGCCTGCAAGCCCTCCAATAAAAGGAAGACGTGTTTAATGTGCTGACAATATTACTTGGGCACAGAGAGATTTCCCCCCCCAAAATCAAATTGATAACAACAGGTTCCTTCACAGAGCCTGATTTATTTGCCAAGTAGATATCTCCCCTGTGTGACCACATTGCTATACCTGTCACCCCCGATACTGGGACTAGACAAATACCACCTCTAGAATTCAGGCACCACTTGGAGAATGAAATCATAACTCACTTTAGAAACCAGTAATACATATTTATCCTCTGACGGGCATGGGCCTGAAAGCTCTTCACTGTGCATTCTCTGGCTTTGGATGGGCGTCAGTCTTCTCTGCGGTTTATTAACACAGCTGCCACTCAAGCCGGATTTACCGTCACCTGACTGACTGTTCTCAGACAGTTCATCATGGGAACATTCGCTTAATTTGCCCCATCCGAATTGTTCCCTGCATCGTGGATGTCTGATATGGCTTTATAAATGACATTTCTTTTTTGTTGGAAAAAATCTTTCTGGCCCCCTTTCTTGTATCCTCCCCAGCTTCTTATTTAAAGGAAGCAATAAATGTCAAAACTATCTACAGCCCTAGTGAAGAGAGGTTGACATCCAAGGCCAACAAAACCCATATAAACTGCCCTCACCCTAGACAGAATAAGTCTGGTTTAATGAACAATGATAATTTCTTTTTTAGGAGACTTAGAAAGTTCAGTTATATAGAAAAACAAAGAAACCAGCTGACTAGCTCATTGTCTTTTTTTTGGGGGGGGGATCGTGTGCTGTCTTTTTTTTTAAATTTATTTATTTATTAAAGATTACTGTCTCTTCCCTGCTAGCTCATTGTCTTATAGTCTTCCTGGAGTCTGTCTGTCCCTCCTTTGTGTTCTCCTGCAGAGGACTCAGAGTTCTTTCTTCCTGTTTGCAGAATCACTCAGGTATCACTTGTAAACACTTTCTATGCCAGACACTGAGATAGACATTTTCATTCACTACCCACCGTAATGATGGGAGGTGAGTGTAGTTAGACCTTAAGAGGCATTAAAACGTGAAGGATGGATTGAACTTACCTGAATTCTTCAGATTTTGAGTTCATGGGCAGTTCTTACCTTTCCAAGGTGCCATCTATAGTCATAATTAACAAGGTCCATGATAGACCGGAATAAAGGATAACAAATATTTATTTGGGGGAAAACTCACAATAAGGGTAGAGAGCTGGGGTCAGAACTCTGACCACCACTCAATACAGCGAGCACAATTTTTTTTTGTGCATATCAGTCCACAGGTAGTACCTCAGACCACACCCTAATCGGTTGGTACCCAAAAGGCTATTGGTTGAATGAATATCCACAACAGCTGCCCAGACCCACAAACTAAGTCAGAGCTTACCCAGGCCTTCTTTTTTACTAAGTGCTTTGGCTATTTCAATTAACTGTAAGAACAACCTTAAGCGGAATGTTGAATTTCAGCTACCATTAATATATTGGGAAATGGAAGTCTGTAGATGTAGGTAGTTTGCTCAAAGTCTCTCAGCTGGTGAGAGCAATGGAATACAGACTGGGGTCTCTGTAGGATTTTGTTATTATTCACTTTTCTGACTATATCCCACTAGAACACCTTGAGGTCAAATTTCCCTACTATAACCATAGACAAGTTTAGTCAAGAGTCAAGTCATATAGGTCATGGTCAACTCATGGCTGAAGGGAGTGGGTAGAGGAGATGGAGTAGATTCTTCTTGGAGAGAGCATGTTCTTCATTGTGTGAGGATGTTCTCAGTACCTGCAGCATTTCTGCCTGGACAATGTTAGCTTCTCTTGACTGGGATTTGAGGGATGTGCCCTAGTGAGAGCTGGGTCAGGTCTTGAGGGATGACATTGGTGGATACACGTATTTTGAGCTTGCCACAGACACTAGCTGAAAAACCCATGTAAGGAGAAGGCTGATAGAGCCCAGTTTGGTCAAGAAAGGCTAACTACTCATTCTACCAAAGGAAAAAAAAAATCGTAAACAGCATTGACTCCAGTACCTGCTGCTTCCTCAAGCCATAGATAGTATGGGTCCATCTGCCCATTCTGTTTCCCATTCTCCTCTGTTTCCCATTCTCCATGATTACCTTATACCTTCTCCAAGAGGAGTTTCCGCCACTCTCAAAGAGTCACCTTTTCCCACTGTGTCCACAGCCCAGCTTGTGGTTGGCTCAACTTCCCTTCTGGAAAACCTCACCAAGTCCTATAGGGTCTTCAGCAAAGCCACATGGACCTGAAGCTGACCTCATGGTCTCATGTTCACACTCACTTCTCCAGGCTCGGGCCTTACCGAGAGGCATTGTCTTCTGCTGACTCACCTGGAAAGAAAATATTCTGGGTTCTTCTCACTCAGATGGTCACCATGTTCTATTGTATCCACCTTTCTCAAGTCTGTCTTCCACTAGACATATAACTCTAACAGGAAATCTAAAGGAACGGTTTCCATAATGTGGATGAATAAATCAAGGCACAAAGAAAGTATATGAATCCCCTAATGGTAGAATCTGGATTTAAGCCCAATTATGTCAAATTCATTCATTTTTTTCTATCCTGATAGTATTATTGAAAAGAAATGGAGTAGATGTTGAAAAGTCATGGCTACAGTAACAAAATATCCCAAACTGGTTATTTTAAGAAACAAATGTTTATTGCCTCTTTGCTCTGGAGGCTACAAATACTGGCCCAGAGTGATTAAGAGTTGTTTGTTTTCTGAGGACATGGTTTATAAATGGTCAGAATGCCCCTCTCTGTTTGCTCTAATTATCACTATGAATACATTGCAACCTAAACCAGATGCCAGATTATGCTAAGGTACTCAAAGTTAGGACTTCAAAATGTGTGTGTGTGTGTGTGTGTGTGTGTGTGTGTGTGTATTATAAAATAACTCTGAGATCATAGAACACATTGAAAAGGATATTGAAAATAATATAATACTAGGCACAGATGAAGTCTAGATACTGATCCTAGAATGCAAGGGAATTGAATGTTTAGTGAAGTGGCATCTGAAACAATGTGGATAAATGGTATTGGTTCTATTCAGTGGTCACTGGTTGTAGAGAATGAGCAGGCTATATTTCTACTTCATGTATTATACCAAAATCAATTGCAATTCAATGACGATTTCACTGTAAATTATGAAACCACAGAGCACTAGACACAACAAAGATTGAGTAAAGAATATGGGCATGGCGAGAAGTCCCCCTTTAAGGATTGCATAAAACCATAAAACCAAGAAAGAAAGCCAGCTGGAATGTAGGTCTCTGGGTAGAGTCCTTGTCTAGTATACATCAAATCATGGGTTCTATCTTTAGGTCTCCATTAAACTTCCAGCCAGCCAGGAGTTGGGGTTGGAAAGATGGAAATCAGTGGTTAAGAGCACCTGCTGTTACTGCAGAGACCCACGTTTCATTCCTGGTACCCATATGGTGGTTTACAGCCACCTTTAACTCCAGCTCCAAGGATCTGGCATCATATTCTGACCTCTATGGGAGCCAGCACACATGTGGCACACATACATATACACAGGCAAACATTTATACACATAAAATAAATACATACAAATAAAATTAAAGCCAGTTAGGGTGCCTCATATCTGTAGTCTCTGAACTCAGAAGGAAAAGGCAAGAAAATTATAAGTGTAATGTTATCCTTGACAACATAGCCAGTTCAAGGTTAACCTGGGACACCTGAGGTCCTGTCTCAAAAGAGAAAGCAAACAAAACCTCACCAAACCCTAAGACTAGCATGGTGGAAAGAAATAGTTGAGTCTTGAAAGTTGTGCTCTGACCTCCATGTGTATGCTGCCTGCCAAAATAAATATTATAATAATTTAAAAATTGAAAAAGGAAAAGATAAACCATACAAGTAATTTAGCGAAATTCTGTTGATCAAAGTGCTGTAAGACAAAAAGTGGACAATGAACTAGTGAAAATGTTTCTAACAAGTCATAGAGAGAACATTAGCTCACCAATACAAATCCTGAGAAATTCTAAGGTGGAACAAAGAGGAAAATAGATAAAAAGCATAAATGGTCCCTTTCTAGATAAAAAAGAATCCAGCTGCCTAATATGAGTTTGCAAAGGTATATAACCTCATTTGGAACTAAATAAATAATATGTAAAATACAAATGCTTTTAATGTATTATGCATTGGTGTAATTGGGGATAGGGAAACTGGAAAAATCAAATACTGTTGTCGTGTAATGATACTGTGATTTCTCTGGGAAATTTG
The DNA here is from genome assembly GCF_014885135.2 of Alexandromys fortis. Classification (NCBI taxonomy): domain Eukaryota; kingdom Metazoa; phylum Chordata; class Mammalia; order Rodentia; family Cricetidae; genus Alexandromys; species Alexandromys fortis. The sequence goes on along the minus strand of NW_026067891.1, from coordinate 14,927,481 downwards.
GCAATATTCAATTTAGTTAGAAAGTTCTATTTCTCCTCCCTTCTCTCCCTCTTTTCTACCTTCAGTCTTAATCAAAGTTTTATTGCTGTAGTAAAACTTGATAACCATAAATAAGTTGGAGAAGAAAGAACTTATTTTAAATTACAACTCTCAGATCACACTCCACGGCTGAGAAAGTCAGGGAAGGAACTCAAACAGGGGAGGAACCTGGAGGCAGGAGCTGATGCAGGGGCTATGGTATGTGAGTGTTTGCACAGGAGAGTATTGATTACTGATTTGCTTCTCATGGCTGATCAGCCTCCTTTCTCATAACACCCCAGGATCTCCTGCCCAGGGGGGCCCCACCCAAAATAATTTTTTTAAAAATGCCCTACAGATTTGCCTATTGACAAATCACATGAAGGCCTTCCTCGGCTAAGAGCTCCTCTTTCCAAATGGCTCCAGCTTGTGTCAAGTTGGAATAAACTAGCCAGAACACCTCCTCCCCTACCTCCCTTCTCCTCCGTCTTTTCTTTGCTTTCCATCCTCTGTGTCTCTGTGCCTGACTCCTACCCCCTCTCTCTTGCTACATAGCCAACACTGGTGGTTTAAATGAGATACCCCTTATAATCTCTGGCATTTAACTACTTGGTCCTCAGTTGGTAGTACTGTTTGGGGAGGCTCAGGAGGTTTGGCTTTGCTGGAGGAAGTGTGCCACTGGAATTGGACTTTGAGAATTTAAAGACTCCATATTCCCAGTTTATTCTTTCTGTTTTCTCCTTGTAGTTTCAGACATAATTTTTGTTTGCTGCTTCCAGGCTAGCCTCTTCTCCCAAGGTCTGGGATTACAGATGTGCACCACTCTGTCCTGCTCAAGTAACTCTAATTGCAGGTATCTCATAGAAATTGCCTTAGTTAAAAAAGATGTTGTCTTTTAAAAACTGTGCATGTGTGTCTCTGTGTGTGTTTGTGTAGGCCTGTTTGTCTGCCTGACTCCTCCCCCACCCGTGTGTATCTGTGTGTGTGTGTGTGTGTGTGTGTGTGTGTGTTTGTGCATGCGCGCTTGTGCTGCTGAGGTCAGAGGTGTTAAATTCTCTGGAGCTGGAGTGATAGATGGTTGTAAGCCACCTGACATAAGGTGCTAAGAACAGAACTCAGGTCCTCTACAAAAGCACTATGAACGCTCAGCCCTTGAGTCATTTTGTCTCCCCCAAGATTATCCTAGTTCGGCACCATGGGGATGTGGACAGCACAAGAGAAGCTTCTGCAGCTCAAGCCCTAAGCATGTTTCCATAGTACCAAGTTAAAGTTCCACCAGAAACATGCGCGTTATTACTCCCTGATCATCTACACCCACTATTGTATTGTCCAGTTGTAAAAATTTTACTAATCTGATGTGCAAAAAATGATCTTATTTTAATTTTCATCTCTTAACTGATAACGAGGTTGGTTATCTTCTCACATGCTTACAGTAGTCATTAAAGCCCTTCTCCACAGATCCGCTGGATAAATGTACTTAGACAATTTTCCTATTGACTTGTCTTTGACTTGTGTGAGTTCTTAATATACTCTGCATGCTAATGTTTTGTCAGTTAGATCCATTACAATAGCTTTTTGCATCTGTGTCCCATCTTTTACTTTTATTCACTACATTTGTCACGCATTATTTAAAAAATTTATATGCAGTCAAATTGATCAACAGTTTTGTGACTGGTATCTTTTATGTTTTTAACAAATCCCTTCCTATCCAAGGTCAAAAAGATATTTTCTTCTAAAACTTGAAAAATAGAACTCATTACTATGATGAATTTAAAATATACTCAAGATTGAGAAAATAAAGTTTAAAACTTTCCCTTTATTTTCATAACAATCAGCTTCATATCACTTTTGTTTTGTCTGCTTTATCCCTGTCTCTCTTAGACTTTTCTGGAACATTATTAAAAAAAACCCATATCAACCCAATATTTGTGTGTTGACTAGTTTTATGTCAACTTGACACAAGCTATAGTCATCCTAGAGGAAGGAGCTCAACTGAGAAAATGCCTCCATGAAACTGAGCTACAGGAAAACCTGTGGAGCATTTTCTAAATTGGTGGTTGATGTGAGAGGTCCCAGCATTGTGGTCCTGGGTTCTTTAAGAAAGCATACTAAGCAAACTATAAGGAGCAAGCCAGTAAGCAGCACTCCTCTATGGCCTCTGCATCATCTCCTGTCTCTAGGTTCCTGTCCTGCTTGGGTTCCTCTCTTGACTTCCTTCAGTGATGAGCAGTGATATGGAATCATTTCAAATGAATCCTTTTCTCCCCCTCAAGTTGCTATTGGTTATGGTGCTTCATCACAGCAATAGTAACCCTAACTAAGACTATTCGCCTATAATAAATATTTTAAAACACAAACTTGCCATTTGCTTTGCCTCTAATAATATATCTTTTCCATTAATTGAGATTCCAACATAAGATGTATGTGCACACACTAGAGTTATTGCAGTCCATTGCCTTATTAATCATGGATAGTTGGAAAAGATTTATCTTTATTTTAGTGAGTGTATTTGTGTATGTGAGAGAGATGATAGATAGGTAGGTAGGTAGATAGATAGATGATGAAGACATAAGTCACAAAACAATCCCACACCAGTTTGGAATTATGATTAATAGAAGGGTTATTTACTTAAGGGGAAAATTTACAGATCACTGTCCTAGTCAATGGCCCTTTGAGCAAACAGGAACAGAGTCTAGCAGTCAGAAGTGGGAAGTAAGAGAATGAGAGCAGGGCTACCGCTCTCAAAGAGGTTTTAATTTACATTTCACTAAAGGCTCAAGATGTTGACTGCTTTAAAACCCACAGTTTATTGGCCATTGTGTTTTATCTTTTGAGAATGGCTTGCGGACATCATTACCCAGTTTTTTGAGTGGTAGCCTGTTTTATGATGTTTAGTTTTTGCACTTCTTTATGTATTCTAGATACGAATGTCTTGTATGAATTATAGCTGGCAGATCTCTCAGTCTATCTGTTTATTTTGTTGCTAGTTTCTTTTGTTGTGAAGAACCTCTTTAACTCAGGGAACACAAATTAGAAGCAAAATTATAAAAATTTTAAAGGTTAAACCATTCTTAAATAATGAGGATAAATAGTGTTTGAATAAATCATGATACAAGTAAATTATACTTTAGCTAAAATCTTAGTTTTGATATTCATATAAATAATATTGATAATTTTTTGTGCGCTTATATTTTATGTTCTTATAGAATAAATTCTCTAATGTATATCTTTTTCAAGAATACTATTTTTCTCATTTATTCTTATAAAATGTTCATGATTTTCTTAGTTTTTTTTAAATTAAATCTTGATTCTATATAGTATCCTCCTCTTCTCTCAAAGATGCTAGTTTTTAGTCTACTTAGTATGTAAGAGAGGTTCATTGACATTTCTGACCAAGACTTGGAAATTACTGATTTCTTCTTATGATTACATTAATGTATGCATCAGATACATTGAGAGTCCTTGTCCTACATTTAGGATTATTAAATATTCAAATTAACTTTCAAACAATCCCATGTAATTTATTATTATGGGCAATAGTTACAGAAACTCTACAGTAGCTAATATTTCACTGTGCACCTGCTCTTGTTGCCTTAGCACCATCTTTTGTATTATTACAGTTTAGGCGTGGCCAGCAGTGCACTTCAGCTTACATTAAGGAAGTGTAATTTGACAAGAATTTCTATTTATTTTAAGTAACGGAATATAATCCATTACTACTATGTGGGAATAATGTTGCATTTATTGTCATTCGTATTTCCAGTTCGAGGGAATTTTTTGTTATTATCAACCGTCTCCTTTACTATGTTCTGTCTTAATAAGGTTTTCTATAGGCTCTTGTCTTGGCTTCCTCTATTGCTCTGCAAATCCCTCATCGACCTCTGATTGAAACTTCAGACTCTCAGCAGCCCTTTCTCTTTGCTCTGCTATACACTCTAATCCTGGGAAAGCAGGGAAGAGTCTGCCTTTACCATCTGCTCTGCAAGTAATTATAATTAATCGATTGGTTTGTGGGCCAAACCAAGTGGGGCCGTACACAAGTTAGTGGGTTGAAAGCTTTATGTAACTGTATCCACTTTTTCTTGCTGCCCAGAAAATTAATACAAATTTAGTAGCTTTAATACATCTCTCTGTTGCCTCACAGTAGGGCTTCTGACAGGCCCACCTGGGTTTTCTGCTTAGTGTCTCATAGGATTGAAATTGGAGTGTCTGAGGATGGCTCTTCTTGTAGGCTTACCTTCTGAGCTTTTCAGGTTGTTGACAGAATGCTGTTTTCTTGCTGGCTCTCAGGCAAAGGTCTCTCTTAGCCTGATCACATGACCCTATTCGTCTGCCAGTTGTTGACTATGCATCAAATTCCTCTTGTGTTCCGAGTTTCTGACTTCGTCTTCTGTTCCATGCCAGGGAAACACCTGCTCTTTAATGGATATGGGATTTTGTTAGATCCACGTAGATAGTCTCTACTGCACTGTCTACAGATGAGGCTCCTCTGTTACCTGGCAAATTTCTTAATTGTAGGTCTGGATCAGCAATGGACTGAAAGATGTGGGAGACTAGAACTTAGGAATGAGCTCAGGATAATGATAGGGAGACCTGAGAGTTAAACCACTCTAAGAAAAGAGCTACGGACATTTTGTTTATTTTTGAAAAACAAGACAAAAGAGCTCCTCTGGATTTGGATTTTTCCATTTTTCTAGAACTATCAATGGGAGGGAGTACCAGGCAGAGAATGACTCTCACTGCTAGTGGGAAAGTGCTTTGCTTAGTAGTCAGACATAGCTCGATGCCTCCCCAACTCCAGGCTTGTGGTACAGTCTTCCCATATTGTGTGTTATCTTCACTATAAAATGGGAATGATCTAGCCTTGTGAGGTCTTACAGGCAGCTACTTTCTTATGAAAGCCCACCTCCTCAAGAGTTATTTTCCAGAAGCCATCCAGTGAGAGTAAAAGGAGCATTGGTTTAAAGCACTGTAAGTTCACAATTGCTTATTTTCTTATAGTAGCTCAGATCATATAAGTTCTTAAAAATAGCTCTAGAAACAATTGTGTCATTTCATCTCAAAAGTAATAATTTGGTTGACTAAAACAGGTAAACCTAAACCTACAATACTATAACATATTAGAGTGTCAATAAAAATAAACGACAGCTATCAACTTAAGCAAAAGAACAGTTGAAAAGATTTCAGCAGTCTGCTCCCCTTTCAAAGCAGACTTCACTTTAACTTGTTTCTCTGTGCTGAGAGCTTAATAAATGGGTGTGTGGGGTGTGGCTCCCAGGTTCTTCTGTGCCAGGAGAATGTATGCAGGGGGAGCAATGTCTTCCAAATGTAGCCTTAGTACCCCATGGTTTAGTCCCTTTGTGCTGCTGGAACAGAATGCTGCAGACTGGGGAATCTAAAACAGCTCCTTGTTGTGGAGGCTGGGAAGTTCAATATCAAGTTGTGAGCATCTGGCAAAGACTCTGCCATGGCAGACACTGACAGAGAAGTGACCTCCGTATTGAATGATGAGCTCATTTCTGTGATAGCAACATGAGTCTATGAGTCTCATGTCTCATTTCTTCACAATAGGCCTCACCTCCCATCACGTTGAACTGGACATTAAATTGCCAACACATTTTCCTTAGGGGCACAATCAAATCATTGTGCTCCATCTGTGGCAAAATAGTTGTTTTAGGACATTCTGCTTTCCCTCTGTCCATGGCTTTACTTTACTACAACACTGTAGGTAAGTCCTCAACTGTAGTCTGAAATTTTAGGGGGAAAATACCAGAATTAAATCACTCAAACTTTAACAACTTACGAATGTATGCATGTATGTAGGTATTTGATGTGTGTGTGTGTGTTTGTGCAAGTGTGTGCACACACAGGCTTGAGGGGACTACATATAACATGTGCTTGTAGTGCTCACAGAGGTCAGCAGAAGACACCAGAGCCCTGGATTATTTAAACAGTTGTAAGGCTGTCTGATGTCAGTGCTGGGAACCAAGCCCAGGCCCTCTGGAAGAGCAGCCAGCAGTGCACAGCAGAGCCATCTCTGTAGTCCTAACACAAAATTTAAATGATGTGCTATTCTGAGTAGAGTGGCAGAATCTCAAGCCTTTCCCCTCCTGCCTGCCTGGGACACAAATCATCCCTTTCTATAGCATGCCCATACAATATATGCTACCCAGTACAACTGTTGTAGCATACTGCTTGTAGTTTTGACATTCTTCATTCATTTATTTAATCATGGCCAAGGCACAAGAGTAATAACGCTACAATTTTATTATAGCATATAGTTCTATTTTGTGATAAGTTACAGTCTAGCTCTTACCATGTGCAATCTTTCTGTTAAATTTTATCATAGGTTAAATTTTATCATAGGTATGTATATATAAGAAAAGTCATAGCATATCTAGAGTTCAGTACTGTCTATGACCTCCACTGGGAGGGGGGGGTCTCAACATGTACCTCTGGCAGAAAAAGGGGGGAACATGGTGGAGATATTTAGTTCAGTGACCAGAATATAAGTATATAAGTGCAACTTCTTCTTCTTCTTCTTCTTCTTCTTCTTCTTCTTCTTCTTCTTCTTCTTCTTCTTCTTCTTCTTCTTCTTCTTCTTCTTCTTCTTCTTCTTCTTCTTCTTCTTCTTCTTCTTCTTCTTCTTGTTATTATTATTTTTCTCATCTGACTTTCCCATCTTTTTATGGGCCCTCTCCTTTTTATCCTGCCTTTTGAAATTATCTAGATATTTTTATTTTCACTTTCTAAAATCAAGAACCCATTCTCTCCCTGCTTGTAATCAAGCTGGAGAATGTAAGTGGCAGGCCTGTCATATGATAGCTGCTCAGATCTGTCCATCCCTGCTCTCTAAGTCCTGTACCCAGTGATGGCCTCTCCCTGGTGCGGAGTGAATTAAGCTGACTTCCCTGAGGCAGTAGCTGCAATTTCTTCCTCCTGGGCTCCCGGCTTGGTTTTCAGCTTCACTGGATTTTAATCAAAGGCCATTTTGAGAAGTGTTTGTGATCCTGGGGACCTGACAGGTAATATGACCAAAGGGAGAGGGCAGAACAGCCCCAGAAGGTGAAGGAAGCCAATTTAATTATAACCATACTATCAGACTGGCGTTCCTTGGGGATGTCCACGCTCCGCCTGACCGGGGCACTGAGTAGCTTTGTGAAGGATCCTAGGAGGGGGAAGAAGCTGTCATTGATTACAAACCATACACCTGCCTTGGCTTCCTGAGAGTGAGGCAGACCTTGGGAAAATGTAGCACACTTGGCCTTGGTTGGGAGCCACCCTGCGCTGGAGACCTTCAGTCTGGGCTTCAGTGGACTTGCCTTGAGAATCAGATTTCTTCATCTTTGGAAGCCCGCAGAAGGGGGCTGCCAGGCTAATGATAAGATCTGCGTTTCAATGCGGATGGCCAAGAGGCAAAGAAGTATCTAATTATCTCCAACATCTATAGAGTGCCTCCAGTAGGCTAGACACTTTGTTTAGGAAACTGTAATGCCCATTTTATAGACAGAGAAACTGAAGTTTGAAGAACTCAGGTGGCTTGCCAAATATCACCCACCATGTAAACAGTGAAGCTGATTATTGTTGTTTTTGTCAGGGTTTCCTTGTAACATACATGGTGGTATTTCTAGATCACCAGGACTTGGAGACAAATATCATTATGGCTCCTAAATTAAATTAATGGAAATTCTTTAATTTACCTCAAACCTACTTATTGTCCACATTTGCTGGGTTCTTCTTTTCTTTTAAGTTTGATGTTTGAATTGGGATTCCCACACTCATAGAGGTTGACAACCTGACTTTTCTTCTATAGGTAGATCCCTTCTGCCATTAACTTCCACTTATTAGAGTATTTTTTTTTCAATCAAACCAGAAAATTAGTCTGTCAGGTCTCTCAGAGTCTGGATTCTGCTGATTTTACCCAGATGAAGCCCGTTTGGTCACATCCAGTCCCCAGCACTCTCAATCTGCAGGACTTGACTTCTGACCCCTAGGGAGTCATGATGGGGCAAAGAATACCCGAGTCAGGTGAGTGTACCAGATGGCCCAGGGCACCCACCAAACCTGCTCTGGATTTTCACAGCTGCCTCTAAACTGGCCATAGACCCTCACACCTTTAAAGATGATGTGTCTGAATCCTAGCCACTCTGCTTTGGATAAGTTTCTCCCTCTGGCTGTTAATTACCTTTGCACGTTCATTGATTAATTTATACTAACATATGAATGAGTACATACTGTGGACTTTCTAACCAGAGTAGATGCTGGGGTCTCTAGCAGAGAGGCTACATAGAGTCACATTACATCCATGTTTGGCTTGGACTCATAGCCTTTAGCTCTGCCTTGGTGGTCATACAACACTCATCTGGTTTGTATGTGTGTTTCCAAATTGCTTCTTTTAGAAGATTTTTTTTATATAAGATTCTACTCCTAATACTGGGAAAGGTGGTGAGGAAACCTTCCCTTCTATGTAAGGCTCAGGAGAGATGGAAGCTTGTCCAAGAACAGGGGACAGGACCTACAAAGTCTAAAGATAAAAGAGGATAGAGCATATTCAAGGAACTAGATTGTCCAGTCTTCTTGGGAACAGAGGTCTGCTTGAGAGTAAGCAGGACTACTTGCTGGGAACCAAGCCCATGTCCTATGCAAAACTGCCATGTACTCTTAACTACTGAACTATCTCTAGCCCCAGAGATCCTTCTGTAATCTCTGATGCTTCTTAATTGATTTTTATGCAATATATTGATCATATTCTTTCCCTCCATCCAACTCTTCCCACACTCTCAGTTCCTATTTACTTCTCTAACCATCCCACTTCATGCTCTCTCTGTCTCTCAAAAAAAAAAATAGCAAAAAATCAAAACAAACAAAGCCAAACCAAAACAGAAAATGCACAAAAACACATGGAGTCCTTTTCGTTTTGGCCTGCCCTGGAGTGTGAGTGATATACCCAGTGATACTCCACTAGAGAAAGCGGATTCTCCTTTTCCTAGCAGCTGTCAACTGCAAAGAGCTTCTTGGTTATGATTGGGACTTTGTGCCCATATCCCTTTCTCAGTGCTGGGATCTAATAAGGTTTAATCTTGTGCAGGTCTTATGTGTACTGTCCCACTTCTCGTGAGTTCACATATGCAGCACCATCGTTGTGTCTAGAGGATGATGTTTCATTGGAGTCTTCTACCACCTCTCACTCTTAGAAACTTTCTACATAGTTTGCTGAGTAAGACATCCCATTGAGGATGAAGAGCTTCAAAATTTCTCACTCTTTACACATTGTCCAGGCATGAGTTTCTGCATGAATTAGCCCTTTATTTCCTATTTCTAGTTTCTTGCATTTTGTTTTTCTGTCTTTTCTTAACCTCTTTAGGATGGGACCCTAGGTAACAGATATGGAGCCTTTTAGGCTACAAAAATGAAGGCTATACATTTCCCTCTTGTTTACTCTTAGCCGCATCTGGTACAATTCCACATGCAATATTTCCATTATTGTCCAGTTAAGTTATATTTTAGCTTTAAATTTCATTTATTTGTAGTAGGAAGCTGCATGTTTGTTTCCTGGCCACCCAGACTCCCAAAATAATCACACGGAAACTGTATTCATTAAATCACTGTTTGGCCCATTAGCTCTAGCTTCTTTTTTTTTTTTTTTTTTTTTTTTTTTTTGATATGGTAAGCCAAACCTTTAATGGTATCAGTAAGGCAGTAGGCAGTGTCCTGCACCTCCACTGCACTTACTGTAGCTCTAGCTTCTTATTGGTTAACTCTTACATCCTAATTTAACCCTATCTCTATTAATCTGTGTAACGCCATATGGCTGTGGCCTACCAGCAAAGTTTCACCGTGTCTGTCTCTGGTGGTGATGCTCCATGGCATCTTCTCGATTCTGACTTCTTTCTTAGTATTCAGTTTAGTTTTCCTCACTTAGCTTTACTCTACCCTATCAGGTCAAGCCAATGTCTTTATTTATTAACCAATCATATTCAGAGCTTACAAAGGGGAATTCCACATCATTTATTTGATCTAAGCATTATTCAAAAATGAATTTCTTTACTTCAAAGTATAGAAGATTTTCCGGCAAATATTTCTGTTTAGGTATTAATTTCTTGCTTATTTTTCCTGTGTTCAAAGAATTTTCTTTGCATGAAGAGATGAATTAAAATTCATAAGTTCCAAAAAAAGAATATACATTCTAAACATCAGAGAAGTTATCTTTTTAAAGAAATAGACCAAATTAAGAATGGAAAGACTTTCTGAACAACAGACACATCTAGTTCTGTACAGAGGGCAGGTAGAAAATTGTAAGCCACTAACTGGTCTGTTCAATTGGAAATCTTATACTTTTTCACTACATTTTGCTGATGTCCAGATTTTATACCAAATCAAGATGGCTCAAGACCAGAAAATAACATGCTATTGAAAACTTACTACCACGAGCAAGGAACTCAGGACCGTGAAAGGTGCACCCACACACTGAGACAATGGGGATGTTCTATTGGGAACTCACCAAGGCCAGATGGCCTGGATCTGAAAAAGCCCGGGATAAAACCGGACTCGCTGAACATAGCGGACAATGAGGACTACTGAGAACTCAAGAACAATGGCAATGGGTTTTTGATCCTACTGCACGAACTGGCTTTGTGGGAGCCTAGGCAGTTTGGATGCTCACCTTACTAGACCTGGATGGAGGTGGATGGTCCTTGGACTTCCCACAGGGCAGGGAAACTTGATTGCTCTTTGGGCTGACGAGGGAGGGGGACTTGATTGGGGGAGGGGGAGGGAAATGGGAGGCAGTGGTGGAGAAGAG